>NC_056731.1:1471157117-1471482117 GCF_019279795.1 Protopterus annectens
TGGGTCTGCTGGGACCGGCCTTCCCAAACGTGCTATGGTATTTCAGTTTTAAAACATATGTGGGTTAGTATTAGTTAACACATTCCAGGATTAGGTATAACAGCATGCATAGATATTCCCATTAACCCAAAACACCAGATATGGATTAGCTGTATAGCAAACAGAGCACATGCATATATGGAACCACAGTGGCCATTACAACAGCATGAAGGTACATTGATGGCAACATGCCACCAATGTGGTAGTATTTCAACATAGCACATGCATAGAAACAAATTTCAATATTTATCAAACAATAGGACATATGTCCCAACAGTAAATTTAATTGTAGATATACTGATTGAGGTGTGTATTTAGTTTATTGTTGCAGATATGGTGTGGGGGAGAGAAAGATGTCAGTTAACAACTTGTATATCCCTGTAGTTCTCATTACTTTCTTAGTCAGTGCTGTGACTTGCACCTTACAGGTATTATTTCACTACCCTGTGGCCTTAATTTGGACAGTGGTATGGTTGTAGACAACTTTATACATGAACTGTGTTTTACCTACAATATGCACCTATTACCTGCTATACCTGTGGAGGTATTGTTTGTTAATACTACCTGACTGTTTCTACGCATATTCCCAGATTCCAGGTTGATGTTATGCACATACCTCTCCATCTCTTATTGCACACACTCTGGGCATGTCTTGACAACATGCAGGTGAAACTGGGACATATTTTGTCTACTGCCCTCATAAACTTTTGGTGAGTTGCTACAATGACAGGTTTGTTTTCATATACATTTTTCAAATATTTACAGGCCTGACAGTCAGTTATATGACATTACATGCTGCCTAAATCTCAGAGGTCATCACACTGATATGCCAGGGTGACAGGGTAACAGGCAGCAGATATGGGCCAATTTCCTGGACATTCTGGATGGGCAAATTTTCTGGACAGATCTGTACAGCTGAAGGGTATGATTCTGCATATAGCTTACTACCACTCCCAGTATTCGAACCATGGCTGTGTCTGCTAAAACTAAACAGTGTACATCACAGTTGAGTGTGCTATATAGATATTGCTGTGTATCTTTTCTCTGATTTTTGTCTATAAGTCTCCTGTGGTTGTACAGTCTGACCTTGTAATTACAACACTCTTATACAGGGTTTCCTAGACAGTTTTATTATGTAGCACTGTGTGGATGACAGTGATGAGTAATACCTTATTATTCAGAGATACTGCAACGCTAACACTGCCATACAATACCAGACTAAACAGTACCAGTCTAGGATTTCAATCTTTTATTTCTAGGCACACTTTTTGTATCTGACAGACCTGTGGGGAGAATGTTTGTTAACACTACCTGAATGTTGCCACACATATTACCAGATTCCACATTATTATTATGCACATACGTCTCACTCTGTTACTGCACACACTGTGGTCATAGCTTCACAACTTGGGGGGTGGAGATGGGACATACTTTGCATATTACACTCATAACACTTTGGTGAGTTGCTAGAGTGACAGTTTTTTTCTTATAGATATATTTCTGATGGTTATGATGTCTGACAATCAGTTGTATGTCATTATTTGCTTCTGGGATCATCACACTGATTTGCCAGGGAGACAGGATGACAGGCAGGGGACTTACATCAATTATCTGGACTTTCTGACAATATTTGTACAGTTGTGGAGTATGATTCTGCATACAGCTTACTACCACTCCCAGGATTCGAACCATGGCTGTGTGTGCTAAAAATACAACACTTCACATCTCAGTTGAGTGTGCTATTTGGATTATGCTGTCTCACTTTTTTACTGTTTTCTGTCTAAGTCTGTCTCAGTTGTACAATATGACCTTGTGATTACAACAGTCATATACACACATTCCTACACATTTTATTTATGTAGCACAGTGTGGGTAACAGTGCTTAATACAACAGTGCTATTAAGAGATTGCAGCAATACATTACCATATGATACCAGAGTAAACACAAGCAGTCCAGGAGTTAGACTTTTATTGCCAGGCTGTTACCCTTTTATTTACATACAACCTATGTGAGACTCTTCCTGCCATATTGTCTGGTTTATTCAGTACATGCCATACACAATACAGGTTTTATACTGGCAATTAACTTTCTACTACTTTTAGATTTAATTTTTATGACAGCACATGCAAGATTATTACTAACCTGCCTCGCAATGCAGCCTCAGCAGTCTACAGGCATGGGCTTCCCGATTCACAGCCCACTCGTCTACCAGTGTTAAAGACATAAGAGGAATATTTATCCATACCTATCCATAATATACATGAGCTGGCAATTATTAAACAGGTGGTAGAATAATACTTACACACGGCTAGGACATCACCCATCTGCCTAGCTTCTTGGATCTACTTATCCAAGAGCTCCCTCTTCCTCCATTTCAGGTCGGCATAGTGATGTCTGACCTGGTCACCAGTTCAAGGGATGCCAGTGGCACTGGTGAGGTCATTGCCTTTAATATTGTTAGACATCCTGAAAACCCCCAGCACTAAGCCAGTTACCTTCTCCATACAGAACTCATTGTCCTCTCCGATCTACTGAGAAATCCCTCCTCTGCATCTCTAAATCTAACAAAAGCTCAGGTAAAGCTTTTTTCTCATGCCATAGCCAGATCCTGGAACAACCTCCCCCCTTCTCTGGCCTCTGCCCCCACTAACAGACATTTCAAAAATGCACTCAAATCACATCTTATGAATATGTGGCTATGTCCATGCATCACATGAATCTTGCAATCTCAGCACATGTTACACCTTCCTTCCTGTTATCTCTACTGTATATATTCTACAGTCAGGTATCTAACTGTCTACTTGAAATTGAATAATATGTCATGTGTAATCATATGATTTTTTAATTCTTTTATCCTATCTCACAAATCAATGTTAAAGCTTTAATGTATGAGACTCTCTATCTTTGTAAATTTACCCACTTACTGCTGATGTATTGTTTATTGTTTAGACTGGATTGTATAAGACTTTTTTATGTCTGTACTTACCTCAATTATCACTGTTATATGATTATTTATATTACCATGTTAATGTTAATCTAATTGTGGATCTTTTCTTCCCGGGTCTCCGCTGTAAATGGACCTGTGTCCAGTCGGACTATCCCAGTTAACAAATGCAAAATAAATAAATAAATGGATGGATTGTGTGCACTATATGTTGAAGTTCTGGTCCACAGTGCACTAACTGGCTATGTTGTGCATTAGACATAACTTACCTATATAACACAACTTTGAGGTGAGACAACAGTAGTTATTATATGCAAACTTGAGTAAACATAGTGACAAAAATCAGCAATGAGTGCCATGTTGGATTTGGGATTTTCTAAGAATATGGAAGGGAATGTATGATATGACTAATGACTGGAGGGAGCTTGGCATTCTGTAAAGGGAAGGAGTGGTGTGTCCTGAGATCGTAAGTGCCTAGCAATACTGACTACATCTCCAGAATGTGTGTTAGGGCTCAGAGATCTGGCAGATCTTCCTGCACTATGTGAATGTGATGCTATTGTTAGAATGCAGATGGGAAGGATGCGGAATGTAGAGATCTCCAGATGCTAGGGTATTTCTCTGAGAATGGCATTGGCAACAACCCTTATTAGTTGGGATGACAGTGAATACTGAGGCTGTGGCCTCCCCACCCCCCCTGCCATGACATGTACCTGAATGCCATGTTCCCCCAGGTTTGCCTCAACAAGCACACATCAAGCTGGTGGTATGGAGAAGCAGTAGTAGTTCACAGACACAACTTGCCTGGGGTATCAGGTGCACCCACAGTAGAGTCAGAAAATTTGCAGTGATGATATTACCACAGCTCAGGATGGTGGTGTGGATGAGGTAAAAGTAGTTACACAAACATGACCTACCTGAATTACCAAGTGCACCCACAGTAGAGTCAGACAATTTGCAGTGATGGTAATGGCATCAACCCAGCTGCATAGAGGCAGATAGCCCTATAGATACACTAGAAGCTATCAAGTGCCTTCTCAACACCACAGCAAATTGGACCATGTACTGAAATGCATCGTGTACATTCTCATGCAAACTGCACAGTACACCTGTCATCTTTTCAGCGGTGATCATAGCATCTGTCTATGTACATCTATTGTGTAATGATAATTGTGCCACCCATGTCATGCAATAACAGATACATGGTGGTGATGCGCAATGCCCTACCCCTCCTGACACACCTCCATACTCTGTGGAGGTGATGTTCCATACTGCAAGAGCATGGACAGAGGTAAACACTGATTCAGTGTGCTTGCTATGCTCTGTCCTGCTGTGGGATCTGGTGAGAAAGAGGTTGAATCCATGGGTAACAAAACTGTGTCACTAAATGTGGGTGGCAGCATGTCATCCATAGTCACCATTGTTAAAAGTACTAGACTAGCTGCCCTTGTTGCCATTTTAAGACAAGCCAATTTCTCTGTCAAAGGTGAGAATTAAGTCCCATACATTGTGTATGTGAGGTAAACTTTTTAAACATCATGCCACATCCTGACCCAGAAAGATCTGTAAAGTTGTATCCAGTTTGGCTCCTAAGTCCAGGTCTCTGGCAGTCATAAATGTTCTTTCTATCTCCTGAGAGAGGGACAACAGAAATTTGTCTGTGGTGTTCAGGACAATCTGTGACAGCAGACCTCCACCTGCGGCCATCCACTTCTGGGCAAAGAGTGTGCATTTTGACAGGCATGAAGGATCTGGCTGATTAAAATCTGGAAGACTTGAAGGGATACCCTTTTTTTGCCAACAGCAGCATACTTGTTACCATAATAGGGATTTTGTCACATCCAGTTATGGAAGGTTGATTAGTCAGGTCTATATTAATTCTGTGAAAGATGTATTCCTTGAATACCTCTTCAGGGAACACCAGCCGCTGAAATTCACTTCAACGAACTGCAGAATTTTTCCCAAGGTTCGCAAACACTCACCCACCAACCATCCTGAACACACAAAGGACTAAATCAAATCCACCCAAGTGGGGGCTTCTCCTCCGACATCCCCCATATCCCCTCACTATATATATATATATATATATATATATATATATATATATATATATATATATATATATCAAATAATACAGTATTTAAATTGATTTAACTATGTTACAGGAATATTAACTGAACTGGAAGTTTTGACTCTGCTCTTCAGTCAGTGCTTGCTTGAATTTTATTATTTGTTAGTAATTGCAGGTGTGGGGTAGCCACATTCTTTGATTTCCTGTCCTTGCCTATTTAAGTGGTACAGTTTGAAATATTTTCTGCTTAAAAACCTCAGCTTTGGCTGGCTAAGATCTAGCTGTATTCAACTGGACATATAAGAGAATTTAAGTACCTTTATCTGCACTTTTTTCAAATAATACAGTATTTAAATTGATTTAACTGTGCTACAGGAATACTAACTGAACTGGTAGTTTTTACTCTGCTCTTCAGTTAGTTCCACCCACCCTCCCTGTTTTTGTTTTGGTGTTAATCTTAGTGGCCTTGAAACTGCCCGCCCCTCTTGTAAATTTGTGTTTGGATACTCCTTCTGGGCCCATCTCATTTGCTCACTCAACTGAGTGCAGTGAGATCATATTCTGATTTCAGGCACTCCTAATGTGTACAAAGAGAGCATCTGGGAAACAGAAAAAAAAATTAAGCTTGTTTCCTGCCTTTCCTGTTAAGTGGTATAGACTCTGTGTAGGCTTCTGAGCCCCAAAGCCCTTCTGTGTTGGCGGGAAGCCTTCTAGCTTAGTTTTTTTTTCTTATAACTAGCCAGTTTTCTAGTTTCAGCACTCAAATCTGTTTCTTTGAACTCAGCACTTGTTCAGAACTCATTGTAAGCACTACATAAGCTGCAAATTACTACAGCACTCAACTTTCCTCACTTGTCTAGTGGAAAGCAGATTTTAGTACTTAATAAATAAGCACTTATCCAGGCATGTCTAAGGGTCAGCTCCCAGTGATTTCTGCTGTATACCTGATGAATCTGGACATCTTGGGGCAATGCAGCAATTGCCTCATGTACACAGACAACCCTCTCCTCCTACCACCCAACACTACAACCTGTGAGAGATGCACTTATATAGCCAAACTAGAAGACAAGATCTCTTCACCCAAGACTGGACTAGACAGTCAAGAGGAGAAGGTAAACACTTGCACCACATCACACTCATCACATAGTCCCTCAAACCTTACACCACCAAAACACACACATAGAAAGACAAAACACACACCTACATTCACGGAGGCTCTCAATAAAAACTTGCCCAAGCATCAGGGACATCCAAAGCATAAACGCAAGCAAACTCCACCCCAACACAACCCAAATGACACATAGCCCACAAACTCAGTGTGCCACTCAACCACAGCCCATAAGGCATAACAACGTACCCAACACTCTAGTCATAGGTGACCCTATAGTCAGGCACACTGATGTTCCACTCACTAGACTAAACAAGGAGAAAGTTACTGTCAGCTGCCTGTCAGGTGCCAGGATCCGCCACATAACGCATGCACTCAGGTCACTCCACAATAAGTACAAATATGACACTGTCATTGTCCATGTTGCTGTGAATGACCTGAGATGTACCTCCCTGGACTACATGAAAAGAGACATGGAGGAGCTCTCCGATCTTGCATCCCTGGCAGGTATAACTCTAACCATGAGTAGCATCCTGCCATCACCCAGAATGATACCACAGTACAAGGACAAAATGATTGACTTCAACAATTGGCTAAGCTTCTGGTGTCATTCTAAGGGGATCCAGTAGTTGTCTGCCTGGGACGACATGATCAACAGTCCACAATGCTTTGCCAGAGATGGCCTGCACCTGTCGCCCTTAGGATTCCGGATAGTGGCTAAGGCTCTTGCCACCCCTATAGTACCTTTTTTAGGCAAGGTTCAAATGACAAATTCACCACCATAACAGGTACAAGCAAGCAAAATCTGAGGGTAATGCTACTCAATGCTAGAAGTCTAAACCTCAAAATGCACTCACTCGAGGCACTCCTTAAAATGGAGAACATTGACATCTGTGCAGTGACAGAAACCTGGTTCAAAGCTCCAGAGAGCAGCCCTGCATTACCAGGCTTCAATTCATACCACACCTTTCGGCCACCTAACCCAGAAAGAAGCACTAAAGGCAGAGGCATGTCCATATTCATTAAGGATATCCACACCTTCAGGCTAGTTGCACAGCATAATGCATCCGAGATTATCCAAGTGCAACTAACTCTGGGCAAGACTGCAATCCAAATTGTAGCTTGCTACAGACCCCCCCCACCATGCCTCAGGATTCACACTCCTCATTTATTGATACACTGGAAAGTATTAAGGTACAACCCAACACCCCAATAATGGGCGATTTCAACTACCCCACAATTAACTGGGAAAACTACTCATGTACCAACTCTTTTGCTCAACGTTTTCTAGAATTCATAAATTCCAACACCTTGGATCAACTTATTCACACTCCCACCAGGGGCAGCAATATCCTAGACCTGGTCAATAACAACATGGGAAACCGGTGTTCCACACCAGAGGTCAATTCCTCGTTGGTGAGATATGACCACAAGCTAAACAGCCTAGACATCCACATCCCACCCCCAGCCCTAATTAGGGAAACCATCGTAAAAAACTTTTCAAAAGCCAACTTCGCACTTCTTAAGACAGAAGTGGCAAACTTCATGACACCCATGCAGACGGACAATAGAGGTATGACTGCCGAATCCTACACAAATGCACTTTATAAGCACTTACACGAGTGCATGGATCATGCTATCCCTAATAGAACCAAGATGTTATCCTCCAAAAAAAGGAAGCCAATCTGGTGGTCCTCTGCCATAAACAAACTCTACAACAGAAGAAAGAAACTGTTGCAAAAAAGAGTAAAATCCCATGACTGGAGGAACTCCCTGGTCAACCTCAGTAAGAAGCTGAGATCCCTCATAAAATCCTCCAAAGCTAGTCACGAAAACAAAATTGCCACGGAAGACAACCACAAAGCATTCTATAGCTATGTCAAGAATCTAAATGGGAACACTCAGATCTGCTCTGAGTTACAGCATAATGGCACTAAATATACAGAACCAACTGATATTGCCAACATCCTAGCAGATAGGTTCAGTGCTAACTTTACCCCCCCTCTCACCCCCTAGAGGGCCCATCTCTATACCGGAAGAATGCAAAGTTCCTATAATCATGGCTGCACAGGTAAAAACACACTCTTCAAAGCCAAGAACACAGCATCCATGGGACCTGACAATATCCCAGGCTGCATTCTACATGAACTACAAAATGAACTGGCACCCTACCTAAGTACCATGTTCAGTCATAACCTCACCTCAGGCTTTGTACCCACTGAATGGCGCACCGCGACAGTTATCCCACTCCACAAAGGGGGAGCCATGACAGACCCTGGGAACTACTGCCCCATTAGCCTGACGAGCCTGGTCTGCAAGGCCATGGAACGTATCATCGTGGAACTCATAAACAAAGACATTGGTAATCTCCAAACTCTGGACCCTACTCAGTTTGGATTTGTAAAAGGCAGATCATGTCTCCTAAACCTAATTGACTTCTTTGAAGCAGTCACCAAAGCCATAGATGAGGGTAAAATGGTTCACACAGCTTATCTAGATCTCGCCAAGGCTTTCAACACCATTCCCACTCTGGAATTATAGATAAGCTCACTAAACTAGGTATAAATCCCTATGTCACAAGATGGGTTGCCAACTGGCTCATGGACAGAACCCACACTGTGAAAGTAGCAGATTCCAAATCCGACATCAGACCAGTGACAAGTGGAGTACCACAGGGTTCAGTCCTGGGTCCTCTCCTGTTTTGTATCTACTTCTCTGAAGTGCAGGCCAACACAGAAAGTCTTTGGCTAACAAAGTTTGCAGATGACTGCAAACTAGGAGCCATAATCAAAACTCCTAACGATGTGGACAAACTACAAAAGGGCCTCATTGAGACAGATACCTGGTGTCAAAGCCATGGCCTGAAGCTCAATGCCAAAAAGTGTATTCTCATCCCCTTTGGTAAAAACACTGTACCCCTGAACTACCACATAGCTGGTAGTCTACTTAATGCCAAAAATGTGATAAGAGACCTTGGGACACAGGTGGACAGTAGTCTCTCCTTTGATAATCACATCGCCACAGTGGTCAGGAAATCCTTCTATGTGGCTCATGTCATCACAAAAGGATTCTCATCCAGAAAAAAAGAGGTCATTGTTCCCGTCTACTCATCACTCATTAGACCCATTATAGAGTACAACAACTGGAAAGACCACAGAAATACCTCACAAAGAGAATTACTGGCCTCAAACAGATGCCCTATGCAGACCGTCTCAAAAAACTACAGCTTTAGTCCATTGCATATCGCCTACTCAGGGGCGATCTCTGCCTAACATACAAAGCTATGTCAAACCCAGAGCTGTTGGACATGCTCCATTTAAAGAAATCCCAATCCCTCTGAGCTACATGCTCTAGGGACCTTAACCTTGTCACCACAATAAACAGAACATGCTGGAGGGATAGATTCCTGTCCAGAGACTTCCCATACTCTGGAACAGACTACCTATCTATGTCAAACAGAGCTCCTCATTAGCACTCTTCAAGAAATTCTTGATAATTGGATGGGAAATGGGAAATTCACCCTGGGGATCACTTCTGTGGCTCTGCTCGACAGGGGCACAGGAAAATAATTTTCTTGGGTGGCGAAAGCCAGGGTACATTTTTGGCTAGGCTTGTATGGGCCCTAGGGCCGATAGCCTAGCACCTACCTATGAACCTATGAACCTATATATATATATATATATATATATATATATATATATATATATATATATATATATATATAGATAGATATTTATACCAACTCTGAGATCGCACTATAGTGAGTAAAATGTAAAGCTGAAGTGATGACCAACTGTTTGAGAACCATGGGAAACATTCTGTGGTTTGCTGAAGTGAATTTCAGCAGCTAGTGGTCGGTGAAGACGTATTTGATGCATACATCTTTCACCGAACTAATATAGACCCAATCAGTCTTATCTATTTCCAATATACACTGCTTATGCTTATGTAAGAACTGCAGAAACCCTTCTGTTTCTCCATGGGAGAATTTCTGTAGGCACTTCCTTACTTTTCACCTATAAATTGAGGATATACAGATATGGTCAGTGAATGAGCACATTATAGCAATAGCTATATTGTGCACACACCCAACTATTGGCTGTGTCAGCATAAGTTACAAACTCTAATATGATCTAATTTCATAGGACAGATACCATAGAATTACAGTGAGGCGGCATGATTAATGACTGTGTTGAAGCATGCACCCTGTCAGTAGCGACCACATACCTGTGTCCAGAAAAACACAGACATTAAGCTTCCCCATATATTTTCATCATCCCAGTATCTATTACCTCGAGGTTAGTTCCAAACCGACATTCTCTACTACATTCCATATATCATACATATATTCAGATGGTGTGCATCATATCATAGCTGCCCCTGCCTGTGCTACATGCACTTTATAATGCCTTACAGCCATAATGTCTTGCTCCTTCCTGTGCTCCTCAGACCCCTATCTTTTGGTGGATATGGAGCCACCAATAAAAAGCTCATATTTCTTAAGTCAATCCACCCAGCTGCATATAATCTGTGTTTTCCTTACCCCGATCACATGCTACACACTCCTTTAATTAGTAGAGTAGCACGATAAAGCAGAGTAGATCCCTAATGCACACTTTGTTTTGCCTCCCACCCCATGTCAGCAGTTTTATATAGAGCATTCTCCGTTCAGCATCACAAAAGAGTACTATTATTATCTAGTCTTTCTCTCCACTTGCTACTGTCATATATAGACTTACCAAAGAAGCTGTAGAATTTTTCTATCCAGTGAAGAGCAAAAGCAATATCCATTACTAGACCCATTCGCTATTCCAGTGGATATCCATAGTACAATAAGAACAGTAATAGGCATGGCTGCTTTTATCACAGAATTCTGTGGCTCACATAGAAGTTATATTCATGAGACAATTTACAATAAATGTCCTTGAATCACGCATTTAATGCAATGTATGCCAGCCCTGGACTGTGCTTATGCATATGCAGAAATAAATGCAAAGTGCACTTTGCATATGCAGCCAACTTTGTAGCACCCGAGGGGCCATGAGTGTACTAATTAGGTTTGCAGCTCCTAAAGGCACTATGGTGCAAGCATTCAGGCATGAATATGGATGTCAGTTGTACAGGATACATATATTTTGAACAGAGTGTTGTTTTACACTCAAACACCAGCCATCATGATGTTCAGTCATTAGCAGTTACATAGTGACAATGGACGATGTCACACTGTCCTGTAACCTGTCGATACATGTCATGTAAAAGCTGCAATGTGAGTTGATGTGAATCTGATACAGTTTTCCTCTAGATTGCAATCTGTTAAGTAACAATGATTTCTGGAAGTGCTGAGTGTGGAATGCCTCCTACACGGTATAGGAGGGTGTTCAAGATATTTTATCTCCTGCACAGAAACCACTAAATACTTGATGGGAGACTCTGGTAGGGTCCACAGTAAAGAGTGATATTGTAGCCCTGATTTTCTGGGGCAGTAGCTAATGATGCAGCCATCAATTATTCTGATCAGCACTGCAAATCTCAGTACAATGGACTGATGAGGCATCACCATGACTTTTATGACCAATGGGAAGAAGGAAGTGGATAGGGACACTGAATCAGAGTTCTATAGCAAATATTACTGATAGATAGTTACTTGTAATTATTTAAGCATAAGTGTTCGACCATATCCTGGACATGTGAGTCATGGAAATCTTTATTTTTGCTTTTCTGTCTTTGAGGTCCAGGTGATATACAGAAGAACAATTTGACTTGCCACAGGTGACTGCCATAACTTTAAAGTCAAAGGGCTGCATATTAACATTATAGATGGATATTTGGATATCTACTACCTATTACATTGTTAAAATTTTCATTGATGTTTAACCATTTCATTTTATAGCTTAACCATTGCATTCAGTATGTAACACAAACACTGTCAATGCAGTCTGACCTGTTCTACTTAGCATTGCATCACCAGGGATTCCCATGGATGGCATGGTGATGGTGACCAGCCTGATAGTGGAAATTCTTCTACCATCACAGGTGGTGTCATTTAGTTGACATCTGATTTGCCTTCCCACTGGGCCATGTTCATGACCTTACATCTGCCATTTATATATGGCTCCCATATCTATCTGCCTAGCATTATTCTCCCAATGTCCATGACTGTGCTAGTTACACCAGGCATACAGTGGACCTCTATCAGACAGGATGCTGGTTGATATTCACTGCTGACTATCCTATGCCATGGTACATTAATGCCACTAAATGTCTGTGGCTCATCTGTATTACATTTTGGCAGCTGTGGCTGTGTCTCAGTGTTATGACCACCACAGTGCAATGCAGGGTACTATGAGGTAGGCCATGCCTGTCATCAAATGATAGCTCCTTTAAAGAGAAGACTTCAGACACCTAAGGTTGTTCAGCTCAGCTTTAATTTCCCAGGTGACACTCACTGCAATACATGCACTGTTCACAGTCCATACACACTGGGATATTGATTAGGTGGCATTTAATCCTGTCCCTTGTTACACACATATTCCTGTGTTACTTTTTTATCTTGTGTTTCCATATTGTGTTTTGTTCACCACTGGATAGCTAACAGCAGTTTAGTACTAAATGGATAGTAATGCCAACCACTGTAGTGCACATTAAAAATAAATGTTTTAGCTTTTGTGTTTCTTTATCTTTTTTGTCTTTTTTAGTTTTTTATTTTTTGTTTTGGTTAATTCCATTTATGTTCATATTTTATGCAGTGTCTGCCATTGCAGTGGATGTGAGGCATCAGTGATCACCACACTGTCTACATGCCATGGTATCACCTACTGGGTCAGTCTTTCTACAGAATGACACATGTCATCCAGTGGGTGAATGACCTAGATGGTTTATCTTGTTATCTGTTTCCTGTAGGGGTGTAGGCTTCCCAATATGAAGTGCCACAGGTACAGGTGGATCATGATATGTCACTTGTCAGGAGGTGGAAGTTCTCTTAATGGCAATAGTGGACTGAATTTTGAACACCCACATGGCAGGTTGGAGCATAACATCTTGTGACTCACAAAGTGGTACAGCTGCCTGATCCTCACAAATGGGCCTATATTGGCTAAGCATTTGCAATGAGGGTAGTCACAGAGGAAACTGACTTCTGGTTGGGTGCAGTACTGTGCAGCACAGCAGTAGGCTGTCTTCTCTGTCTGTGCCTCATCATTGTGCTCCCTTTCCTTGCACATCAGCTTATAGTCAAATTCTCCCTATAAACAATTGCCCATCCTCTTTATAGCTTTCTCTCTCCATTGTGTTCCGTATTACATTGGTGACAGCACTTCCTTTATTGGTCTTTGTTTTTTGTTTGTAGATGAGCTGGTTTATTGACCCAGGTAATGATAAAAAAGAGTCAGTAGACCAGCTAACCTAACTGAATAATAAATTGTAAATAAATACAAATAGATAGGCAGATATAATAGATACACTAACTCATAAGATGGGATGGTTCACAGCCTGTAAAATATGGCTGCATGACCTTAAAATGCCCTTTTGTGATATACACATTTCCCCTGAAACTAAAACAACCATAGCAGCAAACCTATGCAAGAAGATCTTTTTAGAGAAGTTTGAACAGTTCTTGCATGTGATTGGAAAACTGTATTTCATTTGGATGAGGTGCAGTCAGGATCCAGGACTGATTCATTATCCCTACAGGGAAATTTTTAATGGATATTGGAGAGCTATGGGATTGTGGATTTGGTTAGATTACATTAGAATGATAGAACAACGTATACTTGTTAATCATGTAGACATGCCCAGGATTTAATAAATTCAGTGTAGGTACAGTGTAGAGCCTACATAGAATGTATCTCTGTAGATGGCCATGGTTCCCCCTCAGCAGTGCGCCATGCATATTAATGATGGTGCGATACCAAGGGAGAACCGAGGAACATGGATATTGAATCAGTGTAGGGAGAGGTGTAGCAGCTACCCATGGCTGCAGATGAGTGTGACTTTCCCTGTAATTCTCCATGCCTTGTTGTAATGTTGTGAAGTATGTCAAATGTAGAATATGTACATTTTATGATGTTTTATGGTTTTATTTATTTATTTATTCTTTGTTTTGTTTTAACTGCATGTTTGTGTGCTGTGGCGAGGAGCACAGCAATGACAAGCTGCGCTCAAATATAGACAGCTGACACCTGCCAGACATTTAAAAATAGAAACCATATGTAATTAATTATCATAATTAATTTTTTTTTCTAAATTGCCATTTTTCGCAGCATGGAGCAGGGTGTAGCAGAGCTGAGCAGAGCTTATACATATATAGCCAGCACCTGCCAGACATCTAAAAATAGAAACCAGATGTAATTAATTATTTATTTATGGGTGTGTTTAAGCATGTTTGTGAGGCATGATGCTCAGAAACACTAACAGATAGTCTAGTAGTATATGTAAAGGTATACTAGCTTTCATAATATCCAACTAGCTACATGGGTAGAGTTGTGGTCTTACATATAGGAGGTCCTTGGTTCGAGTTCATAACAGGCAGAATATGTGTGCAAATGAATGTAACATTTTTCTTTAATTTCATTAAACTATTGTGAATTTTGTCCCTGCTGTGCTTTGCTAAGCACTGCTCATTCATGCTAAGCAGTGCATAAACATGCTAATGGCTGGCTATCAATGTTTGAACAGTGCTAAGCCTCGCTAAACCATGGTTCTGCAAGTTTTCTCACTGCTTGGCTTCTCTTAGCTGGTTTTCATGCTGCTAAGTGACATGGCATTTTGATGAATGTTATTCAGTGACATGTAAGGGAGGGATAACAGCCTATATTATACCCAATAGGTGGGAAATCTGCATCATTCACTGGAGTTCCATCAACTGTTGGTATGGCTGGTGATGTTGGTGAAGGTGTGCACTTCTGGGCACAGAGGTGGGGTATTCAGGAGTCCCAGGTCATGGTTGGGCTTCTTGTTAAAATCCATGAACCCCAGTTGATGCAGGGTGGGTTCCAGGGTCAGATTGTAAGGCCAAGGCCTGGGACCACTTGGCCAGGGAACTCACCAGTGTTACTGTTATCCCCCGCACAGGAGAACAGTGCTGTCACCATTATGATGACCTGTAAAGGAGAAAGTGGGGAACACCTGGTTGCAAGAGGCAAGAACAGGGAATGCCCCCAAATATGTAAGTATGTTTTCCTCTATTTTACCAATATGGAAGCTGAATGTCTGCAAAACTGGTATGCATAATGGTGTGCTACTCTCACAACAGCTGCAGCTGGGAGGGCTCACAATGTCGAGTCCCATTCCCAGTGCCTGGCCAGGTTGTGCCGTGGGCGTGTTAAGTATGGATTTATTATGCTAACTGTTGTGCAATAAGCAAGAAAGAGTAAAGCATGTACTGCAATATAGTATAAATAAGAAAAACTGTAGTGCAATAAATGGTCAAGTAGGACTGTAGTGCAAAAAATGGGCAATTAGAACTGTAGTGAAATACATGAACAATAACAACTGAAGTTCAATAAACAATAAACAATACAAATAACAGTAAGCAAAATGGTGTTCAGCAGGATTGTGTTGTCATAACCATTGCAGTAGAGCTGTATGCATTGATTGTCTATGGTAAAGTTGCTGCAGTCAATTGTGACACTGTAATAGCTGTAGAATTCAAAACTAATGGCCTGCAAACTGTATTGCATAACTCATAGTACTGTCCAAGGCTGTCTCCAGGCTCCTGGCCAGTATCAGTCGCATAATGCTCTCTGTTCCTTCTACTTCAGGTAATAAAGGTATATGGGTGAGGTAGCCCACTCAATGTGCAGATATTGTGTGTGTACTTCACAGATATTTCAAAGCAATAACAAAACAAAATGTTTACCAGCATTGTTGATACTTAAAGCTGTTCTGATATATGCAGTACAGTTGTATTCCATGCATGTGTGTTTGCTGTCAGTGCAGCCAAGTATAACACTGTCATAGTTCTAGTATGCAAAAAGAATATCCTGTAACTTGTATTGCTCAACTCATAGTATAGTTCAAGGTTATCTCCAGCCCACTATCAGTCAAGTAATGCTAACATTTTCTATCTCCCCAGGAACAAAAGGTAAGTGAGTGATGTAGCCCATGTTATGAGCAGATATTGTGTTTAGATTTCACAGAGTTTTAAAATCAATAAGAATAACATGCTCACCAGCATTGTTGATTCATAAATAAATCTGTTGACTTCCAGTATGGCTGTATTCCTTACATGGCTGTACTAAGTTGCTGCAGTCAATTATTACATTATTTACAGATGTCCCTTGCAGTCACAGCTATTGGGTTCTGTTCCCATGTCTGGCAACTAAGGCATGACAGCTGTCTAGTTTATGAACTGTTCACAAAGATGCCTCTCAAGTTTCATGATTTCTAGTACTGTAATTAATATTGTATAATCTGTCTGTAACAGGATTACCACAGAAATGATTACCTGCAATGCAAAGTATTGCCAAATCTGCTTACAGAATACTTTGGTAGTTATATCAGTCCACATGATTTGCAATTGTCCTGTGTAGCTGTGGACCTGCATGTGTTATTGCTTGGACCATACTGTTCCATGAAACAGCTTGAGGGGGTATATATGTGCTACATCACCTGTAGGAGACTTGTAGTCACTGTACACAAAACTGGCAATACACACCTGTAGAGTTAATATTACCACTGTTTTAGGGATATAATCTGCAATGTCACTAATGGACTGTTTTTCTCTCTCCCCACCCCTTATCTGCATGTATTTAATATTGTTATGTTTTATTATTATGTGTTATTATGCTTTCATATTGACATATATTGTTAAATTAACAATTTTGATTGCCTTATGTGGTTTATTATTGTTATGTGTTATTATGCATTCATATTAACATATCTTGTTAAATTAACTGTGTGGTTGCTCTTATGCTTTAACTGTTACACGAATGCTGTTAACATAATGATTGTTCTGTTATTTCATGTTGTGTCATACATAATATAGATTGCTATGTATTTGGGTTAATTAATATGATGTTTCATGCTGTTAATACTAACAATTATTTATTCATAACTAACCTCACCTTATTGCTATACCTCAATTACCACAGCATGTCAAGATAGGCTGGTTCCAGCTGATCCCCCTACCTTGCCTCAATTGGTCATGGCACATTTGGGAGTCAGACTGGTGCTGCTCCCTCTACTGTCCCTGCAATACCTTTGTCGTCGGGTAGTGCTTCCCATGGGAAGGAGCTGGACCCCCCCTCTGAGATTGGCAGAGGGGTAGTTGTCCCCAGCTGAGTTGCCGATCTTGGTGTACAGGATAGTCCACCTTGGCTATGACCACCGCCTGAGCCAGATTGAGGACATGAAGGTCAACCTGGTAGGGTAGCCTCAACCCAGTGCCCAGCCTCCAGCACTGCCACCCCCTGGGCAGTGAAGGAGCAGTGTTGACAGTCCCATGGGTGGGGATGTGACTCATGCTGCTGCTGATGTCTGGAGGCACATGGGACTTGAATTCCACAACACCCTCCCTATTCAAGGTGTTCACCCCACTCATGTGTCACACACCACCCCTGTCTGCTGTCTTGTCTATCTTGTCTGTTTGCAAATGTGCATGCTCACCTACCCAACTTACCTCCCCAACATGTACCTATGTCCCTTCCCCAACATTCCACTCTCACTTTAAAAAAAAATGGGCACCTGTCACAAAAAAAAAAAATGTCCCATACATAGCTCTCCATTTTGCACACGTGTCCACTGGACCAATTGGGTTGACAATGCAGTTATGTTGTCCTCACCCCTCTCACTGGAGTTTGAGAGTCCAAATTCATCTGCAAATTCTGTCAAAGTGCACAGTTGTTGATGTACAAGAAATGGATTGCTATAGTTCTTTCCTACACCCTTCCTGCACATCTATCCCTGCCTTTCACTATGTTTTCCCCCCTGCTTGCTCCCATTTCACTACTTTCCTATCTCCCCTTTTTCCTTTCTTTATATTTTTTTATCATGGTGCTGCATGACGTGCTGCATCAGGCAGCTCTGCTAATTTCAGCTAAATAGTGCTATAATGACTATATGTGCTTAGAATATTGTAAGATACATGTACAAACTAAACACCTCTGCCATGTTTCAAACCCAAGTCTATCACACATGCAGCACACTGCATTAACTTGTGACACCATGCAACTCTTACTTAAAACAGATGGTTTAAACAAAACATAGTAATTACCAATTACAGTCATTAAGCGTGCTTCAGTGGAGTAGCATGCCATGCAAACTGGAATAAAAAGTAATGGAAAAAATGGGAGTGTACCTTGGACTCTGGTGCAATAGTACACTCTAGACAGCCAAAGACATGATAATGGATGTAACTGAGGCCTGTGATATCAGATAAATGTGTCCTTTAATCAGCAACATATAGAAAGTCACCTGCTAAGGCATTAGTGGCAAAATACATGTTCAACTGCAACTCTGGTGCAGGAATACATCCATATAAAGCCATGCACATACTGATGGATGTGGAAAATGTTTGTCACAGCCGGTATGTGTGCACATATATCTTGCAAATACACCTACTCTACCACCTACTTAGTAGCTCAGTCTGTCAAATGCCTTGCATACAGTACATTTTGCCACACAGTCTTGGGTTCAAATCCAGTGTTGTGTTACATTTCAATTACATTATTGTGAAGAGAGCAATTAATGAATGGCTCATGCACTCTTTATCCACATAAAGCATTGCAAATTAAATAACTACTTTTCAGTGCTGGAAGTCACAGGCCTGCAGGTAGGGCCACACTTTACATGGTCGCATTACTATATGTCACCTAGTGCTCTATTATTGACACAGTTGCCTAACATACATACCTTAAACACATGCCTTAAATGAAGTGTAAGGGGTACCCTCACCCTGGCTCTGCCTCTACAACAATGCTGACACAGCTGACACAGATACACCTACATATTGCTGTCCTCCAAAATGTTCACACGCTCTCTTCCTGTGCCTATTACCTGCAGTAGCAGCTGCAACCTGTGGTACATACAGCTCTATGTAAAGGTTTCTGCTACAGACCTTCTCTCTGCAACAATGTAGTCTCATCACCCCCATAATGTCCATCTCAACAGCTGAGAAAGGGGCCCTGGTCTACACGAAGGCCTTATATATTGCACAGTGGTTGCATGTTATTGGCTAATAATAGTGCAATTCAGCTATTTTGGCTGCAATTAGCATATCAGAGCCACAGACTGGATTACAGGTAAGTACATGCTAAAGAGAAGCATATTAAAAATGCAAACAGCTGGCTATGGGGAAACATTCTGTATGAGACTTTCCTCACACAGAGCACACCTTTGCAAAACATTACTAGTAGCAAATTTCAACAGAGGAGTACTGCACTCCACCAGGTATGTAACTGTTTTTTGTGTATAACAGGATGCAGATGGGAGGATAGCAGTATGGGGAATAGGGATTACAGCAGTAAGCCTGTTTTAGACTGTAGTAATGACATATCATTGATATCCTGCTGTCTTACACCTACAGGTAACGTACAGTACTTCAAGGTTGCATTGTCTTTTGTCATTGTGGCACACTGCTGTTGTTGGACTGTCCCTTTATAGTGATTGTAATAGCACACTGCTGTTTGTTTGGCACTGGTCTTATGACATATTATTGGGTGGTTGGCCTTAGGGGACAGACCACAGTAGACTGGAGTGTTGGGTGTATGATCATACAGTGGAATCTCTCATGACACACAGGGAAATACTGATACTATCTCAGCTGTGTTCACACATGTAGTATGTTGTCACATTGTGTAGTATGACATGTATGAACAAGCAGCGGATAGTGCCAGCCATTCTGTCCTTGCTGTATCTGTACATAGTAGACGTCCACCAATCTGATCCTGTAATGTGTTCCCCTTGTGTTGTCTTTCAGGAATAATGTAGCATAGATGCCATGCCCCCTTCTCAGATGTGGAGAATGAAATAATACTTGAAGGACTAAAGCAGCATCATCACACCCTGCTATCCAGGGGGGAGTGTAACAGGGAACCCTGGGATGCACTGTGGCAGACCTTCTCTGGGATGTGAATGCCAGTGGGCATCAGGACAGGACATATGAGCAGGTTCGACACCAGGCAACAGACATGGTGAATGCTGCATGATGAAGAGCAGCTGATGTAGTCAGGGATCATGCCATCACTGGTGGAGTGCCTGCAGTGGAACAACCACTCTCGGCCACTGAGGGATTCATGGCAAACCTAGGAACACACGACAGCTCTCAGGCATCCATCACACCATATATCATGGAGGTGGGTGCCACAGTGTCCACAGCAGAGGAGCATGGAGGTAAGCTTACTGTGATCACCATTGCAATACTGTAGCAGTCATTGTGTCGGGCTGTATGCACTGTGATGTAGGTGTCAGGTCTATCTACCTTGGGGGGAATTAAGTTCAGTTGTGCACTCAACACAGAATGTCACCAATAAATCAAGCAGCACAGTAGCTACTGTACAAGTGAGGTATATGCACATATTACCTTATTGTGCTGCAACATGTAGCGGTTCTGACAGCACCTCACCCTCAACTTTTTACAGGTCCATCAGGTGTTGTCCAAGGCTGTGGTCCTGCTCCTGTTACATTATATATATATATATATATATATATATATATATATATATATATATATATATATATATATATATATATATATATATATATACTATTAAAGTTAAGGACCAGAATAATGTCCTATGTAAACATAAGTTTGTGTATAACCAGAGTAGCATGTTTGTAGGTTCCATTCTGGAATATTTACCTAAGGTCCTTAGAGTGGGTAATTCCAAGAGAGTAGTTGAACAAACAGAAGCACTTTTGCAGTTATAGTTAAGAGTGAATAAGCCTCCTGGTTTACATGAGGCAATTAATCTGACATGCCGTTTAAAAAACAAAGGTTGATGGTGCATACCTTAGGCATTGCAACCTGCATTTGTATATATAGGATCATAGGATCATAGGAGGTTACTAGGCTAATGGCCCTGGGGCCCTTACAACACTAGCCAAGAGTTTATCTCCAAAAAGAAACTGCTGTCAGCACCTGTCACGCCTGTCAATGAGGGACACAGGTGGAACCCCTGGGACAAATTTGTGGTTTCCCATCCACTCATCAAGGTTGCGTTTGAAGAGTGTCAGCAAGAAACTCTGTTTGACGTGTTTGGAAAGTCTATTCCAGAGACAGGGCAGCCTCTGGGAGACAAACCTGTCTCTTCAGCATGTTTTTCTGATGTCACATATTAGATTCAGGCCTTTTGAGTGGGTAATGTTTGAGGAGTTAGACTTACAGATATGGAGCACCTCTAGAATGGCAGAGTCCAAGATTGCCTTGTAGGTGAGACACAGATCACCTCTGAGCAACCTGTACAATACCGAGTAGAGTCATAGTGATTTGAGCCTGTCCACATAGGACAGGTGTTGGAGACCATGTATTCTCTTTGTGAGGTATTTCTGTGGCCTTTCCAGTTGGTGCAGATGTTTGGATAGGTACATACCAAACGGGGCATTGTACTTCATTATTGGTCTAATGAAGGTGGAGTTGGAGAGGTAATAACCTCCTTATATCTGGATACAATTCCTTTACATATCAGATGAATCGAGTAAAAGGCTTTTCTGACCACTGCCTCTACATGATGGTCAAATGTGAGACTGTTATCAACTTGAGTACCCAGGTTTCTCACCACAGGTTGTGTGTTTAGGGGATTGCCATTGATGTGGTAATCAATAGGGGCTGTAGTTTTGCTGAATTGTATGATGATACATTTATTTTGCATTTAGCTTGAGGCCATGGCTTTGGAACCAGCCATTAGTTGCTGTGTGACTCTCTTGCAGTATGTTGACATCAGTTGGGGAGTCAATGACAGCACTCAACTTACAGTCATTCACAAACTTGGTCAGTTGCAGGCCTTTTCTGTTTTCCTTGACCTCTGAGAAATAGATGCCAAACAGTAGGGGTCCCAGGACAGATCCCTGGGGAACTCCACTAGTGACACGTCTGCTATCAGAGGTGGAGGTGCCTGTTTTGATCTTGAAGGTCCTGTCGGTAAGCAAGTTGGCCACCCACTTGATGAGATAATGATTTATGACATGTTGTGTTAGCTTTTCAATGATGCCTGAGCTGGGGGATTGTGTCAAAGGTCATAGCCAAGTCAAGGTAAGCTGTAAGTACTGACTTTTCTTCATTCAGGACCTTGGTGACAGTCTGAAAGAAATAAACCAGGCTCAATAGGCAAGATCTGCACTTGAGAAATCAAAACTGGGTGGGGTCAAGTGCTTGGAGATTGCTTATGCCCTTGTTTATGATATCTATAATAATACACTCCATGGCTTTACAGATCAGACTAGTCAAGCTAACGGGGAGATAGCTAACAGGGTCAGTAGTGGTACCACCTTTGTGCAAGGTTGACAATGGCAATTCTCCAATCTGCTGGGATGAAGTCTGTACTTAGGCTGTGGTTGAATAGGGTTCTCAGTGGTGAAGTGAGTTCTTTCTAGACATGGTGCAGAGTACAGCCTGGGATAATATCAGGTTCCATGGAAGTTGTGTTCTTTGCCTTGGATAGGGCCTATAACACAATTTATGGAGATATGAGGTGCGAGGCAAGTATTGGGATGCCAAAAGGGTCTTGGGGGGACAGGTGGGTGAGGTTTGCACTGAACGTATCTGCTAGCATGTTGGCTGAGTCAACAGGATCAATGTAGGTGATTCTGTTAAGTACTAATTTGGAACAAACATGGGCTTTGCCATAGAGGTTCCTGACATAACTGAAAAAGGCTTTTTTGATTTCCCTTTGTTTTGGAGGCTAGTTTTGATTCATAATTGGCTTTGAAGGTTCTCACTAGTGATCTGCTTTGCTTGTTGAGGCTAAGGAGGGAGTTTATCTAATGTGGAATGTGTTCCTTTTTGCCCCTGCACAACAGTTTCTTCCTTTTGTATTTGTTAAGGTAGGTGTACTGGGCTTTATGTGTTGGTTTATCAAATATAGTTTCATATTGACTGTCTAAAATGTATATTGTACTGGTCAAGTTTCACTTGATTTACCTGACGTGCTTGTTATACAGGCCTTGAGTTGAATGTGTATTTTGTTGTGAGGAAGTCTGTTGCGCATGAAAGCAGAGATGAGAAGATGTGAGACTGGTAATGATATTGTTGATCCTCATTATTATGACTCTTAGTGGATTTTTTATACATCATAGTGCAGGTAGTAATGCACTGGTTTTGTCTTGGTTTTCACATGTGACCAGGGAGGAGGTTGGACTCTCTCCCCCACACAATCTGATGTCAGTGTGTCTTCAGACTCTGATGATGTTGGTGGTTACATTGAGGTACAGATGGGGTTGTCAGGGGCTGAATCTGTTCCAGAGGTTGACATCCCTCTTCTGCCCCCATTGTCACTGCACACAGTCAGTATGCCCACACATACCCAGTCCCCAGATGCCACAGATATTGGACAGTCAGTGGGTGGAGACATTGCACAGGACAGTGTGGCAACTAAGGTAGACTCTGGCCATAGCCAGAGATATGGCGCTGTCCCACACAGGTGGAATTACACCAGTGCTTGTAGAAGGCCTGTTGTTCATCCACCACCTATTGCAGGTGTCACATCATGAGTCACTCAGCACATGTTTCAGGCTGTCATGGAGGCACAGGCACATTCTGAATGGAACACCAGACTTATGCTTAAGGTTATACATGCAGCACAGTCTGACATCCGGGACTGTCTCCACTGCATTGGGGACACTCTGGATCAGTTCACTGATGCAGTGGATAGACAGTGGGCTGAAACAGGGTCTGCCTTGGACCGCATTTTGTCTGTGCTGGAACGTCTGATTGGATTTGGGCATCAGACCTATGGAAATAGGTCAGCAACACTACCTGCTGTGAGTCCATGTGGTCGTGCACAATCACACTTCCGTAGCGGCAGTACATCCAGTGCTAAAGAGGGTAGTGTGCTGTCCATGCCATGATGTGGCATGCCATAGTCTCATGGTCCTCGGCACTCCCATGAGGAGATGGTCCCAGCAGATAGCAGTTAACATCAGGTACTAGCACCGCTTCTGACCTTGGGCATGGTGGTGCCAGTGCAACTCCTGGCAGAGCCAGTTCCTGTGTTTTTGCCAGAGACAGTGAACTGTCAACTATACTATATATGGTCCTCAGCTGTCTAACATACACATGTGTAGGGCTAGCACTGAGCTTAACTGCGTACCTGGACACACTCACACACCACTGTCACATGTAGGCCACCTACAGACACACATGACACCTCTCCATGGTCGATCTATCCCGTGCCTCTTCCTGGCTCACATACATGCTGTCAACTATTTAGGCCAGCCTAGGCCTCCAGCACCCCCACACAGCACCCTGTGAAAGTGATGATACCTGTGCCACATCGCTGTCATCCTTCCCATCGATGCAGGGAAATTACGTTATGTGTCTGATGCACAGGGTGACTATATTACTTGATATGTGCTTGTGTAATACATTATTGTTTTGCCATGGCACTTGTAGTGGTCACCAACAGATACTGTATGGTGGTATGTGTCAGGAGTATGCACATACATTTGTGTACCTTATGTTGTATGTCATACTGGCGGTTTTGTTACACAATGACAGGTGTGTCACAGACCTGTGTATGTTTCTGTTCCAGGAGTCTGAGGGGATAACCTTTGGACACACAGTGGTAATAAAATGGCACAGGATGGCATGGCAGCACAGCAGAAATATGACTTCAGCAAGGAACAACAGCATATGTGCATAGCTCCATAGGCTCATATGTGTATAACAGTCTAACAAGGACAATGGCAGCAGTCAGTGTACTCATGCATTCTTAATTTCTGATAAGGTCTTCTAACATTCATACGTGTTACCTGGGTGTTCATATCTTCCACATCTACAAGCTATGGTGATGGAGTTGACCCATCTACCAATATCCTGTGTCCAGTTCAGACAGTTGGCTGACATCAGTTATGCTTGTCATGTTCTGCATCCCATTGTATAACCTGTACATGATGTGTGTCACAACAGATGTGTGCTTTACATGCATGGAGGGCCTGTTTCATGTAGGGTGCAGTGTCTGTTTTACATAGCAGTCTCCCCAGTATGTGCTATGTATACCATGTTGATGTAGGTGTGTAGAACATGTGAGACATGTGTTACTCCTGTCACGGCAATGCAGGAGGTACACAGTGGGATCTGACACCTCCCTGTATGGGGACATACACATGCCCTTCAAAGCATTTAGGATATTGGCTATGTTTGTACGGTCATGACATGGACTCCATATGGCATGTTATCTACACTGTGTATTGGTGTACCATGGCACCTGTGTGGCTGCTACAGTTGTATGATATGCCTGTGTGGTGACATGAAAAGAGTGCCATTGTACACAATGATAGCTGTGCTGGCTGCCGCATTCAGTATAGCAGTGATAATATGAGATTTGCACCCAATACCTGTTGGCATAGGTGGTACAACAGTGAATGCATCCCCACATCCTAATGAACAGTGGCCTTAAAAGGATACAGTACTGTGTGTCCATACCTTCATCAGTAATGGCTCAAATGTGTGCAGACACTACAATATTGCCCCCGGTTAGTAGAACATCAGTCCCAACATGTGATGTACATACTCAGGGGTGAAAAGTGGGCACACAGACCTGGCCACACAGGTTTACACCTAATGGGCCTTAGATCACAATGTCTCTACACTGGTATGGCAAGAATCATATGGCATAGCTGAGGCCACAGTCATTAATAGGTGACATTCTCATAACCTCCACATATTCTTCCCTCAGAATGCCAATATCTGAGTAGAATGGCCATTTGTTGATGTACCTTTTCAAGCTGTACTGGCACTTGCACACAACAGCATAGTCCCTCACAAGGTCACTTTATATCTTCAGTATGTGCTCACTGATGATCATCGGCAGTGTGTGTCATTGCCACCAGTGGCATATGGACTAGTCAGAGGTGATCTGTGCCATGCATGCAGGGCAAGGTGTGACTCTGCTAGACTGCATATGCTGCCTATCTGTAGGAAGCATAGTAGATGGATGACTCACTGTAAGGACATTAACCTACAATGTGATGTTAGTACTACATGCTTGTGGGAAACATTTATTTAGCAGACTTAAACACACCCTTGAAACAGACCTTGCCTAATGGTACACAGAGCACCTCAATGCATCTCGGCACATGCCATCTGTATGACTGGCTGGGTGACTGTCATCTCAACACATGGCATCTGCCTGAGTCAGTCTTGGACTGGGGCAATAGGTGCTGATCCTGTTCTAAGGGGTTTACAGATGTCTCTGACTGTGAAGGCTGTATGGCCATTATGTTAGTTAAGTTCACATGTCCTGTGGCTCTGTAACATGTTTTAAAATGCTGTAACAGCCTCACACACAAACATGGCCCCATTTAGGCTAGCACCACTTCCACTCACTGGATACAGGACATGCCAAAGCACACACATAGTTCAAGTTGGTTGTATGCAGATTAGAACACTTACCTATGTACTGGTACACACTACAGATCACAATATCAATACACACAACACACCTCATGTCTGCTAGTACTATCAGTTTAGAACATATAATGCTTGTTGATATCAGTGGTCCTTGTTGTGGTTTGTCATTTGGGGAGCCACATCACCCGCTACAAATAAAATAATACTAAACCCTACCTTTTTATACATATACCATATGGATATACCAACACAGCAACTTGAGATTAAAACCCCTACTTATCTAGTCTTATACACTATAGCTCACAGTAGTTATTGCACATGCCATGGCTTTTATCTGATATTAGACTGTCACTGATGTTAGACTGTCAGACGACTGACTTAAGGTGGATGACATCACTAGCCCTTGCAGAAGAGGGTGGTTTGGAAGCTGGCAGCTAGATACAGGGTCAAAAAGTTCATCACCATTGCAAGTGGATAGCCATGATAGCAAGTCCATTGCATTGCAGGGGGATACACACACACACACACACACACACACACGCACACACGCACACACGCACACACGCACACACACACACACACACACACACACACACACACACACACACACACACACACACACACACACACACACACACACACACACACACATACACACACTCCAAGTAGGCCAGAGTAAAATTAGAACCCCTGCCTATCTAGTCTTATACACTACAGCTTACAGTATTTAATGCACATGCCATGGCTTTTGGCTGATGCTAAGCTTTCAGCTGGCAGTCTTAAGGTGGATGACATCATCAGGCCTTGTAGAGGAAGGTGGTTTGGAAGCTGGCAGCTAGTCACAGGGCCAAAAACTGCACAACCAGTTCAGGTGGATAGCCGATGACAGCATATCTGTTGTGCTGCAGGGGGGTATATGCTTACAGCTTTTTGGATCACTCCACCATGTTGTTTGGCTCCATTAGCATAAAATTCAGTGAGCTATGCTGACATTTACATACCATGAAAGTTTCCCTGTTTGTGCATGAGTGCCTGCCTCTACAAGAAGTTTAATTAATGTAAAACTTGCTACAGCCATGTATGCTGCTATGAGCACAGGGTAAAAATTATCATGTAGCCTTTCATGAATCCCCACATTGTTTACAATAATGTGCAAAATAAATTAACACCACCTTCCTGGAGTTATATATTAACTGCACTGATATCAAAACAAAACAAAGGAAGATTCATAAGACTGTTCATTATATTGACCCCTTTCACTGTAAAATTCTGATTACAAATATAGTTAATTCAGTTTTAGCAAACGGAAAATATCTTAGCATTAGCAATAAAGGAAGACTAGATATGCTTTATACAAAAAAAAAAACGCAATCATTTATGATTGATAAACAGTGCTTCAACTTCAACTGCATTGTTAGGGATACAGATAGGAAGACTGATGTTATGTCATTAATAATAAAAGGAGAGATATTGGTATGCTAGTATCCATCTCCTCCCTTGTCTTATCTTTAACAGATTCACTTAACAGGCACTTCAAAAAAAAAATCTGACAATGCATCTTTCATGGGACGATATGACTTTTGGATTAAATATCAAAGAGTGAAATGAAGCATTAGACCTTATACGTTTCAATACTTGCTAAGAAAATATTTGGACAGGGTGGGAAACTAAACTTTCTGCAATCTAGAAGTAATTAAAAAAGACTAAGGGAGACGATTTAAAATATGCTTGAGCCCAGAGATTATTTTGCTACATTTTATCATCCTTTTATGCTGAAATATATGCTTGGTGTTCATATTGCACTCAATGTATTTTAAGTAGAGGGCATGCCCTCTTTGGACAACTAGTAATAAAATATAGCAGGTTTGCATATGGTTAACTACTCAGGGCTATATCCATGTTAATTCAGTGGAATATTTGATTACTATGGAAATAAATCATGATGCATTTGTCCTCAAAAGTAGCTGTTACTACTTCTGAAAGATTTTTGAGATAAGGTGAGTGGGAGATTATGGCATTATTATCTGTGTATTTCTCTGCTTGACTTTTGACCTCAGTAAATGCTTGTAGTTCTGTGCAATTGCATGGTTGTAGCCATGTTTTCTCGCAGTGCACGGTTTAATATTTGTTTTCTGTTTACTGTTATAATATGGCTTACAAAATGCTGTACTTAAACAATCAGCAGTATGTTTCCTTTTAAAATGTCATTATATAGTTAATCCAGCTAGAAACTACTCCTCTGAGGTTATAGCTTTTAGTGTGATTAGAGGGCAATAGCTATTAAATCCATAAAGGTGAAATAATGTAATAACATATCCAGCTACATGCATAATGTTGCATTGAACGAAAGAGTGGCAATAATTATTTATTTATTTGCTTATTTATTTATCTTCTTATTCACTTATTTATTTGCATTTGTATACCAGGAAAGTCTGACTGGACCTTGAAAGGCATTTTCTGAAGAGGCTTAGGGAGAAAAGGTCTAGCATGCAATGAATTATTAAAAGATGTAAAAAAAGACAAGTAATATCTTACAGAGGAAAAAATTACGATATATGGTGGAAACAGTCAAAGTATTACATTCATGCTTTGCAACAGTACATGGAAAGCGACTTAGAGTGAACATAGTTTGAGACCCTTACAATAAGATCAACAAGTGTTGCAGAACAAATTACACAAGCAATGCAATGAGTACAAGGATTCATATGAATTCACAGCAGACAATTTTTGTTGAAACAGTGAGGGCAAAGAAAGAGAGTGTTCATCAATTAGCACAGTATATAATTGCATTGCTTACATTAGCCAAAAATTCTGGCATCCAAACTGCAGCTGTGTAGTAACGTTTACAATATATATGAGAAATAGAGAAAAGTAGGGAATCTACATGAGAAGCTGATGTGTTTACATAGATTTTAATGAAGAATGTCAGGATAGTGGATAGAATCCTTATTTTAAAATGATGGGGAGGAATGCGGACAGAGCTAGGAGTCAAGCAAATGAACATTAAGTGATTTTTTAAACATTGAGAGTTAGACATTTGACTGATGGTTGGAAGGATGCCATTCTAGTATTTAGACACCTGTAGGAAATATAGGGAATCACTGTGAATATTGAAAGGTTTTATGCACTTGCAAGGTATTTATGTCTGGAGTGAAGTGATCTTGAAGGTATGCGTTGTTTTATTAGAAGTTTTAAAACCAGGCACTTTTCAGGGTAGTGGAGGATGGTGTGGGCAATTTTAAGTTGAGTGTAAGACAGGTAGATGTGGAGTTCTATCCAGTTTAGGTTTTGAAAGCCTTGCAGTAGTGTTTTTTTGGAGGGGGTATGGTCTGCAAAATAATAATTTCTGGTATAACATTTCTCCCATTTATATAGCAAGGTAGTATTAAAGTTAGTCAGGATCAGAGAAACACAGAGGGCACTTGATAGGAGATAAGTCATTGCTGTGTTTTTTTCTGGGCATGCTCTTTAAAATATGTGGATACTCTGTATAGTAAATTTAACTTTGATGTTTGTCTTTCCAATTTCCTTTTGGAAATGTGTGCCAAATTTAAGGGTCTTAATAATGACTATGTATAGTATCTTGGTGAATGAGATGATGTCTTCATTCATGCTATGTGAGGATAAGACTGGAAAGTCTTTCTTCATGCCTCAGTGTGATTTGGTATGAAGGACATTAACTTTGTTTTATTTTTTTGAAGAGTAGATTTCACTGTTCCAGTCACCTCTCAGTGGAGGAGTAGGACTGTTGTATAATAGTCTGAAGTTCAGATATGGTAGAGTAGAACAGACAACTGTGGAGTTTTCCATATATTAAGTAATAGTCTCTTAGCCAGAGGAAGTAGCAAATTTGTTTATGAATATGTTGAAGAGAAAAGACCCATGGATTGATCCATGGGGATGCCAATGGACACTGGTAGATAGGTAAAAATGTTATTACCTTTTGTCACACCATATTCAGCTATACTGATTTTGATATCATTTGGCAAGGGATTTGACCTGGTGTTTTTTTTCTTCAATTTAGGAGTCTGTTGATGACTGATGGTTGATGATTGACCAGATGGTGTTTAGATGGTGTAGCTGGGAATCTTGTAGCGTATCTTGATATGGTCTAGTACAGGAAGTTTTTAATTGTGGAGAGGATACTGCTGGAGCGATTGTATTGTATTCATTTCTTAGCCAGGTATACCGACAAGGTAGAAGTGTCCCTTCATAGGGGTGATACAGAAGTATAGTCTGATTAGATGACTTGCTTAAATCCACAACAGGCAAATGAAGACACTCTTTACTATAGAAAGAAGTCTTGTAACAAATCAAAGCTTTAATCATTTGTACTATCTACAGTATGTTAAGTGGCAGTGGAAAAAATGTGAGCTGAAATCATATTCTTAGTGTAATAGAGATGTTTGAAATATATGCAGGACCTGATCTGCAAGTAAGAAAAAACATTCTATTTTCACAAACTGAGATATTAAGAATTATAGCCATGATTGTAAATGTAATTTGTCGTCACCATTTAATAAAGCAAACTGGCACAATTATTAGTAAAAGAAAACTGACAATTGTATTACTATTAAATATAAGAAAAAATCTATGTTATGATGAATAACAGACATGACTTAAATTTATAAATTGCATGAATGTTTCATTTTATGTTCAGTACATGTATAATTCAAAACTGGGATTGGATATAATGGCTAAATTACCATACTTGTCTCACCCTTAATTTTTCAAATGTTTAATAAAACCACATGCATATGCAGCCTGAGAAGTTTATTTTTTATGTGTTATTTGAAAGGGGCTGAGTCATGGGGGTTATGACATTCAGAGTAGTGACAACCACTGTTATTATCTATTAGTGTTGTTCCTTTTTCCTTTAAAGTAATATGATGCTGATTTGTTGTGCTTTCAAGTTTCTCAAGTTGTTTTGCTTATCATTTTCAGAGTTTGGAGCATTAAGAATATTTCTAATTCTGAGGAAACAATTTGTCCTACATCATTAGAGTACTTTAGAATACTTAAATAGAATGTTTCATCATTTGGCTATCCATTTTCTGTTCAAAAATTGAAAAGGGTATCATTTTTCCAGTTGCATTACCAGGTTTTGGAAAAGAAAAAGAACTCTCATTGAGCTAAGAATTACTCAAATGTTTACACACTATACAAGTATTTGCTTGTCATAGAAATGTATTGCCAAAGAAACTTTTATCATTCATTGTTTTTAGTTTGGAAGTATCCCAGTACTCCTCTGCTGGAAATAAATTACTTCTACTTTGAGTAACAGTGGACATTCTTCACAGGAACTCAAATGCTAACTCTCAAGAATAGTTGCACTTCAGTTATGAAATCTACTGAAATGGTGGGGGTAAAGTTTCTAGTTTATAAGAAATCATTGATTAACAGCACCAAAAGTTACAAGATTCAGTTACCATCCACAGAAGAAAAACATTTTACAAGTTATCCACAGTGATGCTGATTCTAAATTTGATGAATAACGGATGCAACTACTCTTCCAAATGAACTTAAATTAGACAGTATTTGAATGACTAGGAGATTAAAAATCAGACTGACCAGAAATAATTTAAAATTAAAAGTTTGGTGGATAGAAATTGGGATGCGATGTATTTATTTTCTGGGATAGAGCACTGATCCCCATGGACCTTTTTCAGACTCAGCACTGGAGCAGTGTCTGGTTAAGTGACTTGTTTAGCGTCACATAGCTATGCAACAGAAGCTGAGAGAATCAAACCTTGCATCAGTGGATCATAGGAAACAGCTCAGTAGCAGCTCCTTAATCCTCTAAGCTAACTGACAGACTGCAATATTTTTAAATTATTTGGATCCTCACAACGTCTGACTTTTCTTATGTTCTTCATACTGTCTAGATACCCAAAGTACTAAATATTCCTATGTTTAAATCTTAAGTTTTTTTTTTTTTGGAGGAGGGAATGAGACTCATAATTTTTTGTAAAAATACCTAATCTGTATCAAATGCAAACAAAAGTAATTATGGCATATTTTAGTGCTAGCTATTACATCTTGAAAACTATCTAGTCAGATCACATTGTTGCTGAATTTGATATAAAATTAGAAGAGAACCAACCTTTTTCAATTTTACAATGCTGCAAAGAAAAGCATGTTGGCCGGTTTGGTAATTAGATAAAACTTAAAATTAAAAGAAGAGTTGCTAAGAATCTTCTAGAAAGATTAATCCTTTGACTCAGCTTGCTGAAGTAAAGCCCTTTATTAAACTACAATTCTCCCCTTCAGAGATTTGTAGAGCTTTCTTTCTATATGCAATGTAGTGTACTTTCTTTGTAATGTTACTGTTATTTTCTTTTTGTTATAGTATACATTATGTTTCTGCCCATCTCTGTATTTTTCTAAGAATAATGTAAAAAGTTATAATAAAATGTATTTTCCTATTAGTTGTAACATCAAATATGCAAATATTCATGTAGCACCTCCTTTTTCTTCTTTAAATAAAGTATTTCATGTTATGAGCATTTAGTCTTCTGCAGGTTGACAGTTTATTGATTCTATTCTAAGAGCTTCTTTTCAAGTTAGTTGATGTAATGATATATGTACTTAAAAGGGGTGCTGTCTACGTTGTTGTATAGTTTATTACATATATCTTTATTATTAATTAGGTTAAATGAGGAAATTGTTTTACTTATTGTTTTGATACTTCATCTGCAAAACATGATCTAACAGTTTTGTCAGTACTAGCTTATGGAATCTCCATTATTTTTACACTGAGATCAGTTATCATTTACTGTGGCTTTATTTGATTTATCTGGCTTGTAAGAGCATATAGTTTTATGCTAGCACTAATATTTAATTAAGCATTCTTTTCTTACACCATTTTAGGTTATGGCTCTTTTGATGCCTCTTTGTGTCAGTATAAACTTTAATAATCAGCTCAAAGACTGAGATTGTTAAATTCATGTTCAGTATGCTCTCATTTACTTGGAAAAATTGGAAGCATACATTTAAATACATATTATTTTACAGTCTCTACTACTGTCTGCTTCTGAACTCTGTTTTTTCAGTAATTACTTTGTAATCTACTTTGTCAAAATAAATCCATATTATTTCTTATTAATTACAATGGACACATGAGGCAATTAAATTCATTTTAATCTTTGTAGATCATAACGTAAAACATACAAAACATGCATTTTATGAGCTACTGTTGTCATTCATTAGACTGGTTTACAATCACATAAACATTATTATTTATTGATGTTTTCTTGTACTTGACTGTCTTTGTTTTTCTGTATTTGCTAATGCATTGCTTTCCTTCTTAATAATATTAGATGTTTAGTCGTCGCAGGCAGTTGGAGGCCTACATTGTAAAGTCTCATAAATATCTGACTGTAAAACATCTCTAGACAGTATGTTTTGCTGCTAAAGATGGCATTCTTGGTTTACCCTTCCAAGAGAGAACCAGAGATATTTAACAAAAGGGAATGCTTAGAGTGATTATATGTTAGAATGGAACTAAAGGGAAAAAATGTCATAATTTCAAGTCAGGAAATTACAGACTATAAAGCTATAGCACTACATGATGGGATTTGTGTTTTGCTCATAAATAGATACCAGTTGTAACTCAATAGAACTTTCTTTGTGTTTCATCGCTTAATTTAATGCAAATGGCATGTACTGACTGATGAGCTTTGTGAATTTATCATAAATATTTATGCTTTAAAAAATGAATTTATGTAATGAATCTACTTTAAACATCACTCTGGCCATTTAGAGTTCTGGGATGAGAATTGTACTCAACCATCACCATTAGTTATTTACATTTCCTTTAGATGCCAAAACTTAATTTTCTACTTTGTACTTCTGCAGCAAATGTCCACAATTTATTACTAATCTAAAAGATATAATCTCACTCTGTCTCTTTCTCTCTTTCTGTACATATCTACCCATCTATATATAAATATATATATATATGTGTGTGTGTGTGTGTGTGTGTGTGTGTGTGTGTGTGTGTGTGTGTGTGTGTGTGTGTGTGTGTGTGTGTGTGTGTGTGTGTGTGTGTTTGTGTGTGTGTTTATATAGTTGGATGAGAGACATAAAGAGGGATATTTACTATTATAATTTTAAAAGCAAGACAATGATATTGAAAACCAAGATACTAAAACCTACAACGTCTAAAAATTCTCAGATACCAAATCCTCTACCACTGTAAGCACAGAAATTACTGCTAGCATGGGTCCTGCAGTAGCTTGGACCCAGGAATAAGTGCATACATGGGTCCTGTAGGGGTTTGGACTCAGGAATGAGTGCTAATATGAGTCCTGTAGGGATGCGGGCCCAGAATTGATTCCATACATGGGTCATACAAGAGAATCAAGTCTGCAGTGTTGATATTATTGTGGTCAGTATTTTTGTCTTTCCATATTATGGTCTTAGGATTATGGGCTTGAAGATTGTGACAGTAAACCTATCTATACATGTACTTTTAGATTAAGAAATTCCAGGATCAACCATTTTGTGGCAAAAAGTGTTTACCTGGCCTCTCTGAGTTAGGAAGCACACAAGGAAGCACAACGTGTGGTTGTTTATTGACTAGAGTTCATAGAAGTCGGCTTTCAAGCTTTTTTTCTCTACTATAAATTAAAAAAATTTACAAGGCTCTCTGTTCATTTACAGAGAACTCTGCAATACTTTCCAAGTGTTTCAACTGCATCCAGAGCCATCCAAGCTAAGGTAATATTTTCTTGAGTTATCACACTTGTACTTGTTTTATACAGTGATCACTACATTTTCTGACCATTTTTAAAGCATTCATTTTATTTTGTGGCAAAACATAGTCATTTTTTTCTGTTTGTTGTCTTTTCTAGTTCTGTTTGCCTTCTTATCACCTTGCAGAGGGGTGAATTAGTCAGGGGCTTTATTGCTGGTTGCTATGTACTGTTTCATTTGCACTTGAGAGCTGCATTTGTTGTGCTTTTGCATAAAGAAATTCCAGGATCACCCATGTTGTGGCAGAAATTGTTTACCTGGACTCCCTGAGTTGGGAAGCACACCAGGAAGCTCAAAGTGTGATACGTTATTGGCTATAGGGCAGAGAAGTCAGTTTTCAAGCTTTTTATCTCTACTATAAATCAGGCAAGTTTGTGCAAAGCTGTCCACTGAGCAGCGGCAGTTAGCAGTATCGGTATAGAAGCAAACTCATAAACAGTAAAATCTCCCTATAAAGTTACAGTTAAATCCAGAACCTGTTAAACAGTATGGTATTGTGCAGAAGTGAGGCAAGAACAGCTAACTTACTTATCAAATAGCACTACCATATCCTAGCACTATATAACATCTTGCTCTTAACCCCAGAACTACTCTAGGAGACCCCTCTTAAAACCCAATCCTTAGTCCTAACATCCAACCCTATTCCAGGTCCTGACAACATGGATATGCAATTTCTAAATGTCTCTGTGACCAGTTTGATAGATTTGGGCATCCTAATGCAATGTAGCAATTGTCTTATGCTCAGCCAGTTAATATTTAAAGAAAACAGCATGGTATGCAAGAGAGTTAAATACACAACTTATGTGGAGGCAAAAATCTCACATAGTACTGAGGTTGTTAGGAATACCCACACTACATCCCTCACACACTCCACTTACCACACACACAGATTGTCTTATTCCAAGGCACTTAAAAGACACCTTCCTAAATCTTAAAGATCTCCAAAGCCATCGAATAGCACCACTGCTCCTCAACAATCAATTAAACACACAACAAAAGCATCACCAGACATCTCACATAAACCTAGACCCACTGTTTCCCCAAGAACAAAGCCCATAAGGCAAGCATATACTTTACCTAATATTCTTGTCATTGGGGACACCATTCTCCATCACACAGATGCCCTACTCACCAGGTTAGACAAGGAGAAGATAACAGTTAGTTGCCTGTCTGGAGCCAGGATCTGCAATATGATGAACACTCCCAAGTCACTGCACCCCAGGAACCAATATGATTCTATCATAGTCCATGTGGGTGTAAATGATCTGAAACATATGTCACTGGACAATATGAAAAAAGACATAATGGATCATTTGGAATATGTCTCACAGTTAGGTATGAGCCTTGCATTGAACAGCACTCTATCTACACTAAGGATGATGCCACAGTATGAACATAAAATGACTGATTTTAATAACTGGTTTTGTTTCTCATGTCACTGCAGGGGAATCCAATATCTGTCAGCATGGGAAGATATGGCCAAAAGACCCCTAGGCTTATGGAAATTGGCCAATACTTTATCCACTCCATTAGAGCTTTGTTTAGACAATGCCAAAAATACAAAACTACCAACATAGTGAAAAAGTCAATAAGCAACCTTAAGGGGTTATTGCTCAAAGCTAGGAGCCTAAATTAAAAAAAAATCCACACCTTTCAAGGTCTCCTCATTCTGGGGAATGTAGATATCTGTGCCATTACCAAGACTTCATTTAAAGCAGTAGAATGTACTCCAGCAGTGTAAGGGCTACAGTTCCTTCTATACATTTAGTCCAACAATGTCAATGACCATTGCCAAAGGTGGAGGTGTCTCAATCTGCATTAGCAACAAACATACTTCCAGGTTGGTTAAACTGGATGATATCATGGAGCTCATGCACATGCATGTCACCATAGATAAGGACCCTTACCATATCATGGTTAGCTAGAGGTCACCATCTATGTCCCTAGAGTCTCACAATTCTTTCCTGAACATACTAGAGATGCTCAGCATCCAACCAAACACTGTATTCTTAGGTGACTTTAACTAGTCCTCTATAGACTGGGAAATGGACATTGGCTCAATTGGCTCATACTCACAGGGGCAATACTTCCGTCTTTATTAAAACAAAAACCCTGGAACAGATAATGCACACTCCAATAAGAGGATTAAGCATACTAGATTTGGTACTCACCAACATGGCAGAGTGTTACATTTCCCCCTGTGTCACGTCCTCACTAGTGAGGTCGGATCACAAAGCTGTCTCCTTTGAATAAAAATCAACCTAGAAATCCCAGCTATGCTAGTAACAGTTAGGAACTATTCTAAGGCAAACTGCATCCTATTAAGTAAATGTTTATCAAAATTCAAGGCTTCCCCTAACCTGGAGACCACAGCTACCGATGCAGAATTATTCACAAAGTCCCTATACAAACATGTGAATAGCTGCATACAGACCACCATACCTAACAGAAATAAACCCAAAACAAAACATTAAATACAGACCCCACTGGTGGAATCCTCACCAAAACAAGGTATATAATAACAAAAACTCATGGCCAAAATCAGGAAGAGTGACTCCCTTAAAGACAAGTGCTCTCTTATACAACTAAATAAGGAGCTAAGTAGTTTAATTAAGTCCAACAAGGCCAGCTATGAGATCAGAATAGCCTCACAGGATAAGAATAATCACAGGGCCTTCTTCAGCTATGTATGTAACCTTAAAGGGAACAAACAGCAAGCAATGTTCTGAACTGGTGGTAAAATGGTACTAACTTCACCAGCTAAGGTGATATAACACATCTACTGCCTGATAAATTTAGGTCAAACACCCCTCACCCCCCCCCCCCCAAGATCCACCAGATAAAATCCTCTCCAACAAACTCCCTCCAACTATTAGCAGGGACCAGGTGCTGGCGGCATTTGCTAAAGTCAAGAAGACTGCCTTTATGGGTTTTAACATCTCCAGTTGACTCCTGAGCAGTCTAAAGCATGACCTATCTGATCCACTTAAAACACTCAGCCTTGGAACAGGTTATATTACAAGTGAATGGAGAAGTGCAGTAGCCATTCCCCTCCATAAGGCTGGACCATCAACCTGCCCAGGGAACTACAGATGCATCAGTCTAACAAGTCTAATATGCAAAGCAATGGAATGAATTATCATGGAAATAATAAACAAAGACATTGGCAATCAGAAGACACTGAACCCATCCCAGTTTGGTTTTATTGTTGGAAGTTCATGTCTACTTAATCTAGTTAGCTTCTTTGAGAGGGTCACCATGGCAGTGGATGAGGGTAAAACAGTGCATACTACTTATCTTGACCTGGCCAAGGAATTTGATGCAATACTCTACTCAGGCAATGTTGACAAGCTCTCTGAGCTAGACGTTAATCCCTATATAACTCATTGGATTGCTGGCTGGCTCACACACAGGGCCCAAGAGGTCAGTTTTGGTGCTCCACCAAGAGACCAGTCACCAGTGGACTACTCTAGGGCTCCATGCTGCACCTGCCCCTGTTTGGCATCTACTTCTCAGAAGTCAAGGCTAATGTTCAAAGCCTCTGGCTCACCAAGTTCACAGATGATGGTAAATTAGGAACTATTATAGATGTCCCCCAGGACACCAATGTCTCACACGAGGGTTTTACACAGACAAATGACTGGTGCTAAAGCCATAGCCTACAACTCATTGCTAAAAAAATGCATTACAATGTCCTTTGGGAAAATGTTAACCCAAGTTAATTACGTCATCAAAAAAAAAAAACATCCCTAAGGGTCAGCTCAGTAGTTAGGGATCTGGGAGCATATGTAGACAGCAATCTGACCGTTGATAAACACGTGATTAAGATAATAAGAAAATGATTCCATGTCTCCCAGCCGTAGGTAAGGGTATGACATCTAGGTGCGAAGAAGCTATGGTACCACTCTACTGCACTTATCAGACCTATCATTGAATACAATACTTCCTTTGGCATTTATCTAATCACTTACTACAGTTGGAACACCCACAAGGGTTTCTCACCAGGACAGTTCAGGGCATGAATATCCTGTCCTACACAGATTGCCTAAAGGCCCCGTTACTTTATGTAGTGTAGTACAGGCTGCTGAGAGGAAACCTTTGGTGCAAAGGGCTTCCTCAGATCCAGCCCTGAGGAATCTGTTGCACATGAGCAAAACAAACAGCACCTGAAACACTAGATCCTGGGATCTGAACTTCACTTATGATATAAACAGAACATGCTGGAGGCATAAACGAAAATCCATGAAAAACAAGTTCTTCCCTTCCCTATCAAATGAAACATTGACAACTGGATGGGAAATCATAAATTTAGCCCTGGCCTGGCCCCCATGTCTCTTACAGACAGAAGCTGTCAATAAGAAAACTTGTAAACTTACACCCCCCCCCCCAAATCCTAAGTTACCTCCTAACTAACATCCCCCCCCACTGTATAGATGCCCATGACTCTCAGGGACCCAAATGGTTTAGGGTGCGTGGCTAGGCTTGTCAAGGCACATTCATCATTAGCCTAGTAACAACCTATAAACTTATGAACCTACACCCACATATATAAATATATATATATATATATATATATATATATATATATATATATATATATATGTGTGTGTGTGTGTCTACTTTGAAAGATCTAAAACCCATAACATTGAATTTCATAACATCTAACACTACAAATCACAAGAAAATAACATCCCCTCCACATATAATGACACCAAACTACCAAAGACACTTTTTACTACATTTCCTCTCCGCTCCCCACACCTACTGTAAACTAAATATACCAAGTCCAAGATTGCACTACAGTGGGGAAAACGTTAATTTCCTAACCCCAGTGTATCAAGCCTCCCTGCAGAAACATAGTAAAAAGTGAGTTTGGTAGTTTGGTGTCATCATATGCCGTTATATGTGGAGGGGATGTTATGTTCATGTGTTTTGTACTGTTAGATGTTATGAAATTCAATGTTATGGGTTTTAGATGTTTTGGGTTTTAGATGTTCTGGTCTCAATGTTATGAAATTAGATGTTATGGGTTTTAGATGTTTTGAAGGGGACCCATATATATATATATATATATATATATATATATATATATATATATATATATATATATATATATATATATATATATATATATATATATTTATCTGGAAGCGCTACAGAATCCTGAAAGCCCAAAATCCTGAAGACCAAAATCCTGAAAACTCAAAATCCTGAAAACACACAGGATACCAACACTTACTATATTCCAGCACAAGTACATACAGAAGTATTTACATCTTTAAGTACATACAGAAACATATTACCCTTCAACTATATGAAGGGGGGGCTGCACCCCCCCCTGCACCGCCCACAACTCCTGCTTCTTAAATGTAACAACTTTGAGATTGCACTTTAGAACATTAAGTGCAATCTCGGAGTTGATATATTTAAGTATCATGGGGTGTGTGGGGTGCAGGGGTGCTTGCCCCCCTGCATATACTTGGAAAAGAGTAATATGGTTTGTGTTTTATTTGTTTCTGTATGTACTTGTCCTGGAGTATAGTAAGTGTTGGTATCCTGTGTGTTTTCAGGATTTTGAGTTTTCAGGATTTTGAACTTTTAGAAATTTGGCCTCAGAATTTTGGTCTTCAGGATTTTGGGCTTTCATGCTTCTGTAGCGCATATATATATAAAAGTGTAATCTTCCATTAAAAGGATAATTAGTTGATCCTACATGATCAAAACCTAATTGTCAAAAAACATTATTTGCAGGGGACAAGTCCCCCTGGACCCCCCTGCTAATTTAATATGCTAACTCTGAGATCACACTACAGAGGGAAAAAGGCTATATTCTTTGATCCCCACTCTACTGTCATCATGCATCATTAAAGAAGGAAAATTCTGATCAGCTGAACCAGCTCTACCAGAAGTCAATGACTTTCCTTTTTCACAGAATGCTGTGCTCCCACACATACATCAATATATATATATATATATATATATATATATATATATATATATATATATATATATATATATATATTTCTCTCTCTCTCTCTTTCTTTCTGTGTGTGTGTGTGTGTGTGTGTGTGTGTGTGTGTGTGTGTGTATATATATATATATATATATATATATATATATATAGACATCTCTTTCTCTCTCTCTCTCTCTCTAGATATATATATATATATATATATATATATATATATATATATATATATATATATGCGTCTACTTTGACTTTGACCCATCGAAATTATTTTTCGATGAAGCCTAAAAAGGCGAGATGTTTTTCATGAAAGTGCACTTTTGCCAAAAATGCACTTTCGCGAAAAACAAATTAAACGAAAACAAAAAAAAACACAACACTAACCATATTTATGCAGGGGGGTACAGCCCCCTTGGACCCCACATGTGGGGGGCTGTACCCCCCATGCCCTCGCTACTTTTATATTCTGTATCAGAGATTGCACTACAGTGGGGAAAATGGAATATTCCCTTATCCCAACTGTGCTGTGATCTAAGCAACAACCCCCCATTGCATTTCGCTTAGGTGCCTTTTCACGAAAATGCATTTTGGAAAAAACGCACTTTTGCAAAATAGAGCTTGCCTAATTAGCTGAAACTTAATTTCGTTGGATGGAAGTAGACCCATAGAGATATATATATATATATATATATATATATATATATATATATATATATATATATATATATATATATTCATATAGGGTCTATGTTAAATTTTTGACCATCCAAAATGTCGAACATTACATGGTCGAGACCAGATGTTCAACATTTGTATGTTCAAACATCAAATAAAAAGAACTAAAAAAAGAAAAAAAAAAACACTTTAACAGCATGCATATATATGTATATATATATATATATATATATATATATATATATATATATATAGATATATATATGTGTGTGTGTATATGGATCTACTTGAGTAAACTAAAATTCCATTAAATCAAATTTTACTTAAAAGAGAAGACAATACTGAAAACTTAATTTAACAAATGTTCACATCACTGGAATTTTAGTCTGGGAAAAGAGGCAGTTTACCAACATGGGGAAATTTGCCCTTTTCCCCACTATAGTGTGATCTTGGAGTTGGTATATTTAGTTAAGGTGGGTGGGGCACAGCCCCCACATCAGATGGTGTGGGTGGATGGGTTTGACATGCTTCAGTGTATTTGTTTTGTTTTTTTGTATGTTGGCCAACAGCCAACATAAAAAACAACTTAGCATTTTTAAACTTTATGTTCAGATTGGGCACTGAAAAGCAACCCACTGGCTCCTAAAAACAATAGGTTACCTGGCCAAGGTCTACTATCTGAGGGGTGAAAAGCACAGAATCTCGTACAAATATATGAATAAAAGGCTATACCTGTAGTGAAGTAACTGTTAGTTAAAAAGGAAATACCAAGATACAGATAGGTTTTCTTGGAGATCCTCTTCTGATGTGGTGAGTGTCAGGCCTCTCTGTATTTTTCATCTCATTTTTCATTGGTCACACCTGCACCACCTTATTACATCACTCACTGTCTGTACCCCCTCGTCCTATGAGAATTTTGCTAGTAATTGTGAGAAGAAGGCTCCATTTTTCAAAAAGTTATATACCCCAAGTGGAAGTGTAGCTTGGTCCCCCTCCGCAGTGTGTGTACACCAGGTCATCGTCTACATTAAGCTATGTTTTTATTGTTTTACTGTTTTATTGTTGCTCAGCCACTTGCTGAAATTCTATAATACTTTAGACTGTCTCCAGATAGCAACTGGTGTACATGAGGGATCCCTGTTGTTATTACATTAAAGCTAAAATAACTATTTTGTTCTTCTTTATTAATTTCTGTATTGTTCTCATTAGGAACTAAGCCAGGCCATTGAATTCAAAGCAATGTTTCTCTTTTGCAATTGTTACTGGGTATAACTGTCCCTAAGTTATTTTCCACACGTGTGTATTTCAAAAGATTTAGCTGTAAGTTAATGCAAGGCTCCTAGTTAGTATCGATTACACTGAACAGTAAAATGTTCAAACATTGATTCTTACTGGCCTGTTAACTTCTTATTGAGACAGCTAAGAGTATACGCGCATTTTTGATAGACAGGCATGGTATGCTAAAACTATGATAACTTTCATTTTAGACGGTAAACTGCTGCAATTTAAATCTGTAGCAGTAGGCACTTACTCTACATGCAAGAGTGTTCAGAAATATGAAAACACCATTGTAAAGTGAATTTTGATATGAGCTCTGGATACCATATTTTTATTTCTTAGCAAATACTCATTAAACTTAGCGCTACCTCTGGTGGTCATTCCAGGCTTCTCATTTGTAAATGCAGTCTCGTCTATAGCATAGAAATTGCTCACACTATCTTAAGTTACATATACTGTACATAACCTCTCCCTGCACCCCTATAATTACCTTGCTTTTCTCTCTTTCTTTTTAATAGTTAAAGGGACAGCATTTTATGCACTACAATCATCCCCCCTTCGAAAATTGGAAAGCAAATCTCCCAAACAAAACATCCCAACAAAAGGAGGAACAGACATCCTTGGGCTATCTTTATTAACTGAAAGTAAAGAAGCTTCAGTGCAGAGTATTTGAAGCAGTTAAACTATGTCCTGTGTCCATGCATTGATTGTTGTTAGCTCTTTTGTCAGCAATAGTGGAAAACACGTGCAAGCAATCCACATGGCCCCAAAAAATTATAGGTTACGTGGCCAAGGTCTACTGGTTGAAGGGTGAAAAGCACAGAAACTGGTACAGATACATAAAATAAAAGAATATAATTGTAGTGAAGTAACTGCTAGTTAAATGGAAATACCGAGATACAGATAAGGTTTCTTGGTGATCCTCTTCTGACATGGCTCTAGCTCTGTTTGCCCTCGCTCCGCTTGGGCTCTCTCAGATCCCCTATCCTGTCCTCATTTCCTACCCACCCTCACTATCCCTAGATTTATAGGTAACCTGTAAACACACCCCTTACCAAGTTAACTTATCACAACTCCTCTTTCTACCTAATCACTATACCCCTTATCTGACTCTGTCTGACCCAGTCACAGAGATACTCATTGCATTTCCCTCCAATAGGGCGGACTCATAATTGTATACCTAGCCCTTTTCCTCTCTGACAGACACCTCTCTACCTTTTCATCATGTTAAAATGCTACTTTAACATATATTACTCTGTTGCTTACTTACCACAGCTTACCAGATTATCTCCCATAACAAACATCACATCACTAGTGTCTACTCTCCATCTAACCCAGTCACCACTCCACCCAAGTCTGGTTTCGCAAACATTGTCATATCCTCTCAACTCTACAATAACTCCACCATATAACTATTTTCACTCAGATACACTGATCTACATGCTAAACCTTACCTACTCAAGAAATTTGCCCAAAATTATAATTTCTGTTTAGAGTCAGTCACCTCAAACTATGTGGAGACATATATTCCAATCCAGACCCTCACACCCAGCAATTAATTACCCTTCCACTAGGCATCACAATGTCTCACAACAGTAGTAATATAACACACAACAGCTCAGACCTCCCAATCCTAATCATGAATCTAAGAAGCATCCTAAGTAAAGTTCACAAATTTCACACAGCCCATGACCTATACTCTCCAGATATTGTAATTATAGCAGCAACATGGCTCAAACCAAACATAAATGATACTGAAATACTTACCCAGGGCTATAATATACAGACATAACAGAACTCACAAGAAAGGCAGTGGCATCACCATAGTGTATAAGGACACACTCAAATTGGAACAGCTTATATCTGAACCCTCAGACCTGTTAAATTCAGAAATATTAATCTCCTGTCTCCAGCTAAATTCCAATAAGCACATTATAATAATAGCTTCTTACATCCCTCCAGGTAATAACCTCACCATAATTGAAAACCTTCTTGATTGGTCTGCCTTTACTTTTAATCAGAAAACCATTATAATGTGGGACTTCAATTTGGATTGGTCTATCTGCTCCTCAGATAACCAGACCAACTTTATTAATCTCTATGGTTCCTCTCAAACATTACTCTCCCCATCCAGAATTGATAAACATTCCAACAAGCAGTCAATTCAAACAGACGCTCTCTTGGTCAGCTTGCTGGCTGCTTTCCAGACAGTCTCAGTGACCATCGACCCACCAAACTAATTAGGCACAGGATAAATCCTCATAAAAAATACCATATTAAAACAAGTTCACAACAAAATAAGCTTCTCCCTGAAACCTTCAATTTATTCCTAAAACAATGCAACTGGACCCCTCTAAAACACATTCACTTTAACTCCGCTGTTGAATACTTCAATAATACTTTCCTTGAAATTCTGAATAGCCAGTCACTCCTTAGGAAGGTCTGTGTCAAATCAAAATGTCTACCATGGCTCACTAAAGACGCTAAGCAACTCCTAAAGCAGAGACAAAGTCTAGGCTCAATATCAAGTGACCAAAAACAAACCTCCTTTTTAACTCTTATTGACAATTAAGAGACTGTGCCAAAAAAACAAATCAAAAATGACAAAAAGGCTTATTACACTACAATCCAACAAAATCACCAAAACAATTCACAAAAATTTTGGGGAGCCATAAAACAATTCCTCAATCCCAGTCAATCTGCTACACCATCTCCTACCACTTTAAATACCTCAGATAGCATAGCTTCACAATTTAAGCAACATTTCATCAACTCAGTACTATCCCTCATAAAAAAGCCATACTCCACTAATAATACCATCAGAATCAGTACTTACCTTAAATTCTTTTTCCATCACATGATACAAACTAGTACAATTAAAAACTCCTCAAATTAAAGCCTACATCCCTTGCTGCTGACCTGCTGCCTAAAGAATTCCTCAGACTAGGAGCAGATGCCATCTCTTATCCTGTCTCTCTCCTAATTAATTGATCTATCGCTGAACAATACATCCTCAAGCTCTGGAAAATTTCTCATATCGTACCTCTGCACAAAGGAGGCTCTTCAACTGACCTTTCAAACTATAGACAAATTGCTATACTCCCACCACTATCCAAAGTCCTTGAAAAATGCATACAAACACAACACCTTGACTATTTAATAAATAATAACCTGCTCTCTAATTCCCAACAAGGTTTTAGACTCAAACACAGTACTACAATCACTTTAATAATTTTCACAAATACTGTCAATGAGCTCAGAAACAATAGCCAACTCATGTCTTCCATTTTCCTTGACATGTCTAAGGCCTTTGACACTGTATCACGCCAAAAATTACTCAGGGAACTAGCCTCCTTAAATCTCTCCCAACCAGCTCTATCATGGGCTCACAGTTATTTAAAGGGCCGCCAAGAAGCAATTAAGTGGAAAAATGAATTCTCTATGCTACTAATCATCTCTGTTGGTGTGCCACAAGGGTCAATACATGATCCACTACTTTTCACCATCTTCACCAGCAGACTCTGCTCTGCCACATACCTAGCCACCATTGTATAATACACTGATGACTCTACCCTCATTTGCTCAGCTCCATCCCTTCCAGAACTTCAAGAAAGATCCCAAAAATCCCTCACAGGCATAGAAAACTTTCAGAATACCAACTCATACTTGATCCAAGAAAAACTAAATTAATGCTTTTCTGTAACACCAAATCACATAGAACCTTCCCCCTTTTGCCTTCCACTCTGCCAACAAAACCAAAATTGAACCTGTTGAACACAACAAACTCCTAGGTGTCACAATCAATAACAGTCATATTTGACAAACACTTAGCACTATCCATCACAAATGTCCACATAAAGCTTGGCACATACTACAGATCCAAATCATGCCTTTACACACTCCACCTGACACTTCATAGTCAGGACAGATTTATTCTCCACCCTTCTATATGCATCCCCCATTTTTACAAATCTCAGAAAAAAAATACAAACATAGAGACCTGCTACAATAAAATAGCTAGATTTGCTATAAAATGTCCTCACTGGTCACACTGCTGCTCTTATCTACATGATAAAAATGGATAGAATTACCCAATCTACAATCCTTGAACCAGCTAACTACTGCCCACTCTATCATTTATCAACCTGGCAACTCCTCTACACTCAAAAACTTAATTCAACCATACACTAACTCCAGAACTCTGAGATCCTCTGCCAGATTACTAGTACAAGTCACTAAAGCCAACAGTATCTTAGGGGATTCTCTCTTCTCCAATCAGATATCCAAAAAATGGAATTCAATACCTCAACATATATGAACCACCTCCAACAGCTGCAGGTTCAAAACCCTTCTCAGGGTTCACCTTTCCAACAGCTGGCTATGCTCCTGTAGTACTCCAGGATGACCCTTCACTACTTTCTCTTAACTACCTTCAAATTTCTCATTTAGGTCTCATTAATTTCTTTCTCATTATTTTCCTTTAGCATACTAAACCTTAACACACCAAACCTGCACTCTTCTGTCTTTCTTTTCCTTCACCAAATAGCCAACATTATTCCTTTACATCCTTTACATAATCCTAAAATGCTACCAAACTAACTGATTATGTGATTAGTCTCTTACAATTGTTACTGTTGTCTGCCATGGTATCGATATTGTGCTTTTTTTTTGTATATTGTTTATATATATATATATATATATATATATATATATATATATATGTTATTGCATATTGAATCTTTCTTTCCATTCCTATAGACATACTCTACTGTCTTTGTCTCCCATGCATTTCTGTTTTGCTCTGTTGCTTACCTTTCTAATTGAAACCTTATATATATATATATATATATATATATATATATATATATATATATATATATATATATATATATAGATATACATATAATCATGTTAGATAATACTTTTCACTGTAAACCGTTTTAGTATAATGGAGCTTTTCTCCCTGGGCCTCCATTGAAAATGGGCTCTCGGTCCAGTCAGACATTCGCAGTAAACAAATGTAAACTAAATACAATAAATAAAAATAAGGGAATTTCTCCTTTACCCTGCTGTTGTGAGGCATCATGGTAAGTATATATGAGAAACAGTGAGTGGGGGTGCAAAAGGGTTTGCTTCTCTGCAAAAACTCTACTTTAGGAATTTTTACTTTGGTGTAAGTGTTTTAATGGGTTTATGAAAATACTTTCCCCAGGATTCAGCAAGCTCTGCATGGCATGCAGGAATAGTGCAGGAGCTGCTGGAGACAATATGGCCGCCATGTAATCCAGGAAAAAGCTCCCGGGACATGCACGAGCGGTCCTGCAGCATTCCTGCATGGACACAGCTCCTGTATGCAAATTTGCAGGTGAAAAACATGCAAATGAGGTGAATTTGGATCCAGGAAGCTGGCAGCCAGCCGTGCAGGACTAGTGTAGTCTGCAGAAATGTACTCAGTTAGTAACCAAGTACATTTCTGCAAACTACAAAATGGAGCCATGACAGCTCCAAATAAAGGGTGTATATTATGTGCAAACCATGCCAATGGCCAGATATATGGCCTCTGGCATGGAAAACAGTTGCAAAAAAAAAAATAATAACTTTAATTTTTTTTTTTTGCCAATTACGGCTGTTTAAGTGTAGGGCAGCAGCATCAAATGGGATTGGGCTGAAAATAAAAAAAAACTTGAAATAAGCATTCTATCCAAAATCACAATTTTGCCATTATACTCAATGGCAGGCAGAAGACAACATGGCCAGTGCATAGTGGTTGCTAAGGGGGAAGGCTCAGTGTGGGACTTGTAACTAGGCATTAGCAGACAATCCTATGCAAATGAGGGGAATGATACTGAATCATAGATCACCCCTGAAGGCTAGCCTGCATCCAACCGTGTCAGTGCAGGAAGACCATGGTGCAAGCCTAAGAGCTAGATGACATCATAGAGGGGTGTGCCAGGCATACTGTAAGCTTACTGGAGCCCTGTGTCTCAGGTTTGCCCTTAGCTTAGCAGAGCGAAGCAAGGGGGTTTGTCTGAGGCTGCTTAGCACTCTTTACATTGCCTAAATGGGTGTGCATGCTGCACACCGTGTTTTAAAGGAAAAAAAAAGTAAACCAGGAAATAGCAGCTGTGTGCACATCTGAGCACTGTGTTTGCATGGCGTGCCCCTGGGCTTAAACAGGAAGGCAATGGGAAGGGAAAACAGCAGTAGGAAGGTAATCAAGGAGAACTGGCATAGCTAGCAGGTGAAATGTATCAGAATCAGCCAATTACAGAGGCAGCAGCCCAGCCCAGCACACCACTATAAACTTTGCAAACACCTTTCACTCTGTTTTTTCCAGAAAACTCTACACCACCGGTGTACACAAGCAGGGAAATTTTACTGAACAAAAGCAACAAAATGATATGGGCTGCAGCAGCTATCATAAATCAACATGTGAAAGAGGCTGAAGGTGGTGAAGATGAGAATGCTGGCAACCAACCCACAGTGAGGAGAAGGAGTAGAGTGACAGACCCAGGGTAACCTTCCAGGGGCTACACGAGCTGGGAATAGTGGAGCGCTATAGGGTGGACAGGGACCTCCTACAACAAATTGTTGAGCTATGCCGGCCACACCACACACACAGAACCAACAGTGGGGAACCCATCCCAGTGGATACCAAGGTATGTGTAGGTCTAAGATTACTAGCCACAGGTACCTTCCAAAGGCCAACTTGGGATATCATGGGGATCTCACAGGCCTCAGCATCCAGGGTACTTTACCAGTTCCTGGATGCCGTATCAGCACATGCCTGTGAGCACGTATATTTCCACAACACCCGTGAGGCGTTGGCCAGCAATATGCATCTCTTCCACCAAATAGCAGAATACCCTGAGATAGTGGGTGCTATAGACTGCGTGCACATATGCATCAATGCACCACCTGGAGAGTGGGGTAGGGTCTACATCAACCCTTCCCCTCCATCAACTGCCAATTCATGTGCGATGCCCAGGGCATTATAATGAATGTGTGTGCAGGCTGCCCTGGAAGCTATCACGACGCTCAAATCTGGCATCTGACACAGCTGTACCAGAGATTTGCCAATGGGGACATCCCTTACGGCCACCTAGTTGGGGATGCTGGTTATGCACTGGAGCCATGGTTGATAACACCCATCAGAAATGCACACACACACAAACAAGAACTCCATAATGAGGCATATGCACAGACCAGAATCATAATAGAGAACGTGTTTGGGATGCTTAAGTCACAGATCCAGTGCCTGGATACATCTGGTGGAGCCTTGCAGTACTCACCAGATATATGTACCCAAATTGTCATTGTATGTGCCATACTACACAATATGATCCTGCAGAAACAACTGCAGCAGGAACAGCATGGGGCAGGGCCACACAGTCCCCCCCCACCATTGCCAAGGCCTGCACAGGCACAGAGTGACTCGGAGGAGGAACAACCCGAGTCTGCCCCATTCGGCAGAAGGAGGCATGCCCAGTATGCCCAGGCCATGGCAAAGTGGCAATGCATAGCACATACACTGACATGGTAGGGACCCAGGGAATGACACCTCTCTCTGACTCACACACACAGTAAAAGGGATACCAGACATGACACTACCTGTGCTTAACCATGTATAGGGAGTGTACTATGTGCATCCGACTTAGTCAACCCTCCAGCACCAACCTCAATATTGGCACAGCCACAAGGTAAGTCACTCTTCCTACCAATTGCCGAATGGAGTAGCATGTGTTGTTACTTGTATCTTTGGTATGGATGTGAGCATGCAAGTGAATCATCGGGTGGCTGAATGGGATGCCAGCAGATAGTAGACACCTATAGTGGCAGCATGATATCTGTAACAAATACTGGTGTCACTATAGTAGCCAGTACTAGACAAGGAGACAAAACACACTGCAGGAAATGTGCTGGGCCACATGTGTGTCCATAGGACACACACATGCCAGTCAGGGAGGCTCATATACCCAACAACAGTCTCAGCCAGCAGGACAGGTGTAGACAAACACATACAAAGGCTGTGCTAAGGCCTCTGATTGATAGCTATAGAGAACATCCCACCCAGACCTAAACAGACAGACTACAACAGGTAAGGCAGTGGGATGTTAGTTCTGAAGGGTAAGAAGTTTAAAACTAAAATGTAGGTCAATCAAACCTAAGACCTGTAGTACACTGATATGCCTCTAGTCAGCATGATAGGTTAAATACAGAATGAAATAGAGTACCTGAAATATCAGTATAGTCATAACAAATATGTACAAGTGTCAGGTGTGCCCCCACAATCCTATGTAGAAATGTAGTAACATTCAGGTGTGCCCCCCACAATCCAATGTAGAAATTTAGTAACAGTCAGGTGTGCTCCCCCCAATCCTATGTAGAAATGTAGTAACAGTCAAGTGTGCCCCCATATCCTATTTAGAAATTAGTAACAGTCGGTTGTGCCCCCCCAGTCCTATGAAGAAATATAGTAACAGTCAGGTGTGCCCCCCCGACCCTATGTAGAAATGTAGTAATAGTCAGGTGTGCCCCCCGACCCTATGTAGAAATGTAGTAACAGTCAGGTGTGCCCCCCCCAATACTATGTAGAAATGTAGTAACAGTCAGGTGTGCCCCCAATCCTATGTAGAAATGTAGTAACAGTCAGGTGTGCCCCCCAATCCTATGTAGAAATGTAGTAACAGTCAGGTTTGCCCCCCCCCCCAATCCTATGTATAAATGTAGTAACTTGTATGTGTAGGTATAATAATAGTGGAGCATAGATTACCTGAGCTGGCCAAAGTAGCAGGATAGATTGTAGCATGTGTACAATATGCAGGGCTGTGTGTATTAGGTTGGTGTGTGTCATATATTGTGTTAGAGTGGTTAGTATGTATGTATTGTGAGGTTTGTCCTGGTGGCCATTGGCCAGTACTGCCAATGACAGGGCCAAGTTAGTGCCAAACACAATGCTTTCCAACAAAACACATTCCAGCAGTAAGCCATAGTAAATGTTTGGAAATAATATGTGTCACCATCTGAAAGATGGACATGGCAAGAATGTGGGCCTAGGCATGCAAGCAGCACACAGGGGGAAGTACCCCAGACAGACAGTGTATAATATGTAACTGTCAAATGGACACACCCTTGGAATTGTACATACAGGTTAGCAGCACATTATTTGGGCTTGTAGTATGGAATACCAATGTCATCTGGCCAAACACTGGCAGACCACAAAGGTTATAGGTTTGAAGTATTGAGAAACAGCTAATGTCTCTGCACAAGCCAGCATAAGTGGAATGCCCCATGCATATCTATGAGTCAGATGCAAGTAGGGTCCATAGCACACATTTACCCAGCTCACCCCGCCACCACTCACAGGTACCTCTCCAGTCTTATCCCTGCTGTTGGGAATGAGTACAATATGACCCCCACCTTTGTATGGCAATAGCTAAAGAATGCAGCATGCAGAACAGGTGTCCCATCCAGGTGAATCCCTAGCTGTAAGCAGCACCCTGCCAGCATCCACGCAATGGATCAATAATGACAGAAATTATTGGCATGAACACCTTGCACACCTACCCTGTCACCCCAGGGGAATATAGTGTATTGCAGTCTGGGACTGTAGGAGTGACAGAATGCAATGGCCTGCTACAGCTGGCCTGCATCACTACAAAATGGCCTACAGTTCTCTGCCAAAGGCCTGTGTCTCACCCGTACTGCCAATGTGCATTATGTTATGGACTCCCAGATAACAACATAACACAGTCCACAAGGCCATGTGGACAAATCACAGTAGCATGTCCTCCACGTCCTACTGCATGAACTGTGGATCAACACCAAATTACTGCTGGGATGAGGTGATAACTATAGGGAAGATATCAGATAATGTTTGCATAATGTATGGAAGAGGATAGAGTAATAAGGGGAGGTAGGAGCATGGGTGGCATGGAGTGTGCGAGGTCCGAAACTCAGCCGTGTGCACATGCTATCCCTGGCTGCAAACACAAGAATGGGTGGCTACAAACCTGCTCGTAAACCACAGTGTGAAGGGTTAATGACCAGATTTATGACCCCTGCCTCTGGGTAACCTGTGTGAATCTGTACAGCTGTGAGGTATGGCCACAGCAGGATATGGCCATACTGTCACATCGATGGATGTACAAGCATGGGATCCTCAGCCACCACTGTACCAAGGTGCTGAACCATTTACAAAGACCTAGCAGCCAGTGTCTGCAGCTTCCCCTCCAGAATGGCATGATTGTGCAAGGATATGTAGGCTGCTGCCCACAATAATGGACACAGCTGCATTCACCCTGTGTTCTCCAGGACATCACAGCAAGCAAACATGTATACCTGACAGTACTTGATGACATAAAACATCACAGTGTAAAACAGTACATATGTTTGAATATCTCTGCTAACACCAGGACCATGTAGCAGAAGCAGCACAGACACAATTGCCTACAGTAGCTCACTATCCTTTGCCCATTTTGACCCCATATTGTCAACTGATCTATGGATATCCCACAGAAACAGTTTGCTAGCTGTAGGTGTAGAACACAAAAGTCTGCACTGGAGTACAATCTACCTGGAATGGATTCACACATTCAATACAGAAGGTCATACTGGGCATGCTCTCACACTTAGAGAAATGAAGGCCATGTCACACAACAAAATACTGAGAGGTCATAATGGGCATGCTCACACACTTAAATAAATGAAGCCAATGTCTGGCAACAACAGTGGACCATACATATCTGACAGTCGCAGATGTTAGTGCATACACTCCTCAGTGCACACCAGTCATGCTTTGCACACACATATATCCAAGGATAAAACACTATAATCAGCCAAAAAAACACATACATAGATGTGTGGAAGAGAGTGACAGTGAAAAAGGGCCTCCCATCATGAGGCCTGTGCCACCCAGCACACATCCATGTGGCTAAAACCACATGATGTGCAGATGTCACTCACCATAGATATTTGCCTCTGATATCCTGCAGCACTATAGTGTCTGTGATGCTTGTGCTAACTGTGTAACATGACTGTACAATTCAGTAGTCATCTAGCAGTTGTATACACATACCTATGGAATATAAACCTGTGTTTGCCTGAGTGTTAGTGTTTAGTGTCTGCCTCTAGATGAATGGATTATGGCCCATGTACACACACAGCACTCCCCATTGCCTTACTATGGCAAGCCTGCTGATGTCTTCACCTTGAAATACACCTTTAGGGAAGTAGTAGCCCAGTAGTTTCTGTGGTGTGTCCTATAACTGTGTAATGCTGTAATGTGATGTACTAGTTAGGTAGGAGTTCTAATCCCAGCTGTGGCAACTGTGTGTATTTATCTATGTAGGGATCAATGCTTTTTAGGCCAGTCACACTCACTACAATTTCAAATCCCGTACTTTGGCAGGGCTGCTGATGTTATTCACTTTGAAATGCACCTTTGGGGAAGGAATATCCCAGTAATCTTCATGGAATGTCTTCTAACTGTGTACTGCTGTAGTGTGATATACTAGTTAGGTAGGAGTTCTATTCCCAGACATGGCAAGTGTAAAAGTGTGTGTGTGTCTGTCTGTGTAGGAAGCAATGCTTTGGAAGCCATTCACGATCACTACAACCTCCATTGCCCTAGTTTGGCAAGCCTGTTGATGTCATTCACTTTGAAATACACCTTTGGGGAAAGAGTAACCCAGTAATCTCTGTGATATGTCCTATAACTGCATAATGCTATAATGTGATGTACTAGTTAGGTAGAAGTTATAATCCCAGACATGACAACTGTGAGACATGGTGCATGTGTGTGTGGTTGTCATTTGTATCCTGTGTGGAGGTGGCTACCGTATAAGGATAACAGATTTCAAACAACAGAGAGGCTGGGGTAGACAATCCATACCCCTATATGTGCCATCAAGGCCTGGTGAACAATATAGGCAACCTTTGTATTACCCAGAGAGCACTCTCAACCCATGTCTCATACACACACTCGGCTGGGCAATGACCACTATGTTGGTAGTTTCCTGCATATTGCCCACAGATAGTAACCATGGTGTGATTGCAGTGGACTGCCGAGGGCATGGCACCCTGTCCCATTCCCTACAATAGGCACATAATTGCATACAGTGCTCATTCACTATGTTCCCTAATGGACGCCTGCCACAACTGTAGAGCCAGAAAATGTAACCCACAAGGGACAGACCATGCCTTATACACATGCCATGTATGGACAGATGCCACTGACACCATGGAATACCTGTATCATGCTGTCAATGTAGGTTCAGGGTCAACTTGGTGTCCATTCCAGTTCTCACCACATGAGGCCAGGAATGGCACATCTGATGATAACAATCTGTGTACACAACATGCCCCAGACATCCCAGGGACACTTCCATATGTCACAGAACATGCATGTGGGATGTGTGCACATCTCAGACATTGCCCATGTCATGAACTCTAGAACACATACATGGCAAGCATTGCACAGCACTGGCCACCCACAATAGTAACCCAGATGACTGGATGGTGAATACAATACCCACCTGTGTGGGCCAATCCAGACACTACACCCCTGAGCCACACAGCAGACCATTGTCATGTGGCCTGATGCAAAGGTATATCCTTTACCTAGCCTTGTACACCCTTCTGGCACAGTCAACCATTACACACATGTGAAGCAATGCACCCATGCATGTCAGTACTGGCAACGTGTGTGTGTGTGTGTGTGTGTGTGTGTGTGTGTGTGTGTGTGTGTGTGTGTGGAGTATAATGATTTGAATGCAATTCTCACTCACTACACCTCCCATTGGCCTACTGAAGCATGCCTACTGATGTCAGATACCCTGGCATACCCTTTGCCCATATATCATCCTGATAACCTCTGTGGTGCATGTGATACCTGCATTTTACTGTATTGTGGCAAACTAGCTAGTTAGGAAGTCTAAGCCTGACCCTGTCAACTGGGATAATGTGTGTGAGTCCCTGAGAGAGTGTGGCTGTGTCGACCTTGACACCTCTTCATGTGGACAGGCACGTGTACTACACCAACCTTATCCCTCCTTTATCACTGTTGCAAATGTCACTCACCATTGAATATTCCTTTGGACAACTCCCCAAAATATCAGCTCTGTGGCACATGCAATAACTGCGTAGACATGTGATAGCAATACGTAGTCAGGCAGGGGGTTGAAACCCATACTGTTAAGTGTGTGACACAAACCTACTTAGATTTTACTCTCCCTCCCCTTCCCTGTCTTACTCTGTCTCTGTCTGTCTCTCTCACTCCCTCTCTGGTGGATGTGAAGAAGTACACCTGCTTTGCTTAGGCAGCAGCTTGTGTTTTGTAAAGGATGCTCATGATCAGCTGATGGCCTCTGCATGAATTGCCATCCCCCACTAGCTGATTGCATGTGGGACAGCTGTGGTAACATTCCCATAGCCTATTTCATGGAAACACACTCCTATAAATAGGAACATCATGTTGGTGTAGGCCCTTTCAACTCACTGTGAGCAGGACTTCATGTCAGTGTTTGTCAAACAGCATCACGGATGGCAGTGTGATATACCTGTAACAACATACACTATGGAGACAGGCCAACAAAAATGAGGGGGATGTTCCAGACATGACTACAGAATGTAAGTGTTGCTCTTCTGCCTTTGGAGTAATTTTTGTTTAACAGGGTTTGTGTGGGTATGGCTGGTCTACATGATTTAATACCTGTCATAACAGTGTTATGTGTTTGCGGAAACACTGACCTGTATGTTATCTGCAGACTGGCCAGTGTTTGGAGTCTTATGTGTCTTGTGTTACTCACAGTTCACCTATCTTAGAACTTCAGAAGCATAGTCTGGGGAATGCAGTCATCAAATGGTGACAGCCATGATAGTTACTAACTTCATATCCCTCATAGGATATATGTCACAACAAACCCAGTTACAAAAGTAAATGTGTGAGGGCATCACAGCAACATGGCAATATTGGCCCAGTGTTTATGGCTCCATCCACAAGTCTGTCAACCTTTGTACATATGTTATGCAGTAAGACGTGCATATGCTCTGTACACCATTATGTACTGACATCATACCTGATAACAAGCCAGTCAGATTTCAGACTGCTAGACATGTTATGTATAATAGGGGTTATTTCTAAGAACATAATCTGGGTATTCTGTATCTGTGTGTACAGTAGTGGGGTCTGTGTACTTATGGTGATTTTTGACAATATGTACATTGCGAATACATACCTTAGCCTGTATACAGACTGTGGTAGATGTCATTGTTCTTGGTCCTGTTCTATGTGATGTTACATGCTGCTCCAGTGTATGGTACCCTATCAGCTCACATGTTTGTAGGGCTAAACACTCACATATCCCATACCACAGGCAGGCATTGGACAACACTGTGTCATGACCCAGTGTATGTAGGGTTAGTGTGTGAGTGGCACATATGAGGGTGATGTTGATCAGACAGTCCATAGAGTGCAATATTAAGCTTGCATACCATATGTGGCTGTGGCTGTATTCACATTGGTTGTGGATATGCACTTTCACAAAGGTGTATGTTACTCTGTGCTGTGACATGCCTGTAGAGCCTGCTATATTTGCAGGTACATGTGTATTCCCCCATATAAAATGTAGGCCAGTGTTGTGGCAGTCTGCCTGTAGTTTGCACAGTGCTTTGTTACATGCCTAACAGCTTAGTGTAATTACCCAGTGTGATGTTATGTTCAGATATTTGCAGGATGTACTGCTGCCGGGCCACCATAACTGTTGTGTATTTCTGACAAAGCTGTGGGATGCTGTACAGATGTATGTCACTAACTACTGGGTAGCATGTGGCCATGTGACCTCTGCACCATCAGTTATTATGTATCATCCTATATCTGTGTGTGTGTATGTGTAGTTACACATAAACAACACAAAAGGTGGGGGTGTATCGATATTCATCAAGGATACTCACACCTCTAGGTTAGTGGCACAGCACAATGCCTCAGAGATCATCCATGTGCAACTAACAATGGGCAAAACTGCAATTCAAATTGTAGCTTGCTACAGATCACCCACCATAACCAGGACCCCATTCCGCATTTCTGGAGACACTGGAAAATATGATGGTCCTACCACATGCTTGAATATTGGGTGATTTCAATTGCTCAAACATTAACTGGAGAGAACTACTCAAGTACTAACTCCCTTGCCCAAAGCTTTCTAGAATTTATAAACTCGAATGCCCTGGATCAAATGGTCAACACCCCCACCAGAGGTGACAACATATTGGACCTGGTCATCACCAACATGGGCGACAAGTGTTCTACACCGTAGGTCAAACCCTCGCCGGTTAGATCAGACTATAGACTAATCACTCTGGATATCCACATTTCACCCCCATCCCCAATCAAGGAAACCACTGTAAAAAACTTTACAAAAGCAAACTTCACGTTACTTAAGACCAAGGTGGAAAGGTTCACAGCCCCCATGCTAAAGGACAATGCTGTCCAAGCTGCTGAATCCCTTACAAAGGCACTCTATGAGCACCTGCAAGAATGCATGGATTGTGCTATCCCAAGCAAAACCAAGACTCACTCCTCCAAGAAAAGGAAACCAGTCTGGTGGACCCCTGCCATAAACAAGCTATACAATAGAAGGAGGAAACTAGTGCAAAAAAGAGTAAAATCCCAAGAAGGCAAGACATCCCTGATTAGTATTAGCAAGAAACTATGATCCTTCATAAAATTATCCAAGGCTAGCTTCGAAAGAAAAATTGCCAAGGACTCCAAAGATAACCACAAAGTGTTCTTTAGCTATGTCAAGAACCTAAGTGGAAACTCTCAGATCTGCTCTGAGTTAGTGCAGAATGACACAAAATACACTGAATCGAGTGATATTGCCAACATTCTGGCAGACAGGTTTAGTGAAAACTTCACCCCCCCTCTCACCCCCTAGAGGGCCCATAACCATACCAGAAGAATGTAGTACCCTGGCAATCATTGACGCACACGTTAAAACAGCCCTATCCAAAGCCAAAAATACAGCTTCAATGGAACCAGATGGTGTCCCAGGCTGTGTCTTACGTGAGCTCCAAAATTAACTAACCCCTCACCTAAACACACTGTTCAAACTCAGACTCTCTACAGGATACATACCCATAGAGTGGTGCACAGCAACCATTATCCCATTCCACAAAGGTGGAGCCACAGCGGACCCCAGCAACTATCACCCTATAAGCCTGACTAGCCTAGTCTGAAAGGCTATGGAGCGCATCATCATGGAATTCATTAACAGAGACACTGGGAACCTTCAAACATTGGACCCTACCCAGTTTGGCTTTGTTAAGGGCAGATCATGCCTCTTAAACCAGGTGGACTTCTTTGAGACAGTTACCAAGGCTTTAAACGAGGGAAAGGAGGTCCACACAGCCTACCTTGACCTCGCAAAGGCTTTCAACACCATTCCCCATTCTGGTATTATAGACAAGATCACCAGCCTGAACATAAACCCCTACATTACGAGATGGGTTGCTAATTGGCTCACGGATAGGACCCACATGATGAGAGTTGCAAGCTCGAGGTCCAACTCTAAACCAGTTACAAGTGGCATCTACCAGGGCTCAGTCCAGGGACCCCTCCTGTTCGGTATATACCTCTCAGAGGTACAGGCAAGCACAGGAGGACTATGGCTGATCAAGTTCACAGATGAATGCAAACTGGGGGCCATAATTGACTCTCCAGCTGATACAGACATCCTCCAGAAGAGTCTCACTGAGAAGGATACCTGGTGTCAAAATGATGGCCTCAAGCTAAATGCCAAAAAGTGCATAGTCATCCCCTTTGGAAAGAACAAAGTACCCGTGAACTACCACATATGTGGTAGTCCCCTAAATACAGAAAATGTAATAAGGGATCTGGGGACCCAAGTAGATAGTAATCTCTCCTTTGATAATCATATTACCAAGGTGGTTAGAAAATCCTTCTATGTGGCCCACCTAATCACAAAAGGGTTTGCATCTAGAACAAAAGAGGTTATTGTGCCCCTCTACTCATTACTCATTAGACCCAACAAAGGGTACAATGCCCCATTTGGGATGTACCTTACAAGACACCTGCAACAGCTGGAAAGACCATAGAAGTACCTCACCAAGAGGATTACTGGCCTCAAACATATGCCCTATGCAGCCCGACTGAAGAAACTCCAGCTGTACTCAGTTGCATACCGCTTACTCAGAGGTGATCTCTGCCTGACATACTAGGCCATGTCCAACCCAGAACTGATGGGCATGCTCCACCTAAAAAAAAAAACAAATCTCCAAGAGCCATACCTCTAGGGATCTAAACCTTACCACAATGATAAATAGAATGTGCTGGAGGTATAGATTCCTGTCCCAGAGACTCCCATGCTTTGGAACAGGATTCCAATCTACATTAGGTAGAGCCCCTCACTAACACTCTTCAAGAGAATCCTTTACGAGTGGATGGGAAAAAGAAAATTTACCCTGGGAATCACTGCAGTGGCTCTGCTGGACAGAGGCACAGGGAACTAATCTAAGGGGGCGGCGAAAGCCATCACATTCTGGCAAGGCATATAGATGCCCTCGGGCAAATAGCCTAGTACTTACCTATGAACCTATGAACCTATATATATATATATATATATATATATATATATATATATATATATATATATATATATATATATATATATATATATATATATATGTGTGTGTGTGTTTGTGGGTATGTGTCTCTGCATATATGTGTGTGCGTGTATATGTATCTTTGGAATATTTATTGCTTCCACATTGTGCATTCCCTATAGCACTGCATGATATATTATTGATACCATCTTGACAACATACAGGTGAGATGGATTACTGTTAATGTCTCACGCCCATGTTGTGTAGGGTCCTGGGTATGGGCCGTGCAACAGTTGGTATTGTGTTGCAAGGCAGATCTGTTTCAATGTGGGGAGGGGGTGATATCAATATTTACAATACGTATTTAGCTTGGGCCCCCTCATCCCTATTAATGGTGCCTTTGGTCATATATGTATTTGTTATGTTCTGTTTTATTTCTACAGATATATATCTGTATATATATATATATATATATATATATATATATATATATATATATACGTAGACATATATCTATAAATGTATGCATATGTATATATATATATATATATATATATATATATATATATATATATATATATATATATATATATATATATATATATATATATATATATATATATATATATATATATATATATATATATATATGTACACACACACACACACACACACACACACACACACACACACACACACACACACACACACACACACACACACACACACACACACACATATATACATGTATAAATAAATTATCTGTACTGTTGAATGACTGTGCTGGATGATATGTTTGTGAAAACATCAGGGCTATGTGTATCTGACATGACTTAGTGGTAAATCACTTTGGCTATGGTATGCAGGATCCTGTGTTCAGGACTTGCAAAGGCTGTTTATTTTGTTGCTGGGCAGAGCAAGGGCCATTGGATACAGAGTGATTAAGGCACTTTTAAGCAGTTGTAAGCGGGTTTGTGCAAAGGTAAGCACTGCTAACGTCCAGTTACAGTTTCTTATACTGATTTAGCTTCTTAATTGCTTAACCTGTGTAGGCATTGCTTACCCCCATGCAAACAAGCTTAAATCCATGTTCTGATGCTTAAAAGTGCTTACTCCCACTTACCCCTGTGCTAATTTCTTTAAAAGAAATGAATAAAGGTTGATAGGAAACTAGTGAAAAAGGGGCACAAAGAGGGAAAGACAGTAGGGAAAACAGCTAGGGATGTGCAGGACGGGTGTAGGGAAGGTTGATAGCTGCCTATTTCTTTTACAGCAACAGTTGTGTATATACACTGATTTGGAGGTAGATTTGAACACTCATACCCCTGAGAGAGGGGTGAGGACAACAATAATATGTTGTGAAGCCAATTAGGCCAGATTATATGTGTCCAGTGGACATGTGTGCAAAATGGACAGCTATGTACGGGGTGAGATTTTTTTTTTTTTGGGAACAGAATACCCTTTTTTTTAAGGTGAGAGTGGGATGTTGGGGAGGGATAGTAGGTATATTTGGGGAGGTAGGTTGGGTAGGATAACAGACAAGACAGACAAGACTGCATACAGGGGGTCGTATATGACACATGTGGGGGTAAACACCTTGGAAGGGAAGGGGTGTTTGGAAGTCGGAAGCCCATGATCCCCCTAGTGGAAACAGTGGGACTGAGGACCCACCCATGGGCAGTCACCACTGAAGGTGGCTGTGCTGGGGGCTGACTAGGAGGGTAAGGCTGACCCTCTAGTTGCACCACGTGGCCCTTAAGCTAGTGTAGCAGATCTCCAAACTCCCTGCGGATCTTGCTTCTCACCATGCCCTAGACATGGTGAAGGGTGACAGTGTCCTGTCCACACCCACTCCTGGGGTGGGTGAGCCACATCCCCTGAGGTGGTTCCACCCAAAGGTGGTGCAGGACCAGCAGACAAGGAGGTCCTGAGGTGGGCCGTAGATGCCATGGCCAAATGAGGTGTAAGCGGTGGGTCCACTGGGACCAGCCTTCCCAAACATGCTATGGTGTTTCAATTTTACATCATATGTGGGTTAGTAATAGTCAACACATTCCAGGATTAGGTATAACAGCATGCATAGATATTCCCATTAGCCCAAAATGCTTTACCTTTATATCGTTGATCACACATGATCGACCGACCACTTAATTGAGCCATTTAAGCAAATGGAAACAGCAAAAATTTTTAAATGTTGAAATTATGTCGAATTTTGACATTTCCAGCTGTGCCACACCTCCACACCAGTGCTACCATGGGTCAAAATTGGGCGAGGTTTTGACGTTCACTTATGTGGAATTCGACGTTGGAGATATTCGCACTTCAGTATTCGTGGAAACCTTTTCGCCCATATTGGGATCAACAATATAAAGGTAAACCACCCAAAACACCAGCTATGCAACAGTTGCATAGCAAACAGAACACATGCACATATGGAACCACAGTGGCCATTACAACAGCATGCAGGTACATTGATGGCAGCATGCCACCAATTTGGGAGTATTTCAACATGGCACATACATATAAGCAAACTGAATTATTTATCAAACAATAGGACATATGTCCCAACAGTAGATTTAATAGAGCACATATCCATTGAGTTGTGTATTTAGTTTATTGTTGCAGATATGGTGGCGGGAGAGAAATATGTCAATTAACAACTTATATATATCCCTGTAGTTCTCATTACTTTCCAAGTCAGTGCCGTGATCTGTACCTTACAGGTATTATTACACTACCCTATGGCCTTAGTTTGGACAGTGGTATGGATGTAGCCAACTATATACATGAACTGAGTTTTACCTGCAGTAGATACCTCTTACCTGCTATACCTGTGAAGGTATTTTGTTAACACTACCTGACTGTTTCTACACATATTCCCAGATTCCAGGTTGATGTTATGCACATACCTGTCCATCTCTTATTGCACACACTATGGTCATGTCTTGACAATATGCAGGTGAAACCGGGACATATTTTGACTATTCCCTCATAAACCTTCGGTGAGTTGTACAATGACAGGTTTGTTTTCATTGACATTTTTCAAATTTTACAGGTCTGACAGTCAGTTATATGACATTAAATGCTGCCTACTTGTCAGAGATAAGCACACTGATATGCCAGGGAGACAGGGTAACAGCCAGCAGATATGGGCCAATTAACTGGACATTCTGGACAGTTCTGTACACTTGTCCGGTATGATTCTGCATACAGCTTACTACCACTACCATGATTCGAACATTGGCTTTGTCTGCTAAAAATAAAACACTGTCCATCACAGTTGAGTGTGCTATATAGATATTGCTGTGTATCTCTTCTCTGATTTCTGTCTATAAGTCTCCCGTGGTTTTACATACTGACCTTGTAATTACAACACTGTTATACAGGGTTTCCTAGACAGTTTTATTATGTAGCACAGTGTGGAAGACATTGATGAGTAATACCTTATTATTCAGAGCAACTGCAACACTAACAATGCCATACAATACCAGAGTAAACAGTATCAGTCCAGGATTTCAATCTTTTATTTCTAGGCACAGTTTTCGTATCTGACAGACCTGTTGGGGGAATGTTTGTTAGCACTACCTGAATGTTGCCACACATATTACCAGATTACACATTAGTATTATGCACATACGTCTCACTCTGTTACTGCACACACTCTGGTCACAGCTTCACAACATGGGGGTGGAGATGTGACATACTTTACTTATTACTCTCATAACATTTTGGGGAGTTGCTAGAATGACAGATTTGTTCTTATATATGTCTGATAATCAGTTGTATGTCATTATTTGCTGCCTAAACATCTGGGATCATCCCACTGATTTGCCAGGGTGACAGACAGCGGATATGGGCCAATTAACTGGACATTCTGGAAATATCTGTACAGTTGTGGGGTATGATTCTCCATACAGCTTACTACCACTCCCAGGATTTGAACCATGGCTGTGCGTGCTAAAAATACAACAGTTCACATCTCAGTTGAGTGTGCTATTTGGATTATTTTGTCTATCTTTTCACTGTTTTCTTTCTAAGTCTCTCTCAGTTGTACAATATGACTTCTTGTGATTACAACAGTCATATACAGACATTCCTACACATTTTATTTATGTAGCATAGTGTGGGTAAAAGTGCTTAATACAACAATGACTATTAAGAGATTGCAACTCTACATTACTATATGATACCAGAGTAAATACATGCAGTCCAGTAGTTAGACCTTTATTGTCAGGCTGTTAACCTTTTATTTACATACAACCTATATGAGACTCTTTCTGCCATATTCTCTGGTGTATGCAGTACATGCCTTAATGTAGGTTTTATACTGGCAATTAACATACTACTACTTTTTGATTTATTTCTTATGACAATACATGCAAGAGTATTACTAACCTGCCTCACGATGCAACCTCTGCAATCTACAGGCATAGGCTTCCCAGTTCACAGCCCACTCATCTGCTACTGTCAAAGACATAAGAGGAATATTTAGCCATACCTATCCATAATATACATGAGCTGGCAATTATTAAACAGGTGGTGGACTGATACTTACACATGGCTGGGACATCCCCCGTCCAATTAGCCTCTTGGATCCACTGATCCTAGAGCTCCATCTTTCTTCGCTTCAGGTTGGCATAGTGATGCCTGACCTGCTCAACAGTTCGAGGTATGCCAGTGGCACTGCTGAGGTCACGGGTGAGATGGTCCCAGTCTTCCGCCTTATATTGGAAACCCTGGTACTGGCCCTGCAGCAGTCCCTGGTCATGGTCTTTAACAAGGAGTCCTGCCATGACTTTGGACTCTTGGATGCCCAAGTGCTGTGCCCGAAAGCGTACTCTCTCTCCCACACTGGTCATAATGCCTACAGGAGAAGCTGCAACCAATTATGAGATGTATTCCCACCTGTTGGGTTTAAATAGGGCCGATTTCCTGCACTTTGCCGTGATTGGATGGTTTTGAAAATGCTAAGCTATGGGCAAACCTACTTAACTAAGGTTGGCATTGCTTAAAGGAGTATACCAATGGGAAAACTGATTTACCTAGCTTACACATTGCTTACACCTAGTAAACAGGGCTGTGCAAAGCTTAGTGTTGCTTAAATTTTAATTTGCATACTGTTTGTTGTTTGGCATTGATTTATTATTCATTACATGTTATATATGTGTTTGGTATCCATGATTCATGTGTACATACACTGTATGGGACCCTTGTGTTTATTAGGGGATTTCAGCACGTTATCACAATGGCACCTCACATCTGGACTTAATGCAGTACTCCAGTTCACATATTTATGTTATTTAGTAGGTTATACAACATAGAACTGTATATAGATTCCTTTCACATGTTAAGTTTAATATTCCTATAGTGAGGATCAGTTTGGTGATACTTCAATCTTATGTACTGCTGTGATGGCTTAGTGATTAACTACTGTGCCTATAGTGTCCTGGGTTCAAGACCTGCAAGGGCTGTTTTTTTTGTTTCTGGGTAGAACAGCGGCTCTTGCATACAGAGTGATTAAGGCACTTTTAAGCAATTGTAAGCGGGTTTGCGTGGGTTTGCATGATGGTAAGCAATGCTAACCTCCAGTTAAATATGCTTACAGAGAGTTAGCTTAAGTATTGCTTAACCTGTGTGCCCATTGGTTACCCCTGTGCAAACGGGCTTAAACCCACTTACTACTGCTTAAATATGCTTACTCCCCCTTACTACTGCTTAATAGTGCTTACTCCTGCTTACCCCCGCACTAATTTAGACAGTAATGTAAAATGGTTCTTGGGAAGGTGGTGGATTTGGACACGCTATGGATTTATCATTCATTACACATTATACCTTCAATTTGTATCCCTGATTCATGTGTACACATACTGTATGGGGCACTTGTGTTTATCTGTGGATTTTGCAACATTATTACAGTGACACCTCCCATCTGCATTTAATGCAGTACTCCAGTTCACAAATATATGTTATTTAATAGGTTATGCAACAAAAAATATTGTTCATAAAGTGATTTGACATGGAAAATAGAATGTACTGGAGTGACACTTGAACAGGGAATGACTGCTCGTAAGGCGAATGCTCTGCCCCCTGCACTATTGCAGTATTGCTTTATTTGCATATATCTTGATATTTATCTTCTTGTGCCATTTAAGTTGCAGTATACGTAGCTAAGCAATGGGCAAACCTGTGCACCTACGGTTAAGTTTTATCTATTTGATAAAAAAAAATAACTTGTTTATATTACTATATTTTGACTATTGCTCTTATAAACTTGGGGGGTGTTGCTGGGGGTATGCAACCACCTATGAGCATCTCACTCATTGTTATTGCTACACTGCAGTTCTTGATTGCAGGGGCATTCATAAACTGGTACTAGGAAAATGACACAAGGGGCCTTCCTAAGCCTAGCCAAGTTTCCCCCCAAAAAATAATGATGTTTTGCATCCAAACAGGATATTGAGGGCCAGGCTTTTATAAACTACCTCTGTCCATAAGGGATATGGCTGCCAGGCCTGGTGTAAATTTTCTATTCCCCACCTCCTTTCTAGGTTGTGCTTAAACTGGGAAATAGATTAACTCAGCTTCATATGGATGGGAAGTCTGCTCTATTGGAGGGGCAGTCTCTGCGACACATATCCATCCCTCCAGCATGTACTGTTTATGTCACAGACAAAATTCAGGTCCCTAGACCTTACATTTCTTGTAATATTTGACTTATGACTATGTAGGAGAATCATAAGTGTGGGGTTGTGGATGCCTTGTAAGCCAGGCATAGATCACCCCTCAGCAATCTAAAGTAGCCTGAGTAAAGTGAAATGGCTTTAAGGTGCTCTGCATAAGCCAGGTTTGTTACACCCTGTATTTTTTTGTAAGGACTCTTTGAGGTTGTTCCTATTGCTGCATATGCCTGGTCAGGTACATACCAGGGGAAGCATTTTACTCTATGATTGGTCTGATAAGGATGGAGTACAGTGAGATAATGACCTCTTTGAACCTAGATTTCATTCCCTTACATATAAGTTTCACAACATAAAACGACTTCCTCACCACTGTGGCCATGTGGTGGTTGAATGTAAGGCTACTGTCTATGTGCTTACCCAGATCCCTGACCACTGGGTTGACTTGTAAGGGTGTGTTATCAACATGGTAATTAGCTTGGATGATTGATATCCGAAAGGGCATGATTATGCATTTCTTAGCATTGAGTTTAAGTCCATAGCTTTGTCACCATTTATTAGTCAGAGATAGACCTTCTCGAAGAATGTGAGTGTCTACAGGGGAGTTGATGATAACCCCGAGCTTGCAATCCTTGCAAACTTAATCAGCCATAAACCTTCAGCATTTGCTTCCACTGCAGAGAAATAGATGTTGAAAAGGAGCGGACCCAGTACCGAGCCCTGGGAGACTTCACTAGAAACTGGCCTCTTGGTGGAGTTGGCCTCACCTATTTTGACCTCCTGCATTCTATCAGTGAGCCAGTTGGCTATCCAATGGGTGATAATACCTACATTTGTGAGCTTGTCTATAATGCCTCAGTGGGGTACTGTATCAAAACACTTGGCCAGGTCAAGGTAAGCTGTTTGCACAGTCTTACCTTCATTCAGTGCTATGGTGACCATCACAAAACAGTCAACCAGATTTAATAGGCATGACCTTCTTTAATAAAGCTAAGCTGTGATTGGTCCAGCATTTGCAGGTTACCTATGTCCTCATTTATCATGTCCATGATGATTCTTTCCATGGCCTTACATATGAGGCTGGTAAGACTTATGGGTTGGTACTTACCTGGATTAGTGGTTGGACCTTCTTTGTGCAGGGGAATGACTGAAGCCATCTACCATTTCTTAGGCACAAAACCTGACTGAAGGCTTCAAAAGTGATTCATGTGAACCAGCGAGGTCATGTTTCATGCTATTTATTAAATATCCTGGGATGTTATTGAGGCCCATTGATGCAGTTTTTTTGGCCTTGGAAAGTGCATTAATGATCTGCTCTCTAGTAATGGTTATGGGGATTATGTTATGTGTTATTTCTTTTGGACTATCAAGGGGGGAAGTGGGGGGAGAAATTTGAGCTGAACCTGTCAGCCAAAAGGTTGGCAAGGACCTCCAGTTCAGTGTGAGTAACGCCATTTACAATAAGTTCTGCACATTGTCCTGTATTTCATCTGAGGTTACATATATAGCTCTAGAAAGTTTTGTAATTGTCCTTTGCCTGAGAAGTTATTTGTTCTTCAGATTTAGCTTTGCAGTATTGATTAACCCTCTTAGCTGCCTGATTAGATTGCTCAGGGGACTATTATTATGTATGGCTTTTTTCCTCCTATGCTTGACCAAGATTTTTTCTTGTGTTGTATAACTGACTGATATGTGTTATTCCACCAGGGTGGCTTGTCTTTTAAGTTTGTCTTATTCTTAATATGAGTGGGAACAGCTAAGTCTATATAGCTATCAATATGGCTGTACAGAAATTTTGTAAATAGCCCAGTGTGTTCTATGGTGCTTACTGGATTTGGGGATGCTTGGAATTTAGCCAACAGCTTAGCAGAGAGAGGTTAGCCTTGGAATAGTCTTTAAAGGTTTTTGGTTTTGCTGGATCCCCGGATTTAATTTTTATTTCAAATAATACTGCCTTATTGTCATATTTGATGAGCAAATAAATTGTGTTGGGTGAGGAAAATTGGGACTCATGTTCATGACTACAAGGTCAAGGATGTTTGCACCCCTGGTAGGAGAATGCACCAACTGTTCCAGAATGTTAGTTTTACCAAACTTTAGGAACCACTGGAGTGGTGTATTAGAAGTGGTGTGGGATTCCCAATCTATAGAGGGGTAGTTGATCCCCCACAAATATCATATTGGGTTGAATGGCAAGGGCCTCTAGTACATTGAGATAAGCAGTATGGGTTTCCTGGGACATGGAGGGGACCTAAACATTGCAAGGATATGGTATGGCACCCTGTTTAGGGTGATTTGCACATATAATACATTCCATTGGGTCATACACTTTAACTTGATGATTGGATGGGAGATAGGAAATTCACCCCGGGGATCACGTCAGTCACCCTGCTAGACAGGGGTCCAGGGAAGTAAATATTGTGTGAAGAAATAGCCAGTGAATTGTTATGGCTAGGCTTGTATATGCTCTAGGGCCGATAGCCTAGTACCAACCTATGAACCTATGAACTAGCCTGGATGTGAGATTGGTCTTAATATAGACTGACATTCCTCCACCTTTAGTTACCTCCTGTGCAGCAGCTGGTCTAAAGGTGTAAAAGACATTATAACCTTGCATTACTGGGATACTCTCAGTGACTTTAAACCATGTCTCCGTTATTAAACAAATGTCTACACTCTCCAGGGAGAGGAGGGCTTGGAGGGGACTGGAGTTTCCTGTTAAGACATCTAGCATTCAGCAATACCAACTTCATATATTCCTTCATAGGTTCAGTTAAATCAATAGATTTATCAGTTTGGCACTATGGGGGTTGTAAAGGTCTCTGCCAATATCTGAAGGGCTAGAGGCGATAAGTGCAGACCATCCCTGGCAAGTCAGAGTGGTCTGTCAACCATGTCTTCCCATGCCATCAAATATTGCACCTCTCTGGATTGACTCCAGAAGCTAAGCCAGTTGTTAAAATTAATCATTTTCTGTTGGTAATGTGGCATCATCCTTGGAGAAGGTTATGCTGCTCAATGCTTGGCTCATACCTGCCTGGGCCACAAAATCAGTGAGCTCTATCATGTCTCACTTCATATAGTTAGGGAAGGTATGTCTCTAGCCATTAACACCCACATGGACCATTGGGATTTCATTCTTGTGCTTTAATATATACAAACACATCAGGATGGATAGCAGCATACATAAATACGAATGAACTAATGTTAACAAACAGAGCTTACCTACATAGATGTTTACATCTCAACAGCTAACTTCAAAATGGCAATCAGGCTCGCACATGCTCAGTATTTATACTCTAGTGAAAGCCCTTAGATAGCTTCTTATAGTTTCTTAAAGGTATATACACTCTCACTGATTTACATCCCATTTATATCTTTATGATGACAAGCTCAATAAAATTAGTAAAAGAAAATGGTGGAGTTACTTCTGCAATGTCAACCTGCCAAGCCACTTTTACTTTTGAGTATGCAGGAATTTTAGGATCTAGAAGTACCGGAGTCTATGATCTGTCCTTGTAGGTATAGGTCAAATAATATGTAAATGGGTACTTCATCTGCCTCTATATAGGTTCATCAGTTCTTAGGTTAGTAATAGGCTAGCTGCCCTTGTAGGCCATTTTAAGTCTAGCCAATTTCCCTTTTAGTGCTTGAAGTAATCTATCCCATTTGATGTTACACTGGCCTTACCCATCCCATGGTCGATACCCACGGTGGTGGTGCTGTGGTAGCATTGTCGCCTCACAGTAAGATGCTGTCTGGTTCAATTCTCAGCTAGAACGTCTTCTGCGTGGAGACATGTGTGAATGGGTGTACCTTCGTTGAAGGTTGTGTGTCAGGGCTGGTAACTAGGCACGTAAAAATCAACTATCAATCATTAGCGGACCGGAGTTCCGCTATGGCGACCCCTAACCAGGAAAAGCCGAAAGACACAACAACCTCTAGTGAAAATAACTGTTATCATACCATAGATAATTGGAGGTGACACATATATATAGGATAAAGGATATAGATTTTGCTTAAACCAAAATGATGCAAAGAAGCTCCAACACATTTATCCATCTAAGACAAATGTCTTTAAAGCTGGATGCGCATAACAAAGTGTGAGCAACCTACCAGTCAGCATGACAAAAGGACACCCCCAGCTTTATGCATTCTAAACTCTTAGCTCTTTATTGGCACTTCCATTTGTGATTTTGATATTCCATCATCATCCAAATTCCTGGTGTTAAGCACAGCATTTATTTTGTGAAAAATGTGCATGTTTTATTTCTTATAATATATCTTGGATTTAGTTAATGATATAGTGGCTGCAGTTTTCTATTTGTTCAAAAGGTAATGAAATTAGAAGTTCGTGAAAGGAGGAAGCATATACTTGTACACAGTGTAAAATTGCAGACATGGATTTGGACTTCTGTAAATAACGGGGAAACAAAGGCGCAGGAATAGGAACAGATTATAAATATTGCACCTATAAATTTAGATAGTTGCTACGATAATAGGATTTGGTTATCATACATTTTCTGAAGGATATGAAGTCTAAAACTCAAATGAATGTCATTATTTGTTGACTTTAGTCCTCAGTGATTTGCCAGAAAGCCACAAGTTTTATGAGGAACGGACCAAAAACATGAGGCAAAAATCTGAATACTATGTAGAAATCTGAACAGTTGAGAGGCATGTAGGGATGTCATACTGCTATAACATATCTGAAAAGAAAAAAAATCCCTCAAATGGAAAGGAGACAAACTAAACTTCTGTGGCAGAAGGAGGTGAGAGGTGACTGGCAGAACAGCAAAGATATTTAGGGTCTTAGAAGCAGCTAATGTCAATTGTGGGATAGTTCAGAGTAGTAAGACTGATGTTATCGTCAAACAGGTACAGAACCTAAAGTTGCAAGAACAAAAAATTAAATTGACAGGGTGCAGAGGGTTTCAGATGTTAAATACCGTTCAGTCAGAGGCAGAGCCTAAACTAAAATATGTTCCATCTATGACTAATTTAAGTTCTCTTAAGAAGACCTACAGCTATCAAAGTAAAACATAAAAAAGAAAGGACAGGAAGAATAGGAAGGATAGTAGTTGCCAGACCCTTATGCAACAAGATGTGGAAAGTCTTGCTGTCTAACAAAACTCAACGAGTAAGCCAGCAGATGAAGTAGAATGCATGCCACAAAACAGAAAATTTACAACAGTCTGATGATCTGGAAACTGACAATGAAGGTACCATACAGTGAGCATATGATGATCAGCATCCTACCCAAAATAATTCCTGCCATAAAGTGCCCCAGTTCCCTGAGACAAATTAATGTGAATTAACATGACAGGGAAATCTAATCAATCTTAAATCCATATGAGTAGCCTGGGGAACAAGCTGCACCAAGCCAGACTTTCTGTAAAAGAGAGAGAGAGAGAGAGGGAGTTACAATTCTAGATAGTGCTCAGGGGGATTGCAGCCCAAACCAGTCAGAAACTAAAAAGTCAGTGAAGTTAGGGAAATGCAAAGTCTGTGAATATTGCACTCAGCCAGAATCTCTGAAATACAGCGAATACCTGTAGAAGCAAAACACAAAGGAATTAGCAAACAGAAAGTAATATCCTAAGTCTTCTATAACAAGAGCTTACCAAAAACTATGTCGGAAGTAATTATATAAAATAACAAGAAATTAGAAATACAAAAATTCACCTGTTGATAAACAAAATACAGCTACAAAAGAAAGAAGTGCAAGAAGGGAAGAAGACTCAATAGCTGGAGGCCAAAGTTAAGGAATATGAATGGAGGTTGGTATGCTATGTCCAAGAAGCTAGGATTTCAAAATGGAATAAAGAATCATTTGGAAAATTAGGGTATCAGAATGAAGCTGAGAAGACACCATTTACAACAGCTAGAAATAAAATTGAAAAAATGTATGCAAGAACAGGTTGATCATGATGAAAGAGCTTCATCTAGAGATTACATAACAGATATATGACTCTGCTCAAGCTTCTGAAGAAGAGAAATATATTAGACTACAATCAAAAGCAATGTGTTCAATAGAGCGAAAGGATAGATAATCTGCCCAAAAAGGTACATAAAAAGTATAGTGCAAGTGAAATGCAACTTCTATTACAAAGTCAAAATGCTCTGTGTCAAAGTATATGTGTAAAGGATGGTATACTCCAGAACATGTGATCAAATCTGAAATGGTACAAGGAAACTGACCCAAGGGTACAGATTCAAAAGTCAAAAGAAATTACAGATGATCACAAGTGGAACAGAAATATGGAGATGAACACCAAGAATCAAATGGACACCACAGAACAAACAGTGTCTATAGGACCAAACATTAGAAACCCACAAAGAATCTATCCATCCATCCATAACCCCTTTGCTCCTATTTTTACACATGGGGTTGACATGTCACATCAGTGACCACAATCAACAGCCAATATTTACACTGTCAGGTGACTAGCTGTGTTGCAGTTTCACTTTCATACTATGCAAATGCGCAAACACTCATACCTATGTGCAAATTTTGAGTGTCCAGTCCATCTACTGCATGTTTTTGGAATGTGGGAGAAAACCAGAGCACCCAGAGAAAACATGCATGAAGACAGGGAGGATATACATACTCCACAGAGAAGGTGTACCAGCCAGGAATTAAACTAGTGAACCTGTTGCTGTGAGGTAACAATGCTACCTACTGCACTACTGTGCCACTCCAGGAATCACCCAGCAAAGGAGAACTTCTGCCAAATAATTTTAGAAGAAGAAGAAAAAGGCAGGAAGGTAAAGACACTGAATGAGCCAGTTCTAACCTTTAGAATTTTACATGGACTGCTACCAAGTCTTTGGTAGTAATGGTGGGGGTTTGTTGGCTATTGTCACTTACCCCCATGCCTCTTACTAGAATGTGCATTTTAGCACTATGGGTGGCAGCCACTATACAAATGCCCAGACTGCAGATAGTCACACCTTCCTTCCTTTAGAAGAGGTCAGAGCTCAGGAGCAGCAGACAGTAAGGCAGAGGCCTAAAAGAGCTCAGCAGGCTTGACAAAGAGAGAGAGAGAAAGAGAGAAAGAGAGAAAGAGAGAGAGAGAGAGAGACAGAGAGACAGAGTGTCAGGTAGAGATATGAAAGAGATTATGAAGTTAAAGAGATAAAGTCAAGAAGAGTCTTGCAAAAGCTTAGGGAGCTCAAGAGAGTGAGAAAGAAAGAAAGAAAGAAAGAAAGAAAGAAAGAAAGAAAGAAAGAAAGAAAGAAAGAAAGAAAGAGAGAGAGAACTTGCATAGAAGTTAAGCCTGTGAGAAAGATCTCTCAAGAAAAATGCAGGCTTGGACCTGAAAAGAAACAAATAGATATGAGGGATGGCCCTGGAGATCTCAACATAGGAAAAGAGAGAGAGAGAGAGACAGAAAGAAAGACTTGAATGTTGTCTCTGAAGAATGAGTTAATGGGCTATTGAGGTATCATTGAGAGTTACCTGTGAAGGCATAGTCTAGTGTTGCAAGATGTCTTACTGAAGAGACTGTTATGCTGAAATGCTTTGCTAAATATTTATTGGTAATGATTTTATGAACTACTCCCATAAAATAACTTGTTGTCAGTTCTGTTATGCTGAAATGCTTTGCTAAAGATTTATGAGCACAGAATGTATTCTCAGCTGGGGTGCTTTCTGTGTGGAGTCTGTATATCCTCCCTGAAGTCAAGTGGGTGTCCTCTGGGTGCTCTGGTTTCCTCCCACATTCCAAAGACATGCAGTAAGTGGACTGGACACTCTAAATTGGCCACAGGTGTGAGTGCATGAACTAGTGAGTGGTATGGATGGACTACAGCAGCAGGGTTAGCCACCTAGTGGTGTAAACCTTGTCTCGAGATGATTGTCACTGCAGTAGGTGGACATGAAACTCTAAATTGGTCATAGCTGTGAGTGCATGAGCTAGTGAGTAGTACGGATAATCAACCATGGCAGGGTTAGCCACCTGGTAGTGTAAACCTTGGCTCAAGATGATTGGCACTGCAGAAGTGACACCCCAACCCCATGTGTAAAATGGGAAAAGGGATTGTAGATGGATGGATGTAAATGTCTCATTGAACTGGCAGTTATGCTGCAGTGCTTTTCTGAAGATTACACATGTTTGGAAAGTTAGTGAATTAATATTCTATTTGTATCTTTATTCCCCAGTTCTGTTTCCCACTATACAAAAACTCATTTAACTACATGTCAAAGAATGTGTTGTTTTATTTGAAACATTGTTAAATGCTATATGTGGCATCTGTCTCACTTTGTTGCACAATATATCAACAAGTAATACAGTAAAGCACAAAACATTGAAAACAAACCCCCGGATTTACTAATCTTCCATGCAGGACTAGCTTAGTCTTGCATGGAAGCGACCGTTTAGGAGCAGCATGGTAGCATGCCATGCATATTAATGAAGGCGTGCTGCCTGTGCTACTAAACGGACATGGAGCGTGTACGAGTGCAGGGGGCATGTCTGAGAGCAGAGCTCTCAGAATATACATGCCCCTGCAATCAAGAACTGCAGTGTAGCAATAACAATGAGTGAGATGCTCATAGGTGGTTGCATACCCCCAGCAACACCCCCCAAGTTTATAAGAGCTGAAGGGTAATATGTTTCTGTATCTACTTGTAGTGGAATATAGTGAGTGTCTGTATACTGTGTGTTTTCAGGATTTTGAGTTTTCAGGATTTTGAACTTTCAGGATTTTGGTTTTCAGGATTTTGGGCTTTCAGGATTCTGTAATGCTCCTATATATATATATATATATATATATATATATATATATATATATATATATATATATATATATATATATATGGGTCCTAGTCAAATGATCAAAGTTCAGAACTTCAAATTTCATATGGACGAATCCATATGACTGAAGTTCTAAAACTTTGAACATTTAAATGGAGATCTCCATACAGCTCGGAACCGGAATGTTCCCTTTTCCTCGCTGTAGTGCAATCTCTGAGTAGGTATATTTTAATATCGGGGGGTGTAGGGGGTACAGGGGGGCTTGCATATATGCGTTTTGATTTGTTTTTGCTTTTTTTTCTTTTTTTAAATGTTTGAGATTAGAAAATTTTGATCATATGGTCCCAATCCTATGAGTTGTAAGTTTTGTAATTTCGATGATTCAAAGTAGACCCATATATATATATATATATATATATATATATATATATATATATATATCCAGATTCTGCATGCCTTGCGCAGCGTGCAGGATTAGTGCAGGAGGTCTAGCAGGCAATATGTCTGCCGTCCAATCAAGGAACAGCATGCAGGCACGTGTATGAGCGCTCCTGCACTAGTCCTCCAAGGACTAAGCCCCTATATGCAAATCACCCCATTTGCAGGAGAAAGCCATGCAAATGAGGTGAATTAGTGATCCAGGAAGCTTGAAACTGGCCGTGCAGGACTAGAGCAATCTGCAGAAATGTACTCTGTTAGTAACCAAGTATATTTCTGCAAAATCCAAAATGAAGCTGTGACAGCTCCAAATAAAGGCTGCATATCAGTCAGGAAGCATGACAATGGCCAAGTATAAGACCATCAGCATTGCAAATAGCCAAAAAAAAATTAATAAAAACAACTTATATATATATTTTTTTGCCGATCTCAGCTGTTTAAGCGTAGGGCAGCGATAGGCAAATGGGATCGGGGGGAAAATAATAAAATAAACCTAAAATAAGCATTCTAACTAAAATCACTATTCTGCCATGAAAGTCAATGGCAGGCAGAAGACAACATGGCCAGTGAGTAGTGGTTGCTAAGTGGGGAGGCTCAGTGTGAGACATGTAACTATGCATTAGCAGGCAATCCTATGCAAATGAGGGGAATGATAGTGAATCCCAGTTTTCTTCAGCATGCTAGTCAGGTTCCAACAGTGTAAGAGGAGAAATAGCTTGGTGCAAGCCTAGGAGTTAGCTGACATCATGGGGGGGTTTCAGGCATACTGTAAATGGATTGGAGCCCTGTGGCTCGGGTTTGCTCCTAGCTTAGCACAGCTAAGCAAGGGGGTGTGTCTGAATCTGCCTAACACTCTTTACATTGCCTAAGCGGGTGTGCGTGCCACACACCAGGTTTTAAAGGAGGAAAAAGAAAAGTTAAACCAGGAAATAGCAGCACCGTGCACATTTGAGCACTCTGTTTATACGGCGCACCCCAGGGCTTAAACTGGAAGGCAATAGAAAGGGAAAACAGCAGTAGGAAGGTAATCAAGGAGAACTAGCATAGCTGGCAGGTGAAATGTATCAGAATCAGCCAATTACACAGGCAGCAGACCAGCCCAGCCTAGAACACTACTACAAACTATGCAAACCCTTCTGGTTTTTCCCATACTCTACACCACCGGTGTATATAAGTGGGGATCTTTTAATAAACAAAACTACAAAATGAGAGGGGCTGCAGCAGGCAACATAGAACAACATCTGCAAGAGGTTGAGGGTGATGAGGATGTGAATGCTGCTGATTAACCCACAGTGAGGAGAGGGAAAAGAGTGTACAGACCCAGGGTAATTTACCAGGGGCTACATGAACTGGAGATAGTGGAGCGCTATAGGGTGGACATGGACCTCCTACAGCAAATTGTTGAGCTGTGCTGGCCTTGCATGACACACCGAGCTAACTGAGGGGAACCCATCCCAGTAGATACCAAGGTATGTGTAGGCCTAGGAATACTAGCCACAGGTACTGCCCAAAGCTCAACTGGGGATATCATGGGGATCTCACAGGCATCAGCATCCAGAGTATTCCACCATTTCCTGGATGCCATGTCAGCACATACATCCCATATGGCCACCTAGTGGGGGATACTGGTTATGCACTGGAGCCATGGCTGATGACACCCATCAGAAATGCACACACACCCAAACAAGAACTCCATAATGAGGCACACACACAGACCAGAATCATAACAGAGCATGTGTTTGGGAAGCTCAAGTCACAGTTCCAGTGCCAGAACATATCCAGTGGTGCCTTGCAGTACTCACCAGCTACATGTACACAAATTGTTATTATATGTGCTATGCTACACAATATGATCCTGCGGAAACTGCTGCGGCAGGAGCAGCATGGGGGAGGGCTACACAGCCCCCCACCATTGCCAAGGCCAGTACAGGCACAGATTGACTCGGAAGAGGAACAACCTGAGCCTGCTCCTTTAGGCAGAAAGAGGCATGCCCAGTATGCCCAGGCCTTGGCAAAGAGGCAACGCATAGCACATACACTGACACGGTACGAACCCAGGGAATGACACCTCTCTCTGACTCACATATACAGTGAAAGGGATGCCAAACATGACACTACCTGTGCTTAACCATGTATAGGGAGTGTACTATGTGCATCCAACATAGCCAGCTCTCCAGCACCATCCTCAATACTGACACAACCACAAGGTAAGTCACTATCACTATCAATTGCTGAATGGAGTAGTATGTTCTTCTACTTGTATCTATGGTATGGATGTGAGCATGCAAAGGAATTAGGTGGCTGAACGGAATGGCAGCAGATAGTAGACACCTATATCAGCAGCATGAAATCCATAACAAATACTGGTGTCACCGCAGTAGGCAGTACTAGACAAGGTGACAAAACTCACTATTGGACATGTGGTGGCCCAAATGTGTGTCCATAAGACACACACATGCATTTCAATGAGCCTCACATACCCAACAACAGTCTCAGCCAGCAGGACAGGTGTAGACAAACACAAAGAAAGGCTATACTAAGGCCTCTGAGTGATGGCAATGGAGAACAGCCCCCCTCCAGGCCTACACAGACAGACTACAACAGGTCAGGCAGTGGGATGTTAGTTCTGAAAGGTAAGAAGTTTGAAACTGAAATGTAGGTCAATAAAACCTACAAACTGTACCACACTGATATGTCTCTATTCTGCATAATGGGTCAGAATAGAGAATGAAATGGAAGCCAACAGAGTACCTGAAATACCAGTACGGTCATAGCAAATGTTTACAGTTGTCAGGTGTGCCCCCACCACAATCCTATGTAGAAATGTAGTAACATGTACGTGTGGGTATAATAACAGTGGAGTATAGATTACCTGAGCTGGCCAAAGTAGCAGGATAGATTGTTGCACGTGTACAATATGCAGGGCTCTGTGTGTTAGGTTGTTATGTGTTGTATATTGTGTGAAAGTGGTCAGCATGTAGGCATGGAGGGTTGTGTCCTGGTGGCCAGTGGCCAGTACTGCTGATGAAAGGGCCAAGTTCTCACAACTGCAGTGCTAAACACAATGCATCCCAGAAAGACACAATCCAGCAGTAATCCATACTAATTGTTCAGATGTAATATCTGTCACCATCTGAAAGATGAACATGGCATGAATGTCGGCCCTGACATACAAACAGTACACAGGTGGAAGTACCCTAGGCAGAGAGTGTGTAAAATGTTACTGTCAAATGGACACACCTTTGGATTTGTACATACAGTTTAGCAGTACATTAGTTGGCTGTGTCATATGGAATACTGATGTAGTCTGGCCAAATACTGACAGACCACAAAAGGCACATGTATGAAGTACTGAGAAACCACTGATGTCCCTGCACATGCCAGCATAAGTGGAATGCCCCACATATATCTGTGAGTCAGCTGCAAGTAGCTTTCATAGCACACTTGCACTCAGCTCATCCCACCTCACAGGTACCTCACAGGTCATATCCCTGCTGTTGGGAATGAGTACAATATGACCCCCACCACTGTATGGGAATAGCCACAGAATGCAGCATGCTAAAGAGGTGTCCCATGCAGGTGTGTCCCTAGCTGTAAGCAGCACCTTGCCAGCATCCACACCAATTGATTAATTTGGACAGAAACTATTGCCATTAACACCTTGCACACCTTCCCTGTCAACCAAGGGAATACAGTGGCTTGCAGCCTGGGACTGTAGGAGAGACACAATGCACTGGCCTGGTACAGATGGCCTGCATCCCTACCAAATGGCCTACAGTCCTCAGTCAAAGGCCTGTGTCTCACCCATACTACCAATGTATGTTATCTCATGGACTTCCAAATAATGAAATAACACAGTCCACAGAACACAAATGCAAGACCATGTTGACAAATCCCAGTAGCATGCCCACCATGTCCTACTGCATGAACTGTGGACCAACCCCTAAATACTGCTGGGATGAAGTGATAACTATAGGGATACTTATCAGATATCATTTGCATAATATTCAGACGAGGATAGAATAACAGAGGGGGGTAGAAGCAAGGACATCATGGAGTGTGTGAAGTGTGAAACTCAGATGTGTGCACATACTATTCCTGCCTGGAAACACAGGAATGGGTGGCTACAAACCTGCTCATAAACCACAATGTGAAGGGATAATGACCAGAAATATGAGCCCTGCCTCTGGGTAAACTGTGTGAATTTGTACAGCTGTGAGGTATGGCCACAGCAGGATATGGCCATTCTGTCATGTTGATAGATGTACAAGCATGGGATCCTCAGCCACCACAGTACCAAGGTGCTGAACCATTTACACAGACCCATCAGCAAGTGTCTGTAGCTCCCCCTCTAGAATGGCGTGATTGTGCAAGAATATGTAGGCTGCAGACCACAATACTGGACACAGCTTCATTCATCTTGTATTCCCCAGGAAATTACTGTAAGCAAATACGTATACCTGTCAGTAGTTGATGACATAAAACATCACAGTGTAAAACAGTACATATGTTTGAATATCTCTTCTAACACCAAAACCATGAAGCAGAAGCAGCACAGACACAATTAGTTACAGTATTCCACTACCCTTTGCCCATTGTGACCCCATATTGCCAACCTATCTACAGATATCTTGCAGAAACAGGTTGCTAGCTGTAGGTGTAGAACACAAATGCCTGCACTGGAGTACAACCTACCTGGAATGGATTTGCACATTCAATACAGAAGGTCATATTGGGCATGCTCCCACACTTAGAGAAATTAAGCCCGTGTCTGACAACAAAATACGTAAGAGTCACACTGACCATGCTCCCACACTTAATGAAGCCCATGTCTTGCAACAACAGTGAACTATACATATCTGTCAGTCGCAGATGTCTGTGCATACACTCCACATTGCACACCAGTCATGCTTTGCACACATATCAGATAGGAATACACACATATATCAAAGGACAACACACTATAATAGGTCATACACATACATAGATGTGGGGAAGAGTGTGACAGACAGTGACAAAGAGCTTCCCTTCATGAGGCCTGTCCCTTCCAGCACACATCCAATTGGCCAATACCACATGATATGCAAATGTCTATCATTGTAGACATTTGCTTATGGTAGCACTCAGCACTATAGTGTCTGTTGTGCTTGTGATAACTGTGTAACATGACAGTACAAGTCATTATTCATCTAGCAGTTGTATACACGGTCCTGTCAAATGTAAACCTGTGTGTGACTGAGTGTTGTGTGTGCTTCTAGATGCATGGTCCATGGGCCATTCACACACTGCACTCCCCATTGCCCTTCTTTAGCTAGCCTGTTGCTGTCCTTCACCTTGAAATACACCTTTGGAGAAGGGTTAGCTTTATAAGCTGCATGGCGTGTGCTACAACTGCATAATGCTGTAGTGTGATGCACTAGTTAAGTAGGAGTTCTAATCCCTCTCTTTGAGCCAGTTGGCCACCCATTTGACTAGATAGGAGTTTAAACCAAGTTGTGTTAGCTTTTCGATGATGCCCAAATGGGGGATTGTGTCAAAGGCCTTGGCCAGGTCAAGGTAAGCTGTATGTACTGATCTTCCCTCATGCAGGGCCTTGGTGACAGTCTCAAAGAAGTCAACTAGGTTCAATAGGCGAGATCTGCCCCTGACAAATCTGAATTGCATGGGGTTGAGTGCTTGAAGATTGCCTATGTCCTTGTTTATGAGATCCATAATAATACACTCCATTACTTTACAGATCAGACTTGTCAAGCTGATGGAGTGATAGTTTACCAGGTCAGTAATGGCACCATCTTTGTGCAAAGGGATAACAATGGCAGTTTTCCACTCTGCTGGAATGAAGCCTTTAGTTAGGATATGGTTGAATAGGGTGCTCGGTGGCGAAGCTAGTTCTTGCTGGAGATGGTGCAAAATACAGCCTAGGATACTATAAGGTCCCATGGAAGCTGTATTTTTTGCCTTGGATATGGCCTTTAACACTTGATCTACAGATTTGCAAGGTGTGGGACAAGTATCGGGGATGTCGACTGGGCCTTTGCGGGGCGATAAGGAGGTGAAGTCTGCACTGAACCTATCAGCCAATAGGTTGGCTAAGTCAGCAGGATCAGTGCAATTGGTACCATTAAGTACTAGTTCGGAATAAACTTGGGCTTTGCCATGGATGTTCTTAACGTAACTGATGAAGGACCTGTGGTTCCCCTTTGGTTTGGAGGCTAGTTTTGATTCATAATTGGCTTTGGAGGTTTTTACTAGTGATCTAATTTGCTTGTTGTGGCAGAGGAGGGAGTTTTTCTGATTTGGAATTGTTCCTTTCTACCCATGGACAAAAGTTTCTTCCTTTTGTTGTAAAGTCTGTTGATAGAGGATGTCCACCAGACAGGTTTGTGTTTCCATGGGAAGCAGATTTTAGTTTTGTTGGGTATGGCTGAGCCCATGCAGTTGTGCAGGTGCTTGTATACTGCACTGGCATACTGTTCAGCAAAATTGTCTGCATTATCTGAGGGTGGTGGTGGTGTGAAGCTGCTGATACCTTGCCTTAGGAGGTTTTAGTCAGCGTTTGAGAAGTTTTTTGGCCTGGATATTGCTGGGGAGGAGTTGGGTGGGATAGAAACTTCAAATGAGACAGACCAATGATATGATCTCACCAGGGAAGAACATACTAAGGTAGTGGTGCAGCGGTCACCCATGTTGGTGAGAACCAAGTCCAGTATGTTATCTCCCCTTGTGGGAGATGAGACCAGTTGATCTAGTGTGTTAGAAATGATGAAGTCAAGGAATCATTGGGTGAGTACATTAGTGCAGGAATAGTTCACCTAGTCTATGGTGGGGCAGTTGAAGTCACCAATGATCAGGGTGTTAGGGAGTACCTTGATGGAGTCAAGTAAGTCCAAGAAGGAGATGCAGGTGTCCTGAGACATGGAGGGGGGTTCTATAGCTGACTATAACTTGGATGGGTGTTTTGCCAACTGTCATTTGCAATATTTCTCATAGCTCTTAATCCCCTAGTGCAAGAAATCTGGAGAAAGAACAACATAATGGGGGGCAATGAGCCAGAAATATTGGCAGATTTTACATATTTGCTCTTTTAAACTTAGAAATGTGCTAGGATAACAAGGGGTTTGTGTGAAGATACATTTTCTGAAGGATTTGAATTCTGAAACTCAAATGTATATAATTACTGTGTGACATCAGTCCTGAAATCATCCCAGTGATATGGCAGAAAACCACAGGTTTTATAAGGAACACAACAAAAGATATATAAAGCAAAACTCTGGACATTCTGCAAAAATCTGGACAACAGAAATGTATGATACTTATGTATATGGTCCAAACACAGCACAGGACAGTGTATCCAGTACAGAATATTGTAAAATCCCATTCCTGGCATTCTCTACCAAAGATATATAAATGATCTGTAAGGGTACATAGACTGCCATGTAAAATAAACACTCAGGTAGTGTGAGTATCGGATCGGGATGCAGAGATGATTTGTAGGAATGAACATAGGGAAAAGGGACAGGTGAAACAACCTAATCTAAAGCAGATGAGGGCATGTCAATGGAAGACAGTAGTAGCAGCAACATCAATCACATATCAGTATGGTATAGCAGGGACTGCACAGTGAAAATGTGTATTATGTGACTGTCACACAAGGTGACATAACAATGGGGAGGATGTCTGAGTGAGATAAGAATTCTGACATGAACAATGCGGAGGGCATCTATCAGGGATATGATTATACATCGGGGTAGGGTGAATATTGTTAAGCTCTGCAAACTGATTTGCTTGAATAAGAGTGTAATCTCAGCAAAGATCTGCAGCAAGTGGGACATAGGTAAAGGCTCATGGACAACATTAAAAGAAGCAAGCAAAATCACGGACAATATTAAAATAATACCACCAGCAATCCCGTGTCTCTGACATAACATATGTGATTTAGAGTGATCAGAGATGATTCTGTACAAACACTCTTGTACAACTATTATGACATGTTCACACTCTATGATGGTAATCACGCACACTGTAACACTGTCCAGGCATGCTAACACCTGCTGAAGGTGTTAGGAGGGACACTGCTATACCTGTATGTGACATTATGATCAATACAGCCTAGTTGACTGGTGTGCATGGCAGGCATATATGGCACAATCCACACTGTCACAAATATTACCCATGTCATTAATGTTGTCAAGCAGCTATGTATGTACCATGTGCATCACCAGAAAAGATAGCACATGCATCTGGTGTAACATACTTGTATTACATACAAGGAAGTACTCAGCACTGTGACAGCATGCTGTTGGATATTCCACTTACCCTCTACCCCAGGACACAGGTCACGTGCCTCTTGGTCTGATTATAGGGTGTGATGCCTACATTATACTTGGGTTGTGTGTTTTTGTGCCATTGCAGGTGTTGTCATGGCTATGGCAGCAATCTTTGATGTGTGTTGATGCTGTCTGTATTATACTAATATCACAGTTGCAGTCAGTGATTGCCCACAATCAATAGTCCTTCAGACAGTTGTTTGGACACAGGATGTGTATGTCATCTGTGATGTCTGTCACTTAAATAATGGACAGGAAAGGGTCCAACAGGCAGCTCTGATGTGCAGACCTGATCATTGGACCCGAGATATAGGTCACTTCACACATCTCAACATAATTAGATGCCACGTATGTAATACAGTGGTCTACACAAGTGGTGATATAGGTGTTTATGACCACATCTGTCAGTGTTGAGTGAATACCTCAGTGTAGATTTATGCCAAATGCCTTGGGCTTGTCAAGTTCAAAAGGATGATAGTGCTGTTGTCATGCATGCCCTCGATGACCTATTTGAGGACATCTAAGAGATGCAACAAACATGATGTAGCATTAACAACTCACACAGGTCTGTCACACACAGACAGGTTATTAGTAGTGTCCATTTAGAAAAGGTCCATGATGACATGTTGTTCTACCTCACAGATGAGAAGAGTCAGGATGTATCTATACATGGATGCATTAGGTGCTGCCTCCCCAACTAAGATAGATGCATGTTGATATACACCCTTCTACAGAAACATAATCTGTGTAGAGGGTGTGTTGAAGTGTGTATTCTACCATATCAGGAAGTTGTATTTGATGAGTCGCATGATAGGTGATCTGTGATGTTGTCACAGCCTATTAATTCTGTGTGATAGGCCTGGTTGAAGGTAAGATAGTGCATACTGGATATCCTGATCTGGCCTAAGGCTTGAACACAATCCCGCATGCAGATATAATTGGGAAACTTTATCAGCTGGAGATTAAATCTTATGTCACTAAATGGGTAACTAATTGGCACACTGACAGAGCACATACTGTGAAATTTGGTGAATCAACTTGGAGAAGTTGATCTGTCACCAGTGGTGTACCCCAGGGATCTGTGCTTGGCCCTTTACTGCTAGGAATCTATTTCTCAACATTCATGCTAAAGTATACTGCCTTTGGCTTACCATGTTTGCTGATTCTGAAATATTGGGTGCAATCATTGAGTCCACCTGTGATAATGACTTACTACAGTAGGGGCTAACACTGACACATGATTGGTGACAAAGCCATACAGTCTACAAATAAATGCAAAAATGTGCCTTTATTTTGTCTTTCTGCAAAGTGGAATTCCCTGCTAATTACAGCATTGGCAACAGTCCCGCTACACTAAAAACCAGTGATGCAAGCAATGGGAACACATGCACATACCATTCAGAACTTCGACCACCAACTGTCCGTACTGGTATTGAAAGCCTGTGTTGTGCACAACATAATTCATGCCATTGTATTCAGATCTGAGGATTATATTACAGCACTGTATGGGAACCTCATCAGAACACTAATATATAGTATAATTCTATTTTGCATGTATCTCACCAGACACATGCAGCAGCTGGAGAGACCACAAGGGTTTCTCACCAAGAAAACACAGGACCTACTAACCATGCACTGATGTATGTGGATAGACTGAAAGCAATATCATGGTAATCTGTATTGTATAGGATGAGGTGCCTTCTGCCAGGCCTGCTGGCAAGTCTCTGAACCTGCCCTGATGGGAATAGTGCACATCCATAAATCAGATATAGTTGATGACATCAGCAGTGTCTGGTGAGGAGAATATGACAATAACAGTGTCCCACATGCTGGTGTAAAAGTGATCACACACACACACACACACACACACACACACACACACACACACACACACACACACACAGTTGATTGCAATGAGAACAGAGACCCTACCTATTTAACTATACAAACTACAGAACTCAGTAGCTTACACAAGCACCACAGCACAACTCTGATTTTTACAAGGCAGCAGGACAACTTATAGTGCATGACATTAGCACTAGCTGTAGGAGAGAAGATGATGGGAGGCCTGCATAGGTTCACAGTTTCATAGGTTCCTAGGAGGTTACTAGGCCTAACCATGAAAAACTCCAGTACCCTTATTAAGCATAGTTAGATGGACATTGTTAGCAGAGTGATTTTGTGATCAGTACTGACTGCCCCTATCCACAGGTGCCACCCCTGGGTGAATTTATAATCACCCTTCCATTAGTCAAATTTGCACTTGAATAGGGTCTTTGAGGAGCACTGCTTCACATGCAGTGGGAGCCTAATGCAGTGGATTGGCAATCACTGGGAGATGTATCTGTCTCTCCAGCATGTTCTATTTATGTCACAGGTAAGTTGAGATTCCTGGAGCAAGTTATTCTTGTACCATTTGGTTTTTGGATGTCCTGCATTTACATTAGGGCAGAGCCTGAGACTGCTCTGTATGCCAAGTCCAGGTAGTTTCTCAGCAGCCTGTATGATACTGGTAGCACAGTGACAGGGCTTTCAGTCTTTCTATATATGTCATGCTTTGAAGGACCGGGATTCTCTTGGACGGAAACATCTGTGGTCTCTCCAGTTGCTGCAGGTGTCTGGTGAGGTACATAAAGAAGGGAGCAGTGTGCTCAATTAGTGGCCTGATAAGGGTCAAGTACAGCTGAGCTCTGACCTCCCTGGTCTTGGATGAGATGCCCTTAGTTATGAGGTGGGCAATGAAGAATGTGTGTCTTACCCCTGTGGACACATCATGATTGAAGTTTAGATTGCTATCAACCTGTGTTCCTAAGTCTCACTCCACTGAGTTTGAGCTTAGTTGGTTGTTATGTATAACATAATTAGCAGGGCTACTTTTTTGCCAAAGGGAACAATGAGGCATTTTTTTTGCATTAAGTTTCAGTCCGTGAGTTTGGCACCAATCATTTGTCTGCGTCAGACCTTTCTGTAATATGTAACATTGTTGGGGGACTATATATGATTGTGAACAGTTGACAATCATGTGAAAACTTGGTAAGCCACAGGCCATCTACTTTTCCATGGACTTCAGAGAAATAGTTTCCAAACAGTAGGGGGCCCAGTACAGATCCTTGTGGTACTCCACTGTTAACTTGTCTACTAGTGGATGTGGACTCCCTAACTTTGACAGTGTGTGCATTCTGTCAGTGACCCAGTTGGCTACCCATAGGTTCATAGGTTCATAGGTTGGTACTACGCTATCGGCTCTAGGGCCCATACAAGCCTAGCCATAACAATTCCCTGGATATTTCTTCCCACAATATTTACTTCCCTGGACCTCTGTCTAGCAGGGTGACAGACATGATCCCTGGGGTGAATTTCCTATCTCCCATCCAATCATCAAGGTTCCTTTTGAAGAGGGCCAAGGAAGTGCTCTGCTTGACGTGTATGGGCAGTCTGTTCCAGTGTATGGGGAGTCTCTGGGTCAGGAACCTATCCCTCCAGCATGTTTTGTTCATTGTGATGACAAGGTTTAGATCCCTGGAGCATGTGGCTCTGAAGGATTGGGATTTCTTTAAGTGGAGCATGTCCAGCAGCTCAGGGTTTGACATGGCCTTGTATGTTAAGTAGAGATTGCCTCTGAGTAGGTGATATGCTACAAAGTATAGCTGGAGTTTTTTTAGATGGTCATCATATGGCATCTGCTTTAGGCCTGTGATTCTTTTAGTGAGGTATATCTGCGGTCTTTCCAGCTGTTGCATAAGTCTTGTGAGGTACATACCAAACGGGACGTTATACTCTATAATGGGTCTAATGAGGGATGAGTACAGTGGGACAATGGCCTCCTTTTTCCTGGATGAAAAGCCCTTAGTGATGAGGTGTGCCACATAGAAGGATTTCCTGACTGTTGTGATGATGTTGTTATCAAAGGTGAGACCACTGTCAACCTGTGTCCCTAAGTCTCTCATCACACTTTTGGAGTTTAGTGTACTGCCACCTACGTGGTAATTCATGGGTACAGGGTTTTTCCTCAAAGGGGATAACTATACATTTCTTGGCATTAAGCTTGAGCCCATGGCCCTGGTATCTAGAAATGTACGGGTTAATTCCCAGATGGGACAGTTTCTCTATGATACCTGAAGAGGGGGTTGTGTCAAAGGCCTTGGCTAAATCAAGATAGGGGGTGTGACCTGTTTTCCTTCATTCAGGACTTTGGGAATTTTAACACAAATGTATGCTGGGTTTAATAAGCAAGATCTACCCTTGACACAGCTTATATAGGTTGGGCCAAGAGTCTTGAAGGTCACCTATGTCTCTATAGATAAGGTCCATGATGAATCTTTCCATCACCTTGCAGATAAGGCTGGTTAGGTTTATGGGCAATAGTTCCCATGGTCAGTTGATGGATGCATAGGCATGTTCAACTGTGAAGATAGTTCTAGTTTTTCAATCCAGATTGACGTGCATTGCATATCGCACATTTGATATTAATTTATGTAATGCAGTTGATATATTTGTGAAAAAGTACTAGAGAGAGAATAGAGTTGCAGTGCATGGGGGGGGGGGGGCAACCCATGGCTGCATTGTAAATATGTAACATATTGTTTAGTTTAAGTTTCCACATGTAGTTTCATGGCATAAAGAGTAAAATGGACAGTAAACAGCAATGATACGTGCTCAATTTGACTTTGCAACCTGCAGCAGAGAGCAGCAGTTTTGTCTGACAGTTGGCAAAGTGTTTGCACATGCAAGACATACATTTCCATAATTTTCCCTGTTTTGACGTAGTTAAGCAGTGCACAAATGTGAATTGCATTGCTAAAAGACTGAGAGTTAGTACTGAATCTGTGAAACACACCTGCTGCTTAGCTGACTCTGTGACAGCAGGTGTAAATGTATTGACCCATTTCTTTTTGAGCTCAGATGATACTGGGTTCAAATCCAGGTGTATGTAATACTTTCAAATTAACAGTGATAAAGAAATGACATTATTCTTTATAGTACATTCAGCATATCAGGCTGCCACGGTGGTGCAGTGGTTAGTGTTGCCACCTCACAGCAAGAGGTTCTCCAGCTCAGTTCTCGGCTGGGGTGCCTTCTGTGCGGAGTCTGCATGTCCTCCCTGTGGTCGTGTGGGTTTCCTCCAGGTGCTCCAGCTTCCTCCCACATCCCAAAGACATGCAGTAGGTGGATTGGACACTCTAAATTGGCCCTAGGTGTGAGTGTGTGCATGTGCGTGGTGCCTTCTGTGGAAGGTTGGGCACCAGGCTGGCAACTCAACACTGTAAAATTTCACTGCCAATCATGAGCAGACAGATGATCCGCTGTGGCAAACCCTAACCAGGAAAAGCCAAAAGAAGAAGAAGAAGTACATTCAGCATATGATATTGTGTGTGTTGACGTAGCACAGTATGGTTAAGCAGCAATTGAGTGGAGGTAATCGCAGCATTGTAGAGCTGCTCACCATTGCTTGGCATTGGTGTGCAATGTCAAACTCCATGCAAGCAAAGAGGTGAAAAAGTAAATGGATCCATTGCTTTTTCTGCTGCTTATTTGTGTTGTGCGTGATTCTATTTTTTGACCAAATTATATGTGTTAAATTGGGGTGGATAGGAAAGTGAAGAAATTGGGAGCAAGCAGGGAGAATAACAAAGGGAAAGTAATACAGGAACGTGCAGAAGAGATGTAGGTAAGAGCCATAGCTATCCATTTCTTCAACAGTAACAACTGATAATATGCCCAGAATATTACCTGAATTTGGACTGTCACCTCCAGAGAGGGATGACAACTACATAATCGTGTTGTATGGCCAATTGAACTGACTCAAGTGTGCCAAGAAGATATGTATGTGAAATGAAGAGCTATGTGTGGGATGATATTTTTTTGGTGGACAGGTGCCCATTTTTCTTTTTTTTAGTTCAGTAAGAGAGGAATGCTGGGTAAGGTACATAGACATTTTTGGGTCAGGTAAGTTGCATAGGCAAGGAAGTAAGTGCAAACAAGACAAGAGACAAGGATAGTGAGGAACACAAAAGGTCGGGGGACACCATGATTGGGGTGAGGGAAAGGACAACACAGGCTCATGCCTGTCAAAGATGGTGACAGTGAGAATCAAGTTTTCACTGACTGGACTCTCATCACCATCCCCTTACTCTGCTGGTGGCTGGAGTGCTTTCTGTCCTTTCCTCCTATGGACCATGAGGGAGAGCAGCCTCTAAATCCAGTGTAGACATGCACCAATGGTGAGATGCATGACCCTATGCACCAACACTGGCATTTCCCAGTGGGTGATGAAATCACCACCTCTGCCACTGCTCCAGGGGGGTACCACTGCACCAGGTGCTGAGGAGGTACTACTCGAAGGTGCAAGTATTGCAGGGGCAGCAGAGGCAGTGCTGGCAGGTTGAATCCCAGACATGCTGGGCATTGGTGCTGGAACCAGTGGAGTGGGGGCAGGCTAATCCACTGGGGCTGGCCTACCTCACTGCGCTGTGTAGCATTTAGTGATTTGGTACACATGGATGAAATAGAGACACTTTGATGGCACATAATATAAAATAAAAAAAGAGAGATAAGGGTAGGGGTGAGAAGAAAAAAGAGATAAAATTACTGCCATCATATATGATATATATTGCATTAAAACAAATATACAACTATTTTATCTGAAGTATTACATTTATATATACATACTACTAAATACACACTATAATTACAGATTGTTGAAAGTAATCTTTGAAAGGTTCATATATTGCACATATGTATGTTCCAATTTTACAGATTACAGTTAACAGCATGGTATTTATGCCACTTGTACAGAGTTTAATTTAATGAAAATATTATTAAAGAAATGCAGTGCTGTATATTTGTTACTCATAGTATTTGAGCCCAGAACCTCTGACTACATTGTTATATCTGACTAGTAACATTGGTTTGTGCCACAAACTAATGCATGCATACTTGCTGTTACGGTTAGGATATGCATGCTCACTTTACTACAATTGTATAAAAAACACACAAGTCTATCTTTAACTTTTAAAGCTACCATAATACTTTTCTTGTGCTACATACATAACACTTGCTTCCCTCAGTCTCTCCAATCAAGCCGCATGAGCCTGTCTGTTGAACTCTATGTTGGCATTAGCTGGGGAAAAAGCAGAAAAGAATAGAAGAGCATTATGCATACCAGTTTTGTCTACATTTAGCTTTCTAAGTATTACAAATTATCTCTCATTATCATACTTACACAGCTGTGGGATGCCTGCAGTCTCAAATGCATTCAACCAATGGTTGAGGATATCCCTTTTATATCTATGTAGGTCATTAAAATGATGCCTACACTGTTCTTCAGTGAGCGGGATGCCAGTATCACTGGATACAGCCTGAGCTAAACTACTCTATGCCTCAGACTTGCACTGGGACGAAAATAGACCCTCTGCAGAAGCCTTTGGTGTGGCACTTTACCAGGAGTCCAATAAATATCCTGGACTCCTGGACACCCCACCTCTGCCCCCTAAATATGGCAGCTTCACCACTAACTCCAGCCATGTTTAATGCCCGACCTAGAGCAATGGAAAATGATGCTTTCCTGCCATTTCCAGATATTGCTTTTACTCATAGTGCACAAACCTGAGCAATGATGCTAAGCACATTTGTATGATATTAAGAATAGTGGAGCAGTACCAAGTGGGGTGACATAAATATTTGAAATAGGAAGGTTAATCTGATACTTGACCTTAGTTTGAGGGCTGTCAGGTGATGTAGCCTGGAAATGTATTGAAAAATGGAAGATAACTGTTAGGTGAGTTACATTTGTAGACATGCACTGGGGGCATAAATTTCATGCTTTTTGGTTTATACAATGATATAATTGATTTATAAAGTGTGGGATTCGCACCTAGGTATAAGGACAAAACATTCATTTTCTTTCACAGTGTTGATTTTCCATCTTTGTCACAGAAGAAGTGGTGCTCAGGCATAGTCAGGAATCATAAATAAATACAGGTGACAGTCTGAGGTGTTACACATGCATGTGTGTGACCTGACAAGGTTCTTGTATATAGATCCAGTTGTGTATATGTCTTATTTAATTTTGAAGGCCATACAAGTCCAGATAGCAGAATTACACTTATAGAAATACAGTAGGCAATATACTCTCAGTCAAACATCTGAAAACAAACTAAGGGTGTCTTATTACTCATACATATAATTCATATCATCTCCACTATCTAAAGTGCTATAAGTAAGAGTGAATACAATGGGAAATGGAACAACAGTAAAAATGCCTGGAATGTCCTGTATTAGAATCCAGGACCATATGTACGGCAGTCCTACACTTAACACCTATTACCACAAGACTGTTGAAATAATACTTATCTAGTTCATTGCTATAAACTACACTGTCATAACAATAAAAATAGAATAGGTCACACACCCTGTTCTAGAACCCAGGGCCATCTCTACTATAGGTCTACATTTACACCTACTGCCACAGGAGTAGTTATATGACAGTTCAGTATTTTCCTTCTCATTCTTATGTTCTGTGTGTTAACCGCCATGCAACTTCTCATTCTTATGTTCTGTGTGTTAACCACCATGCAACATGCATGTTTGCATGTGCCCAACAGAATTAATTGAATGATCTGTTTTCAGTTATTGGCTGTCTGCATTCTGTCTGCAGGTGTTCCATGACTACAGCTATTGGGGAACCTTGCTAATTGCTATGCAATGCCACTTAGCAACATTGAGCGATGGAAAGCAAAAATTGCAACAATTAATTCTTTTTCACCTTTTCAGTTTTACAGACACCCTGTCTTCAGGTGTTCTGCAGGTGTTCTGCCTGCTTCCTGTGTGCACCAGTACTCTAGTTTGTGCTCCGCCAAGTGTCATGGAAATGAGATAAGCACAGCCCAACCTAACATTCATTTTCTCTGTTTCCCTTGTTTGTGGTAAGCCATGGACCAAGCAAACAATGGCAAAAAAAACATTTAAATAAAAGGAAAAGTACTTGAAATGATGAAAAACAATCTGTGATATAAGCACTGCAAAATGTTTCTAGTACACATGAAATATTCCTACATAGGTCTCCATTTGATCTATCACTCCAATGAACCTTCAGAACACAGTAAGGGTGCCTTATCCCTCTTTACAACGCAAACAGCTTTGCAGCAGAGAACTGAAATCATTCTGCATACAATCATCTGCAACATCATCCACAGTACTAAGAAACCACAACAGTTATTTGTACATGCATGCATTTCAGTAGTGCACGGAGTGATCACACAATCATTTATTTATTTATTTTTATATTTTACATTTGTTTACTGTGAAAGTCCTACTGGATACAGATCCTTTTCAGCAGAGGCTCTGGGAGAAAAGTTCCAGTATTAGAATTACAAACATTGCAGAAGTTGACAAATATGTGAGAAATAATGAAAATATTCACAAAAAAAAAACATCCACATAATGATGGACAATATAATTGTAAACATTTACATCATGCATAATACATAATATATACAATTTAAATGAGAGAGGGACTAGTTTCCAGACAGCTGAGGTCAAATATTAGAATAAGATCACTTAAAGAGAACTAAGGTCAGGCCTATCCAGGACAGTTGCAAGAACAGAGCCAAGTGTCTATTAAGAGTGATTTTAGGAGTTTTTTAAATTGTAATATAGAGCTGTTGGAGGTTATAGGGGTTGCCACTTTATCCCATGTTTTAGGAGTGAAGTTTGAAAAAAGTGATTCGCCACCTGAATTTTTAGCTTTGGTGATGTCTCGAAGGAGTCTGTTACTGGAATGGAGGGATGTAGAAGCAGTGTATGGTTGTACAAGATTTTGGAGAGCTGGGGTTTTATCTGGTTGATGTAGTATTTTGTGGGCAAAGGTTAATTAGTTAAGTGTAGCAGTTGGGGAAGTTCTAGTCATATTAGCTGTCTAAGAGATGTACAATGATGTGCCCTGTATGAGGCATCAGTGGCAAACATGGCAATTTTATTGTAACAAGATTCCAGTTTGTTTAGATCAGTTATGAGGAGGTTGGTTAGAACTGAGAAGGTGTATAGGTGGGTTGACAAGAGGTGTGTGCGAGCGAGAGTAGTATTTGTATTTCTTGGTAGAAATTGTTTCTGTTTAGAAGACCTAGTTTCTTGTGGACCTTTTTAATGAGTTAAGCTATGTGAATATCAAATTTAAAGTTATTGTCAGTTTCAACTTCTAGCAGTTTAGTGTGAGCTATTGGGGTGATAATTTTATTTTTGGATAGGGTATTGTAAGACAGGGAAGACAAGCAGGATCTTGATGGGTAAAAGATAAGGATCTTAGTTTTGTTGGGATTTAGAATGAGTTGAGAGCTAGTAAGCCATGATTCCACAGATAGAAAGGAATCCTGGGTTATGGTGTGGAGTTCCTGTAGGGATAAGTCTGTGCATATTGGAGTTGAGTCATCTGCATATTGTACCACTGTGGCATGAAGGGTGGAGGTGTGGAGCTGGTTGGTGAAGAGAGAGAGAGAGAGAGAGAGATAGAGAGAATAGTAGAGGTCCAAGGATGGAGCCTTGTGGAACCCCTAAGGCAATTGGGAGTACAGAGGAAAGGTGAAGTTGCCACTGGTTGGCCTGCTGTTGTCCCAACAGGTAGCTTTGGACCCAGGTGATAGAAGAGCTACTAAGGTTTAGGTTGGAGAGAACATTGATGAGTTTATTGTGCTTTACCATATCAAAGACTTTTGACAAGTCCAACAATGTGGCAGATACAAATTGCCCATCATTTCTATAGTGGTTCACTTTGTTAGTAAAGGACATTAGGGCCATGGTGGTGCTATGAGAGGGGCAAAAGCCATATTGAGGGTTTGATAATAGTCTCTATGTGTCGAGGTAATCCATGAACTGGGTATGTACAGTTCTCTCTAGGATTTTAGATAAGGGTGACAGGATGGCAATTGGGTGGTAATTAGTAAGTTTGGTGGAATTACCTCCTTTGTGTAAAGGTAGAATATGGGAGGTTTTTCAAATAGCAGTTACCAAGGTCTCTGATATTGATCTGTTTATGAGTATTGCTACTGGGTATGCTGTTGCTTCTGTTGCAATTTGTAGAATGTCAGCTGGGAGACTTTATGTGGCTTGGGTGGTTGGTTTTAGTTTTTTAAGTAGTTTTTTATGGTATCAACAGACACTGGATGTAATGAAAAGTAGTTAGTGCTATTTTGGACGTTGGTGCTGTACAGGCATGTGGAAGGGAGAGAGATGCTGCTATGTTGGGGTGTAGAAGGGACAGAGCTGTTGGAGATGCACTGAAAATTTGCAAGGGATTGGATAGTTTCTATAAAGTATTTATTGAATTTGGTTGCAATATTATAGGAGTTGATGGTTGATGATGGAGAGGGGGTAGCAGATTTACCTGGCATAAGTATATTATTAACTGCTGCCCAGAGCTTTTGAGGGTTATTGTAGTGTTTATTCTGGATATTGTGATAATAGTTGATTTTGTTTAATTTTAGTAGTTTCATAGCTTGGTTTCACAGTTCCAATAATGTTTGTTTTGCAATGTGGGTTTTATTTTTATGAAAGTGTTCCCAAGCCTTATCCCTAGCTTTCAGTAAGCATCTGCATTCTTTACTTAGCCAGGGTGCACAGTTAGCTTTAACTCTGATGGTTCTAGGGGGGGTGCATGGCAGTTTAGTATATCTAAGAGAGTGGTGCTGAAGAAGTTAACAGAGTCTTCTAGGGCTTGCTGTCTGAGAGGCTCCCAGTTGCAGTGATTTAGTGTAGAGATGAACCTGTTTGGGATGAATTTTTTTCTGAGTAAGCAGTAGGTGGTTTGCTTGGTTTGGTGAGTGTGAGTTCTTGGGAGAAAGATTGGCTGATGGTCCCTCAGGCTGTCAGGAAAACAGCCTGCTTGAGATCTTAAGGTTTGGTTGTTGATGAGAATCCAGTTGAGGATAGACTGTCATTTGGAAGATTTGTCAGTCCTTGAAGGAGATGTAATGAGTTGGGTGAACCCATGGAGGTTAATATGAGATGTTGGATTATGAGAGGAGCAGTTGAGCCAGCCAGCATTAATGTCATCCATCAGGACTGATTCCTCTGAGAGGGAATTGAAAATCCAGTGTAGAATGCTTTCTAGTGTGGTAATATTATTTCTTGGTGGGATATAACCACCTATGATGCCAATGTGTTTTTTGGGGTTAATTTTTAATTTGGCAAAGATAAGGTCAGCATTTTCCAAGTCAGGGTGCTTAATTCTAAACAGTCTAGTATTAGGTGATCTTTGAATTTGATCACTACTCCCTGCCCCTTCTGGTTTTCCTGTCTTTACGTAGAGTATTGTATCTGGGAGGTACAATTTCGTTGTTTATGTTGTTAGGTTTTAGCCATGTCTCTGTTGGATTTTATTTCCAATACTTCTTACATTCATATTAATGAGGAGAAGGGAACATCTAACTGTTTTTAAACTGAGCTGTGATTTTGTGTTTTTATGATCTGAATAAGCATTGGTTTTACAATGTGAAAGTGCTTATCTGGTCCATTTTTACAAATACATACTTTTACTGTGGAAAGCTGTGGTGTTTCTGCCAATTTTTATGCTTTGGATTTTTGGTGTTTATTTGGCAGTTATCTTTATCAGTGGCTGGGACTTTGTTCTTGTGTTTGTCAAGGAGAAGAAGGGAAGAATTGTTGTCTGGTGTAATAGTCCAGGGTTGAATATGCTAGAATTGCTTAACAAATTATGTAGGGGACTGAGACCATTATTAGGGTGTATATCACCATAGCAGTTTAATTGCTTGATAAGGTATAAAAGGAGTTTGGCAAGCTTGTGTTATAGCTTGGCATTTTTGGCAGGGTTGGAATGTGGTTGCTAGGGGTTAGAATTTGTTTGAATGGTAATCTATGTGGTTAGTATGGAAAATGTTTGGGGCTATTGTTTAATTTAATGGTTTATTTAGGTGGAATAATGAAGATGTTTGAGAGAGAATGAGGGTATGGTGGATTGTAGTAGAGTATAATGTGAGGTGAGGAAGTATAGGAGTAATAGCAGTTGATAGCAATGATGTGTAGGGCTGTTAGGTGTAACTGTTTCATATTTAGGTGATGCATTTTATTAGGGTATTTTGGAATTTTAGAGTTAGAGTGTAATGGATGTAATAGAGCTGGTGGCTGATAATTTATATGAGTAGTGTTTTCTGAGTGGGTAAAAGGCTTATGATCTTGCAGGGGTGGTGATGTTTTGATTTAGGTACTGATTAGTGATGAGTAGTGGTGGTTTATGATAGGTTTAGTTATTTGATCTAAATAGTTGAAGTCTGATTTATGATAGGTTTAGTTATTTGATGTAATTCATTGAGGACTGGGTTGTGATTGGCTGTTGGTGTGTGGGTGGGTCCTGGATAGAAATGGAATGGGGGTAAGGTAGGGGGCAAAATAAGTCCAAACGTAGTGTGAGTGAATGGAGTGGGGCTACACCAGTGGGAGGTTTATGCAAAAACAATCAGTAAGTGAGGTAATTTGATATTGTTAAAGTTAGGAAGGGAAGATAAAAGCTGCAGGTTCCCATGGTTTGTAACAGCCGTAGTTTATAAAAAGTATGGAAAAGTTTTTTTAACAAGTACAAATCCAAATGTTACATTTAAACATACTTGGGATTTAATTTTCTGGTGTAAGATCTCAGGCTGTCTGTCAGTAAAGGTTGACTTACTTGATATAAATGTGACTGCAGAATGGATTGCTGCAAGTTCTTTTAAGTAATGCAGATACTTTTCTTAGGATTTAGTTATCAGGTATAAGATTTCAGGCTATCTGTCAGTAAAGGTTGACTTGCTTGCCATAAATGGGACTGCACAATGGATTGCTGTAAGTTCTTTTAGTTAGATGATAAGTTTTTATATGAAGCCCAGGCTGGAGTAAAGCAGATACTTTTCTTAGGATTTAATTTTCAGGTATAAAATTGCAGGTTGTCTGTCGGTAAAGGTTGAATTGCTTGCTGTAAATGGGACTGAAAAATGCATTGCTGTAAGTTCTTTTAGTTAGATGGTATGGTTTTATTTAAAACCCAAGATGGAGTAATGCAGATACTTTTCATCTGATCAGAGGATACAGTGGATGTTTATATGTCCAGCAGCTTTTATGAACCACCAGGGCTGCAGATGCAGGGTCAGGAAGGGAAAAGAGAAAGACTGTTGCTTGCAAAATGCAGATCTGTCTTACCTATCTTTGTTTGTTGTTCAGCATTTCTCTGACCAGTAATCTGAGACATGTAGTCTATAGGGAATTATATATCCTTGTCCTTCAAATGTGTGTGGATATTAAATAGCAATAATATACAGTTATCAACAAATGAAGGGGAGGTTGGATGTTAATGAACAGGATCTGTGAATTGTGTGCTGCTTACTTATATTTCCAACCTTGATAAAATTACTTCTATACACTTAGTAATTCTAAACTGACGCACCCACTGAAAGTAGAGCATTAAGCATTGCTTTTGTGTTTTCCTTCTCTCTGCCAGTAATCAATGACAATTGCAATACATTAGCAGCAAACACTGAGGGAGTGCCTGCACTATGTTTATATTTGAACCATGGAGCCAAACATTTGGGATTCAGCAGTTCTAACGAGTTCACACCTCATTTGTATCTTCACCATGCTAACAGCCCTGAATCTACACCATAAAAAGGCAATTGTGTAGCTAGGGATCCTGAAGGTGAGGAGACCTGTTTATGTGGAGAATATAGAAGAGGCTATTACTTTGGAATATATCTGTACAGAAGACTATTTAACTTGAGAAGGTATCCTTGCATTTTCAGCTATATACTGCAGATGCTGAAATGACAATTAAGAAAAATCTGTTTCATATTTATATAAATATATTAATTAGCAAATGCTACTGTTATCTGTATGCATTATGTGGAGGTGTTATGATGGTCTGGGTATATTTGTCAGGGCATTTCACATGTATACATGATTGGCAATATCTTAAAATGGAATGTTCTGTATTAACTCTATAAACATGTTTCAAGGGCAGTTCATTTGATGATTTGTTTGCAAAATGTATCATTTGCCCATTCTTTTGGGGTGCAAATCTGCATTTCTCTTTTGGCATAATCAAGGTTATGTTGCTACTGTTACTATCCCTTGTTTTACATCCAGCCTTGCTTTGTGTGTGAATGTAATATGTTACAAACACACAATTATTGTTCTTCATATTTCAAATATCTAGACTGTTTTGTTTCTTCAGTAGGTAATACTGAAAAGCTACATTTTATGTTTTATCTGGGAACAGGTATTTTTAATTATGTAATACATGAATTATCCTTCTGTTGTGTTTTAGCACACATATGACTATGTCACCCAGGCATCTCAATCCCCAGAAACCACCCTTCAATGACACTGAGAATCAGGTCATTGTGGAGGCTCTTAGGTGACATGGTGCCTTTTTTCTTGAGAGGGGACACGGGGATATGGGAGGCAGAATGCAGATTTGGCAGCAGATAGTTGCAGATGTGAATGCAGTAGGTGGCCACAGCAGGATATATGATCAGGTGCACCATAGTGCCACTGACATGATCTCATCTGCATTAAGGAGAGCAGCTCCAGTGTGGTCCATGATCAGAAGGGTACTGGGGGGACTGCTACAGAACCACCACTAACAACAAATAAAGAGCTCCTGTCCACTGTCAGGGATCCAGACTGCTCGCAAGAAAGTGCAGAACAGCATCCTTGACATTGGTGCTACTGTTTCAGGGACAATTATGTACCAAGAAGAGCATTCAGATAGGCTTATGTATCTCTATTGTTAAATTCTCTTGTATAGTAAAATATTTACATCAATAAGTTAGGTCTGTTTAACAAGACATTTGTTGGGAGGTGGGTTGTATATTGCTACAGTTAACACATTCTGATTGATTACACATAGTGCGTAGGTTAAACTTGTCATCCAAGTTCTTGTTGAAAGTATAGCTAATGGACATATAAAGTGCAAAATGTTTTAACCACTGTGTTACTGCTAATTGTGATGATGTTGTCCTTACCTTTGTTTAACTTTCTCTAGGACCAGCCAGCATAAGGTGCAGACTATCATCTGCACATGGTAAGCCAAGCATTTGTATGTCAGTACTGATGAGCAGCTCAAGTTTTACCCCTGTATTACTGTTAATTGTGATGATGTTGTCCTTATCTTTTGCTTAACTTCTTCCAGGACCATCCAGCATGGGGGCAGACTATCATCTGCACATGGTATGCTAAGAATTTTTATGTCAGTATTAATAAGCAGTTCAAATAAATATTTAGTGTATGATGTTGGTGTCAGGACTGTTGTGTGTATTGCTGTACTGTCTGTAATAGTGGCACCACTGCTAGTTTGTTAACATATATTGGACTATAGTCATGTAAGTATTATTTTTTTTTCCTTTGTTTGTTGTTTATTATCACAGGTGCTCCTGACAGTGGAAGTGTGGGACTTCTGTCACCTGATTTCAGAGGATCAGCAGACTCTGATGATGATGCTGGCCAAACAGAGACGCAGTTGGGGGGTGCAGAGGTTGAATCTGACACTGAGGTTGAAATACAGCCATTCTCTGTAGTTCCAACAGACACAGCCAGTAGGGCTATGCATTCTCATTTCAGGGAACCCTCAGATATTGTACAGGTGGAGGGTGAGACAGTCAGTCAGAGAACTGTTGTTACTGTGGCTTCAGTACTTGCTGACTCTGGGCGTAGCCAAAGTGTGGTCAAGGTGCCATATAGAAGGGTTGTTAGGGATGCTTAGAGGAGGCCTGCTGTCCATCCTCCACCTGATCCAGGTGTCTCTTCCCTTGCAACTCAATGTATGTTTAGGGCAATCATGGAGGCACAGGCACATTCCCATAGGTCCTCCAGCGAAATGCTTAGGGTTGTAAATGTTGCACAAACTGGCATGTGTGTCTGCCTCCACCATGTTGCCAATCCAATGGACTGGATGAGTGACATGTTGGATTGGGTGGTGTCTGTGATGGAATGTCTGCTGGGAGGGGGACGGCATTCTCATGGGCAAAGCTGAGCCACATCATCTGCTGTTAGCCAGTATGGCCATGCCCGTTCACAATCCCAGAGTGGCAATACTTCCACTGCTCCATCAGTGGTTGAGCTGTCAACACCCAGATGTGGCAGGCCATGGGGTTGTGATCCTGGGCATTTTTGTGAGGGGATCCCATCCAGCAAACATCAGTCACATTCAGGTAGTAGCAGTACATCTGACCATGGGCGTGGCTGTACCAGTGTAAATCCTGGCAGAGCCCATTAATGTGGTCAGGTACAAAAACAATGAACTGCCACATCTACCATGCATGGCTCACATCTGTCTGACATACCAAGATGCAGAGCTAGCACAGAGCTTGGCTGTGTTCATGCAGACATTCACTCACCAGTTTCGCCTGGAGGACCCCTACAGACACATACACAACAGTTACATGGTTCAGCCATGAAGCTTAAAATTCTTTTTGTCACAATGGTCATTTTTTACTTCATCTGAATGTTCTCTTTCTTACTCACACACAATCGCTAACCTTTTGTGTCAGCCTAGGCTTCCAGACCCCCCACATACACACACAAGACACCCTCTGCAAGTGATGATGACTGCGCCATATCCCTGTTTTCTATCTTTTGGATTCAGGGATACATAAGCTTTGTGTCTGATACAAAGGGTGCATAGTATATCTGCAGCTCTGATGTTGAATTGGTAATTGCTCCTTTGACATATTGCTCTTAGAAAGTTAGACAGCTGATAGCAACAGACGTTTTTGCATCAGTATTGTTAATGAGCTTGTGAGTGTTGTAAAGTCTGAAACTGAAATGTGTCACATTACTTTCTAACTTCTCTTTTTAATGATCTTCTAATACAAATGTATGGTGCTACACTGAGGGCATGCAGTGGCCATCAGTACTTTTGAGAGGTATGACTGTTTGAATCTTTGATGCCTGAGGCCTACTACTTCATAATGGACACATATAAGTCAAATAAATCTCTGCTGTCACATGTTAAAGTCATTTCTGTACAAATCTCCTACATTTACTTGCTTACACTAATAAGTAGCAACATTCAAGTATATGCCACTCATTCATATTATTACACAATACACTCCATATTCAACACTTACCTTGTAAATCCATCAGTTGCAACAGCTTTAGTTCAGGACTGACTCTGTCTGCTGCTAGAAATAGACAGCCATTACATGGGTAGGTAAATATTGTGAGCATTGCCTGGCATCAACGTGACTATAACTATGTGCATAGGAGGAAGGGTTTAGCCCCTTAGGGGGTGAGTAGTATGCTATGTCTTGCCTTTTAGCCAATTCAATAGCATATTGAGCATGCATACATCTGTCTACACCTACAGCAGCTGCTAGTTCCCCCTCTGACTCCTCACCCACATGTGGCTGTGGTGACCCCCTTTCCCCTTGTTGATCCTGCTGAAGCTGTTTTCTTAGGATAATGTTATGTAGCATGGCACATACAGTGAAGATTTCAGTACATGTACACGGTTTGTAGTGGTGGACTCTCCCAGATGTATGCAGGCACTGGAACCATGACTTCAGCAGCCCAAACACATGCTCTAAGATATTTTTGGTTTGAGTATGTGCTCATTGTGGCATTCCTCACCAATTAGTAATAATAAACAAAACACTGAAGGCAACAGATGACGGACTCACAGGAACTTAGCGTACAATTCATTTAATTAATGCTTTCATCAATAAGACTTTTTCAGAAATACACATACACTGAAACTTAGTGTGTTTATATATATATATATATATATATATATATATATATATATATATATATATATATATATTTTATATATATATATTATATATATATATATATATATATATATATATATATATATATATATATATATAGACAGATACGTACACACACCCATTGAACCTTTTAATCACATCAATTAACCAATTAGCGATTAAAAAAATATGAACCATAAAACATCCTATAAAATAGTTGTAATAAAAATCATAAGGGAGAATGAATGGTAAAAATGTAAACACAAATCTACAAGCCCAATTTCTGGTTCACCAAAAAGCACTTTATATTGATCATATCATTCAATCCTGGTGGACTGTCTGCCCCCAACCATTGTTGTAGTTGAATTAAGTAACCTGTAGTCCTATGTCTCCTGATATAACCTCCACAAGTTCATTAGTCCTGGGCAAACTGCACTTCCATCTTCAAACTGTAGGTATTAGGCATTAATCTGACACTGAAAACAACCCATGCAGTCACTGTCTGAGGTAGCTGGGAGGTGAAAGGTATCTAAAGGCAACTAGACATATAGCATCCAGTTTATCTCACAAGCCCCTCAAATCCTGCACAGATTCTAAACATGAATGACGAATCTTAACATATGCAATAAATAGGGCTATCTTAATGAGGCTTTAACCCTATATATTTGAACAAATACATGGTGTGCATTTTTATGTTGCTGTATGACTACATTTGATATGGATTTGTAAAAGGCAGATCATGTCTCCTAAACCTGATTGACTTCTTTGAAGCAGTCACCAAAGCCATAGATGAGGGTAAAATGGTTCACACAGCTTATCTAGATCTCGTCAAGGCTTTCGACACCATCCCCCACTCTGGAATTATAGATAAGCTCACTAAACTAGGTATAAATCCCTATGTCACAAGATGGGTTGCCAACTGGCTCACGGACAGAACCCACACTGTGAAAGTAGCAGATTCCAAATCCGACATCATACCAGTGATAAGTGGAGTACCACAGGGTTCAGTCCTGGATCCTCTCCTGTTTGGTATCTACTTCTCTGAAGTGCAGGCCAACACAAAGTTTGCAGATGACTGCAAACTAGGAGCCATAAATCGAAACTCCTAACGATGTGGACAAACTACAAAAGGGCCTCACTGAGACAGATACCTGGTGTCAAAGCCATGGCCTGAAGCTCAATGCCAAAAAGTGTATTGTCATCCCCTTTGGTAAAAACTCTGTACCCATGAACTACCACATAGCTGGTAGTCTACTTAATGCCGAAAATGTGATAAGAGACCTTGGAACACAGGTGGACAGTAGTCTCCTCTTTGATAATCGCATCGCCACAGTGGTCAGGAAATCCTTCTACATGGCTCATCTCAACATAAAAGGATTCTCATCCAGAAAAAAAATGGTCATTGTTCCCCTCTACTCATCACTCATTAGACCCATTATAGAGTACAACAGACCTTTTGGTATGTATCTCACAAGACATCTACAACAACTGGAAAGACCACAGAAATACCTCACAAAGAGGATTACTGGCCTCAAACAGATGCCCTATGCAGACCGTCTCAAAAAACTACAGCTTTACTCCATCACATATCGCCTACTCAGGGGTGATCTCTGCCTAACATACAAAGCTATGTCAAACCCAGAGCTGTTGGACATGCTCCACTTAAAGAAATCCCAATCCCTCCGAGCTACACGCTCTAGGGACCTTAACCTTGTCACCACAATAAACAGAACATGCTGGAGGGATAGATTCCTGTCCCAGAGACTTCCCATACTCTGGAACAGACTATCTATCTATGTCAAACAGAGCTCCTCATTAGCACTCTTCAAGAAAAATCTTGATGATTGGATGGGAAATGGGAAATTCACCCAGGGTATCACTTCTGTGGCTCTGCTCGGCAGGGGCACAGGAAAATAATTTTCTTGGGTGGCGAAAGCCAGGGTACATTTTTTGGCTAGGCTTGTATGGGCCCTAGGGCCGATAGCCTAGTATCTACCTATGAACCTATGAACCTATGATATATCTTGCTCAAAGACAGTGTTAGCTCCATTAATGATGGTTATAGAACTATAGGTTGTATAAAAAGATTTATAAAGTCTAGGCAATCAAACATAATGAAGTCATTGTTTGTTAGTTACATTAGACTCAAACTTGTGTATGGAATAACAATATAAAAACCCTATAGGAAAACAAGTATGAATAAGCTGGAAAGAGTACAGAGGAAATATACCAAGGGCATCCATGGATGTGAAAATCTAAGTTATTATGAAAGACTAAAATATCTGAACTTGTACAGTGCCTTTTACAGGTTTATAAGAGGAAATCTTATTCAGGTATATAGGGCATTTAGGGACAACTACCTCTGGAAATGTTTGGAGTTATCAAAAAGTACCAGAGAATCATCAGATAACCTATGTAGAAGATTCTATAGGAATGAGAAGTGTACTAACTGGTTCTCTGACAGAGTAGATGATGCTTGGAACAGACTACCAAATTACATGAAAGCAAGTACTAGTTTAGATATTTTTAAGAACAGCCTGGACATTTATTATGGGAATGAGTGTTTTGGTATATTGGCAAGCTAGATGGGCATTAATGCCCATGTTTGAAACATTTGTATGTATGTATGTATGTATGTATTATAAAATATAGACCTTAATGAGCAAGCAGTGCTTTAAAATGTATTTGTTTACTTTATAAGATACACATGTAATAATTGATGAGTAAGGCCTGGAGTGTATTGCATGTAGCTTTTCTGCTAATGACAGATTTGCATTGTCAATATTAAGTTTAACAAAATCCTTTGGATGGATTTTGCAAGAAAATATAACCATATCACTGTCCGCAGTATTCCCTGGCAGCCCATGGATTCATAAATTAGAATGCATACCTCTGTTTTTCAGTTTGCTACTTTGACTAATAAGCATTGCAGCTTTCTACTCAAAAATGATTCTAGATTTCTAGTTCTGTTAAAGACTTTTTTTGTCCTGTCTTCACCTTGAAATTGTGTTTCATGCATTACCTGCTTCCCAACCAGTCTTGATGATGCTTGTGGGTTAGTTAGATAGATTTCACATAAAGTATCAGCATTGCTCAGTTTTAACTCCTGCTGCTTGACTAACTCTGCAAATGCCATGGCTGCTTCCACAGAACTTATATTCTGAGTAGGTTCTGCATTTCTGGCCTATACCAACTGTGGGCTATCTTTGAAAAATGAAATGATTACACTAGTCACTCATGGTGCCATTTACTTGCTTCTGGCTAGCCAGCAATTCTCTTCCCAAACAGCTGTATCTCAGCTACTGGGTAGACGGAAGAGCTTTTACAAAGAAAAACATCCAGAATTGCATAGAACACAGAGGTTTTTTTCCTAGTCACGCTTTGCTATTTTAAAAGTATGAGTATAATAAGGCATACTGTTTGTGCCCACACAATGTAGAAACATTGTGGAGACAAGAAATAACTGACCACTGGAAGATATAACACGGTTCAGATGGAAAGAAGATCTCCTAGTAACCTACCATTTCCCTAGGAGTACTACATCCTTAGGTATGAAATATTTAGTACAGAATATTTATATATGTAAATTGTTTCCTTAGCTTAGTATAAGGTATTAAGCCTAGTAGTGCAATAGCAACTTGTTACATAGCAACATAATGTACTAGGCAAAAGATTTCTATTCCTTGAATGAATAGAGTAGTTAATGACCTTAATATGCTATGGACTCCATCTTCTGAGATATCCAAAGTGAGTAGGACAGAAGGATCAGTGAAAAATGACATCACAATTGTATTCAAATCAAAATGGCATCATCTCAGGATGAGTAAAAATAATAAAATTGCTGGTGTTTCATTCAAAACCTGTGCTTTATGACCACAGAGACAGCAGCAATATAAAACTGATCAACTAACTTCCACAAAGCTTCTATTATTCCTCACAGAGATAAATGTCAGGCTTTTAAAGAAGGTTATAGAAGTCTTTGCTGCTGTATCCGTAAATTAAACTCACAATCCTGAAATTACACAATCTACTGATTTATTTACCTTGCAAAACAATCATGCTACAGATAACACTAACAAAATTATCAAAATGATCTTAAAGTTTTATCTGATCAACTTTTGAGACATATCACTAATCTACTTCCTTGGCTCTGTGTTAAATATGCTCTGGAAAAATAAGATGCAGAAACAAAAAGATTGTCTTAGGCTTCTCTTCACATATAAAAGCTACTCGGTATCTATAGGAACAAAGATTACTAGATAGTTATATGATACTGTGTCAGGTGCAAATCAAATCAAATCAATTGAAAGGTGGAGAACTGTGCATAAGTAACTGAGCTAATGTCAATAGTTTTACCAATTAACTTATGCTGCTTTGTCCTTAAAAGTTACAATTACTCATCTATAGACAGTGACATTATCTCCAAACAACTGATTCTGAACATATTTTTAAAGTCAGCATGATTTTATCAGTGGTAAAATTTAATTAGCATTTTATTATTTATATAATGATGTTTCTAAGGTTTGTGCTGAATGGAATAAATGAGGAAGACTTGAAGTGTAGATTATGCTTCAGATGTGGGTTGCTGTTTGTCTATAAAAGGTTAGATATCATTATCGCTTGCAGGTAAGTGAAAGGCAGCTGCTGTCACCTACGGTTCAACTACTTTAAATAACATTGAGATTAGTGTTTTTCATTATAGTCTGATTTTACTAAAATGATCTATTTTTGGCATCAAAGACTCAGAGAATTGAGGGTGAGAATTATCAATATGTGTTTTTTAATAAGCAGCAGTTACAACATGAGTCAACTGAATGGTTCTATAGGGAAAAGTTTACCTTATTCTCCAGCTAAGTACATAACAAGTAAATAACAATAAATAGTTGTTCTTTATACCGTCATCATTAAAGATGTAGTAAATTGAAATAACTTCTCTGGTTAAAATTCCAGTATTTATGTGATACAGTCTGCATTATTAATGAGAAAGGTACCCAGTGTTCTATCTTTTGACAGAAAGCACTGCTGCAGACAATCTTTTTAAGTCGATTTGAAAAGAGAACATACAAACTGTCACATAATAATATCACCTCTCATTTAAAAGTTATTAAGAAGAACAAGGGCTAGATGTACAAGCTAAGGCAATAAGCACAAAGGTTGTTTCTATGACCATTAACCTGAGAGTCTCAGCCCAAGCTCATGACATTAATCCCTGGAAAATATTTACTATCAGTGCATTGTGATTTATGCCATACATTATTTATTGAAAGAGAATGCAACCCCCAAGCAAAGAATCATTCTGTGCTCATACTTTATAAAAACTCAAGTACTTCCCTTTGAAAATATAGCATAATTGGAGTTGAGTGTATTTTTACAATTTCTACTTAAATTAAACTACACCATCCATATAAATCTGCAGACTGCATACTACCAACTTTTTCCTCTCACTGTAAAATCACTAGTAGGATTATTAAAATTAAACAACTTCAGCAGCTAAAGTATATTTGCAAATCACCAGTATAATGCAAAATAAAAAGTTTCTCAGCACAAAAAGTATTTTTTAATTAAAAAAAGCCTAATGAAATAGCTATACATTTATGAATTGCATCTTATCATGGGGTTACATTCATATTACCATAACAAATTTCTGCATTTAGTCTTACACATAGTGCAATGTTTCTGCAGTGGTTAATCAATTATTTTTATTCACAACAGAAAAAGGATGTCATGTGGCCAGAGAAAATAGGAGGATGCATGGGGCTATATGGAAGGTCCCCCAAGTGGTAGTGAAATGAAGACGTATTCTTAAAATCATAAAATGACCATAATGTACAACCAACCACACACACAGCAGTAGAGTGGGCTTGATTTGAACATTACACTGTGTGGGCATAGAATACAAAGGCCATGCAATGTCACAGTAGCAACACCACCTATGTCTGACTGTAAGGCTATCATACTGCACTTTATGGGCTATGATAGCATCATTGTATGCTGAGGAGAACATGTTGGGAGGAGCGTAGGGCATGGATGTGGAGCCGTATCTCCTGTGTAAAATTGTCTCAAAAGTGATAGTTGCATATTTAGACATCCAAATTGCTGCTGTCAGATTAGAACATCTGTAAGTGTAATTAAAATAGCTTGCAAATATAGTAGTTAATATTACTGCCACAGCACAAGTTTGTCTTTAATATTGTCAACGTACATGTTACACAGGATGACATAAACATTGTATGCTTCACCAAGATGTTGGGAGGAGGATTGGGCATAGCCGTGGACTGGCATATTGTTCTAAATTTGTCATCATAGTGATTGTTGAATGCACACACAGTTGACTGGAGTGAGTACAGAACCTGTACTTAACTATTCATTGAGCACAGTACTTAACACAAGCACCACAGCACAATTCTGTCTTTTATAGTGTTGGAGAATATTTTATAGCTGATGACATCAGCAGAGTTTGGTGACAAGAGGATGGTAATAGCAGTGTCACACATGCAGTTGTAAAGTGGTCTTCTGATTGTCAACCAACTGAACAAACACAGACACACACAAAAAAACAGTTGACTGCAATGAGAACAGAAAGCCTGCCTAATTTCACTGACTGAAGAACTCAGTATTTAATACAAGCACCATAGCACAAGTCTGACTTCAAGAATGTCAGACAACAATTTACAAGTGATGACCTCAGCAGTGAGTGGTATCTTGCTTGTGTCTTTTGAGGTCATTATAGTGGTGCCTATACTGGTTTGCAGTGTGTAAAATGCCAGCTGCAATTAGAGACAGCCTTGGAGAGATGATTCCATGCCTCAGACTTGTAGTTGGAAACCAGTATAGTTCCCATGCAAGAGCCTTTGGTTATTGACACTTTACAAGGAGTCCAATAAATATTCTGGACTCTTCAATGCCCCACCTCTGCGCCTTCCCTTCTACCACCAGACATGTCAGACCAGGGAAAATAGCAATGGTTAAGAGTGATTTCCCAACAAAGATGTTATCACATTTACTACTAGTGCAGAAACCTGAACAACTATGCCAGCCAAGTTTGCATGACATTAAGTGGACAGCAACAGTGACAAATAGAGATGAAAGTAGTTTATGAACTAAGAAGGGTTCTGTGAAAATTGACATTGGTTTTTGGCTTGTATGATGTTGTATCTGTTACTTTTTTTTAACTTTGCAGACATGTACTGTCTACTGGGGTAATAAATTATATGACCTGATACATTTTTGGTGTGACTTTACACACTGATAAAATTATTATTTACAATATGGGATTCAAACCTAAGCATTAGAAGCAAAGCATATTCTTCCACACGGGTGATTTTTCATCCTTGACATAAAATAAGTGCTTGTTTTCATCCTTGACACAAACAAAGTGCTTGTTGAACATGCTCAGCAGGTATGTGTATGATGTGACAAGGTCCTGGTTTATACATTCATGTGTGCATGAGCATCACTGAGATCTGAAAGCCATCCAAGTCAGAAAAGATAATTATTGTTACAAAAGTATAATATTCAGTAAACCCTCTGCCACACATGAGCAGCATAAATAGTGATATTAAAAAAAGAAATGAATACTAAAAAATATAGACATTACAAAATAAGTGTTAGTACACATTAAAGATTTTTACAAAAGTCTCTATTTGAACTGTCACACCAATGACTCTTAAAACACAGTAAATATGTTGTGTCCTTCTTTGCCACACAAACAGATTTGAAGCAGGAATGCAAATCATTGTGCATACAAGCAAGTCCCATTTCAACTGCAGTATTAGCAAGACATATAACACTTGTACAGTTGTTTGTAGATATGTTAATTACATATTTAGTACAATGACTGACTGCTGCAATCAGTCATTGTACATATGTTAATTACATATTTAGTACAATGACTGATTGCAGCAGTGCCACTTTGTCTTATCTTTGTATGATGTTCATTTTTCTCTTATCTGAGCAGTAATATGAGACGTGCAGGATGTAAGGTATTTTGTATCATTGTCCTTAAAAGTATGAGAATATTAAATGACAATAATATACAGTTTTCAAAAAAGGCAGGGGAGTCTGGATATTGGTGAACAGAAACTGAGAAATGTGTGCTGCTCTTCCATTTAAAACCTTGATACAATAACTTCCACTCTATGGGCCAATACAGCATACCAGCATTTCTGCTGCCCTGTTTCTTTAAAAAAAAAATATTTTTTACGGGTGTTCTTCTTTAAGAATGTCCTCTGCATTGGATCGTACAGACGCAGAAGACTTTCTGCAAATGTGGGAGATGTGCAACCAGTCATTTACATCTTCCTGGTCCATGCAGGCAGAATTTGATTTCCTGAAGACATATGGACTGTGGTCCACAACCGGACAAGTGAGCGGTAGGTGTGCATGTGTGTTTACATTTTTAAGAGGATTGAGGAGTGTGTGTGTGTGTGTGTGTGTGTGTGTGTGTGTGTGTGTGTGTGTGTGTGTGTGTGTGTGTGTGTATAAGAAGTAGGTAGATCTGTGTGTGTGTTTGTGTATAAGAAGTAGGTAGGTCTCTGTGTTTTTCTGTGTGTATGTGTGTGTGTGTGTGTGTGTGTGTGTGTGTGTGTGTGTGTGTGTGTGTGTGTGTGTGTGTGTGTGTGTGTGTGTGTGTGTGTGTGTGTGTGTGTGTGTGTGTGAAATGTCCAGATTTTCAGAGAATGTCAAGATTTTAGTCTCATATCCGTGGTCTGTTTCTCATAAAACTGTGTTTTTTCTGGCAATCCCTGGCAAATATTTCAGGATTAAGACAGCAAATAATGACACACATTTGAGCTTTAGACTTCATATCCTTCAGAAAGCTGATACTAATTCAAAACTTGTTGTTCTATCAACCTTTTAAGTTTGTAAGAGAAATATTTAAAAGGTGTCCCTATTTTTGACATTTGTCCTCTCCATTATGTGTGTCTTTGTCCATATTTCTTATTCAAAAAGGTTGAGAAGTATGGGGGAGGGTCTAAGAGGGAGATAGGGTTATATGTGTGTGTAATACCTATGAACTGTACAGATTTTCACAGAATGTCCAGATTTTTGCCTTATATTTTTGGTCTGTTCCTCATAAAAATTGTCTTTTTTTGAGAAATTACCTGGATGATCTAAGGATTAAAGTTACTAACTAAAGGCATGCATTTGAATTTAGTTTCAGACTTCATATTTTTTAGAAAATGTATTCAAATGCAAATCATGTTATTCTAGTAACTTTCTGAATTTATAAGAGCAATTTTTAAGTTGTGTCCCTAGTTTTGGGCCTTTGTCCTCCCCATTATGACGGGCTTTGCCCAGACTTCTTGTGCTAAGAGGTTGAGAGGTATGGTGTGTGTGTGTGTGTGTGTGTGTGTGTGTGTGTGTGTGTGTGTGTGTGTGTGTGTATGTGCGTGTGTGTGTCAGAGATAGGTAGCTTACCGCTCAACTGCCCAGATTTTTTTAGAATGTCCAGATATTTGCCCCATATTTTTGTTTTTTCCCTTATAAAAAGATTGTTGTTGCTAAATAATGACAGATATTTGAGGTTTAGACTTCATGTCCTTTAGAAAAATGCATACTAACACAAATCCTGTTATTCAAGCAACTTTCTAAGTTCATAAGAGAAATATTTGTAATCTGTCTCTATTTATTTTAGACTTTATCCAGATTTCTTGCATTAAAAGGTTGAGGTGTGTGTGTGAGACAGTGAAATGCCCTAGCTAGGGTTAGCAGGTGGTTAGTAATTTGCTTAGGCTCAAGCCCTGTACCTTAGCTACCCAAAATAGTCAATTGTTTTGCTTAAATGGTATCACTGTTGTGTGTTTAGAGTTTTAAAGCAGTGTTAGTAGCACAGCAGGTAGCATAATTTTGTTCTGATGCAGAAGCTTGTAGGTTCTATTCCCAAAGCATGTAGCTGGATTGCTGATACTATGCTGGATTTTAAGAGGGTGGGGTGCTGCAATCCTGATTATGTCCTACTTTGGATAAGATGCCTAGTAACCATGAACCTATTTTAGTTTGCTATCCATTCCCTATTGCAATATTGCCAGCTTATCATTTTTAATGTAACATAGGCAATTTATTCTTCAAGGGCAGCAGGCAGTGAATTTGTAGATGAAATACTTTTTTTGCTAGCAGCAACCTTTTCATTAGTTACAGTCAGATCTTTTTAATGTGGAATTATTCAGATGACTTTTACTTCTGCAGAGACTGTGCATATTGACTGATATTGTTGTGTTGTAATGACAGAAGTTTGAGTAGCCTTTCATGGTTGAAATGTTCTGAATTGGGCAGTTTTTACATTACTGGTTCATATGTTTTGTTTCTTTGCTTACTAGCTATAAATTTAAAATGCAGTCTAAAAAGTGTTGTATTATACAAGAGATATAATTTAATTATTATATATTATAATTTCATACAATCAGGAAGGTGAATTAAAGAAATTTTGCATGGTCCTAAAATGTGTGCAAGGGGTCTATGATTGGGAAACAGCCCAAAAGTAAACTTAATCTGCCACTGGCCAGATGCATTTTCTTTAAATGTGGGTTTCAATGCTGTTTTAATGAATGTGAGTTTCAAAGTCACAGAATTTTTAATTCTAAGTCTGTTTTCATTGTGAGACTGTATTGCTTTGTTTAACAAATGCCTATCAGTGTTAGTGCTGGAAAATTTGAAATAAAAGTTTTTAATTAAATCCAAATATCTGTAATCATTGTAGAAGTAAAGCAGAAAGCAGTATACACATTGAGAGTTTTGAACAGTGTTTATGACAACTGGGAAGAAACAGCCAAATAATGGGACACTGGAATGGCTGTGTGGGGGGCTGGGGGGGGGTTGACCCAAATACAGCATATGCATACCACCACCTGTTTGTTTACAAAAAAAGCACTGATAACTTCTATACTATGTAAGTGTATCCTGGCTGACACACCCACTGCAGGCAAGAGAGTCTGAACTGTTGTGTATTCCTTCTCACTAGCCATTCACAGTTGCAATCCATTAGTAACAGACACTGAGGTAGTGCTCACACTTTGTTTACATCTGCTACATTAATCAAAAAGTTTGGGTTTCATCAATTCTAATGAGTTCACACCTCATTTATGTGTTCACTGTGCTCAGAAGCATGAGACTACACCATAACAAGGTAACCATGTAGCAAGGAAACTTGAAGGTGAGAGGACTTGTGTATTTGTAGAACACAGAGGATTGACATTTCTTTTGATTTATCTGCAGAGAATGCTTTTGATTTTATTAAAGTATGCTTGAATTCTCAGGTGCATGACAGATTTGTTCACATGTTATGAAGAGAACTGTTATTTATATGCATTAGTGGATTAACTCATTCACTTCAAGGGTGCTCAGGGAGTTTGCACTGTAACTTCCAATGTGCAGAGCCTAAATCTTTTGACAGAATCAAATTATGTCCTCACATTTCAAACAAATGTTCATATCTCTGGAACCATATGAGTTATGAAAGACTTATAAATGGCAAACCCTTCAGCACAAACTATTTTTATAGTGGCAGTGTTCTTTAGGTTCTAGGTCTTAAACTGAATTTTATATGTCACAGTAAACACAGTAACAATTTTGTTTGAAATATTTTGTAAACAACTTAGAATATCTCAGCAACCACTCAAGTTACACATATACTGTCAGCAGCAATGTATTCATCTAGTTGAGAGCTTTCATATGAGGCTAAGGAGTTCTGTCTCTGTTACTTGATTGTTGAACTATTTAGAAAAATGTGAAAATTATATCTATATAAATTAATATAGTAAAACAGCTAATATCTCTTCACTTGCACTAGACAGAAGTCAAATATTAACACAGTTGAGCTTGCCATTATGTCAGCTTTAAGATGAATTATTTTAAAACCTTGTATATAGCATGGTTTTAGAATTAGTGATGCAAATATGAACAAGCAATATCTGACACCAACAGCAGTCAGTAGGAGTTAATTGTAGATGCAACTGGATGTAATCAGTTAAACTGTTATCTGTATGCACTTCTTATACATTACTTTTGGCATAGGCATTTTTGCCATGCATTGACTTTCACGGATACTCAGCCTTATTTACTGTCATTGCAAATGCTGTTGTTAGAACTGGCTACCTTACAGTCTTTTCTATCTTATTTCATGGCAATGTTAAGTACTACATTGTCAATGACACTGGGGTGTAATTCTTCTAAAATGACCCATTGACACCGCCAGGTGAGTGGTGGGCACAGTGTGAAGTGCCTAGCAATCATATACAATTTACTTTTGAGTTGTTCATGTGTACACATTTTGTGAAAATTTTGTGGGAGCCAAGTACTATTTGTGTATTTCCATATCACCAGTTGGGTTTCAAGAGTTATGCGCTTGCAATTGTGTAGTCATCCTGGTATTTCCATGTGTGTACAGGGAAAATTGTATGTAATCAGTGGCATGTTGTAGCATAGCATTCAGGAATTGATTTAGGATCCTGGATGCTAATGCCTGTGATATCCCCAGGATGTGTCCTCTTGCCTCTGAAAGCTTCCTGTAGCTAATACTCTAAATGCTACACATACCTTAGTCTCCACAGGTATTGGTTCCCCTTGGTTTGTCCTTGCTCTCATTTGTGGATGATAGAAATTCAGCCTTCCCGTAGTGTGTCTTTATCCACTCTGTAGCACTCTACAATTCCAACAGCATGCAGACCATGGTAAGTTAACAGGAGTCTAAATACCCTTTACTTTCTTGTCTGGGATATATTTGCAGCAGCAGCAGCACAGAGTTGCGCCTGTTGCATATACATATGTATAATGACAACTGCAGCCCCTAACAGTGTTTCTGTGTAGATTACCTTCCGTGGCTATATTCCAATAGGCTTTGGAATTCACAACCTACATTGAGTCTACATGATTGCTTTATAGCTTGTTGAATAGCTCCTCCATCTTGAATTGGTTGATTAGCATACAGTTTAGCTGCTTATGTTGTAATTAGCAGGCTGTGATGTTTACTGTGTTTGTGCGGCTCTACAAACTGTATAGAGCCACTAGAACACAAAACGGTGTGCAAATGTGTGCACATCATGCCATGACACAAATATGGTTTTAGCAAACCATCTAGGCTTTATCAAATCTGCACCATGTTTCACACTGTTTCACACTGAAAGAATCTGACACACTTCCAATGCTAAGAGTTTTTTAAACTAATATCCATGGTAAATGATAATGATTAAAATCAAATCATTTAAATAACTTATAATAAGGTTAAAGTAGCAAATCATAACCCTGCCAGTAGACTCCTAGTTGAAGTTGATAGTAATTAGTTAGTAAGTGTTTCACATTTTGCCCATTTGTTCCACATTATGAAAGGTAGTGCTCCATAGTTCGGAGACTCCATAAAAAACTTCTCCAAAGCCAACTTCATGCTACTCAAGTCAGAAGTGACAAACTTCATGACACCCATGCAGACGGGAGCTGAAAGTTCAACTGCTGAATCCTACACTAAGGCACTGTACGAGCACATCCACTCATGCATAAATCGTGCCATCCCAAATAGAACTAAGATGCTCTCATCCAAAAAAAAGAAGCCAATCTGGTGGTCCCCTGCCATAAACAAACTTCACAACAAAAGAAAGAAACTGTTGCAGAAAAGAGGAAAATCCCAGGATGCAAAAAACTTCCTTACCAGCCTCAGTAAGAAACTGAGATCCCTCATAAAATCCTCCAAAGCTAGTTACGAAAATAAAATTGCCAAAGATTCCAAAGACAACAACAAGGCATTCTATAACTATGTCAAGAATCTAAATGGCAATGCTCAGATCTGCTGTGAGCTAAAACAGAATGGCATTAAATATACTGATCCCAAGGATATTGCCAATATCCTGGCAGATCGATTCAGTGCCAACTTCACCCCCCTCTCACCCCCTAAATGGCCCATCTCAATACCGGAAGATTGCCAAATTCCGGTAATAATGGCCACACAGGTAAAAATGCACTCTCCAAAGCTAAGAATACAGCATCCATGGGACCAGATGACATCTCGGGCTGTGTACTACATGAACTACAATATGAACTGGCACCTCACCTAAGTGTCATGTTTAATCATAGCCTCACCTCAGGTTTCGTGCCCACTGAGTGGCGCACAGCTACAGTTATCCCACTCCACAAGGGGGGATCCACCTTGCATCCCAGAAACTACCATCCCATCAGTCTGACAAGCCTTATCTGCAAGGCCATGGAGCGTATTATCATGGAACTTATAAACAAAGACATTGGCAACCTTCAAACACTGGACCCCACCCAGTTTGGGTTCATGAAGGGCTGATCCTGTCTCCTGAACTTGTTTGACTTCTTCAAATCAGTCTCCAGAGCCATGGACAAGGGTAAGGTGGTCCACACAGCCTATCTAGACCTTGCCAAGGCCTTTGACATCATCCCCCACTCTGGAATCATAGATAAACTTACTAAGCTGGGCATTAATCCCTACGTCACCCAATGAGTTGCTAACTGGCTTACTGATAGAACCCACACTGTAAAAGTAGCCGACTTCAAATCCAGCTCCAGACAAGTGACAAGTGGAGTACCTCAGGGTTCAGTCCTGGGACCGCTCTTGTTTGGCATCTACTTCTCTGAAGTACAGGCCAACACTAAAGGACTCTGGATAACAAAGTTTGCAGATGACTGCAAACTGGGAGCCATTATTGAATCCCCAAATGATGTAGATACTCTACAAAAGGGCCTTACAGAAACAGATGCTTGGTGCCACAGCCATGGGCTCAAGCTCAATGCCAAGAAATGTATAGTTATCCCCTTTGGGAAAAAACATGTATCCGTGAATTACCATATAGGTGGCAGTACACTAAACACCAAAAGTTTGATAAGAGACTTAGGGACACAGGTGGACAGTGGTCTCACCTTCGATAACCACATCGCCACAACAGTCAGGAAATCCTTCTATGTGGCACACCTCATCACTAAGGGCTTTTCATCCAGAAAAAAGGGGGTCATTGTCCCACTGTACTCATCCCTCATTAGACCCATTATAGAATACAATGCCCCGTTTGGTATGTACCTCTCAAGACATCTGCAACAACTGGAAAGGCCACAGAAATACCTCACTAAAAGAATCAGAGGCCTAAAGCAGATGCCCTACGCTGACTGCCTTAAAAAACTTCAGCTATACTCTGTCGCATATCGTCTACTCAGAGGCGATTTTTGCTTAACATACAAGGCCATGTCAAACCCAGAGCTATTGGACATGCTACACTTAAAGAAATCCCATTCCCTCAGAGCCACATGCTCTGGGGATCTAAACCTTGTCATCACAGTAAACAAAACATGCTGGAGGGATAGGTTCCTGACCCAGAGACTCCCCAGACTCTGGAATAGATTGCCCATACATGTCAAGCAGAGTGCCTCTTTGGTCCTCTTCAAAAGGAACCTTGACGATTGGATGGGAGAAAGGAAATTCACCCCAGGGATCACGTCAGTCGCCCTGCTAGACAGGGGTCCAGGGAAGTAAATAGTGTGGGAAGAAATAGCCAGGGAATTGTTATGGCTAGGCTTGTATAGGCCCTAGGGCTGATAGCCTAGTACCAACCTATGAACCTATGACTGACAATTTCGAGAACTGGTACAGAAATCAAGATTATCAAATAGGTACAAACAAAATGGCAGTACAGCTAACAAAGCAAACCAGAAAGATACTTACTGATATTGCTGAAATCTGGAAATATTATTTCTACCCAGAAACTACAAATAATTCAACTTGAACACTGAAGGCAACATGTCAAAAAGAGGCAGTTGGTACAAGTGTTCTTACAGAGCAATAACAGTGATTAACTGAAAAGATCATTAAGGAAAACAAAAGCACCTTCATAAACATATGCTAAACTAAACCAAAATGTGGCATAATTGTACCTGTTGTAGTATAAATGGCAATATTAGGATGATTGCCATAGAAAACATATGTAATAGAGAATGAATACTTGTTAAAAATGTAAGATGGAGAAGTGAAGTATTGTTTTGACTGAAAGAGTGGTAAATGTATTAAACCGTTTCAGCAAAGATATCATGAAGAAAGAATCTTGCTGAAAAGGAAAGTGGTATGATACAGAGATCTTATATGCTTGTTTCTTTCTTTTTTTCTATCTTTATTGTTTGTCTTCTTTTTGTGTTAAACTAGCCTGTTCATTCCCAATAGTGTGTAGAGGCTATCTTTTTCACTGCCATTAGAGTTTTTTTTTTCATTTTTCCTGTTATGCCATAACCCCATCCCATGCTGACTGATATGGGTACATACCTATGTCACCATAAAAGCATTCTGTGCTCTCCACCTTGTATAGGAGTACTCCCACCAAAAGTCTAATGAGAGGTGCCATCATCTGCATGGTAAGGCATGTCTGTGGCTGTAATTCTGGCTGTTTCACCTGAAAGGCTCTAGTTGTATGAAACAAACAGCTTCAAATTAGGAAAACTGGCATTTGCTGCACACTTCTGCTCTCTCTTGTCTGACATTTCCAGATGCCAAGCTGCTAACTAACCTCTTGTTGTTTGGGTCATAGGCAGGTCTTTATTCCTCTATGCCACATAGCCTGACATAGTAGCCTTGTTTATTGTACAAACAGATGAAACATTGTAATGATAAGGACAACAAAACTGATAACTTGTGCTGTTGTACTCTGTATTTTCATGTTTCCTTTTCAAACAGAATGCATTAACAATAGCATGGATACAGTAGGCCAGCCAGGCAGAGTTTTCTGTATAAGTGGAAAAGTATAAAAGCACTTTCTGAAAGGCAAGAAATGAGCATTTGCTTTTATAATAGCTTCTTCTGGCTTTTTCCCAGTTAGGGCTCGCCAAAGCAGATCACCTGTCTGCTCATGATTGGCAGTGGAGTTTTTACAGTGTCAAGTTGCCAGCCCAGTGCCCAACCTTCCACAGAAGGTACACACACACACACACACACACACACACACACACACACACACACACACACACACACACACACACACACACACACACACACACACACACACACACTCACATCTTGGACCAATTTAGAGTGTCCAGTCCACCTACAGCATGTCTTTGGGATGTGGGAGGAAACCGGAGCACCCGGAGGAAACCCACATGAACACAGGGAGGACATGCAGACTCCACACAGAAGGCACCCCAGCTGACGATCGAACTGGAGAACCTCTTGCTGTGAGGCGGCAACTGCTGCACCATCATTGCTGCCCTTTTATAATAGCTTCTTGTACTTCTTAATTTTAAGTGTCTATATTTTTTGTTTTTCTTTTGCTTTCTATACCACTGTAAAACGTTTAATAGACCATAGGTGGTATTCATAGTCTTTGAGCTTAGGTATAGCAGGAAGTTGTATTGGCTGCACCTAAGTGTAATCGAGGAGCAGTTCAGAGACTCCAGGTGTGTTAGACACAGCCATCTGAAGAGTGTGAGAAAGTAGCATGAAAATGAAGGAATAATGAGATGTAAATGAGGAATATGTGAAAAATCTGTACCTACTGTATAGAAATTTAAATCCTTTCCTGCCTTTATGTGTTTACTAGTCACTGTTTTATGCACATTTGGGCATGCACATAAGAGAAATAAAAAGTAAAGGCATATCTTTTCATCTTCCTTGCAATCCACAGAGATGCTTACTTTTTCTGCCAGCTTAGCTAATTTGTGTTCTGAGAAGCTCGTCTTGGCTTTCCCAAAATCAAATGTGCCCCACAGCACAGTCAAGAAGAATGAACAACAAGATAAAGGCAAATATTGGCTCATATAATCTTTGCTGAAAAAGGAATCCTGGATAGATTTAGAGGGGCAGGTATATAATATGCGCATTATTGAGTTTGTATGTCCCCTCAGTGAGGCCTTCATATACCTGTGGATAACAAGGTACATACTTGCCATGGGGACCTTCCAGAGATAAACTGTGGATATGTTGGATATTTCACAGACCTTTGCCTAGAAGATAATTCAGCAGTTCCTTGATATATTCTTGGAACATGTGGACTAATATATTTATTTCCTGCTGTCAGCTAAGGACTGACCCAGTCCAATGCATACTTTTTATAGGACAGCATGTTTTTCTGAAATGCTTAGTGCAATAAATGGCACCCATATTGTGATTACGGCACCATCTGGACCCCTTGGAGTGCTGCACCAGAACAGGAAAGATTATATAGTTCCATCAAATGCCAGGTAGTGCTTGATGCATGTGGGTGCATCACCAATATGTGGGCCCAGTATACTGACATTGCTATGATTCCCATATTTGGCGCACAAGCTCACTTTACCACCTGTTCATACATGGTAAGATTCCTCATGGTCAACTAGTTCGTAAGTACAAAGCATTTCAATATATCTAACCATCTGTAGAGGGGTATAGGCACTACTCAGAAATCACTTTTATTTCTTGTTATGTGTCTCCTCCCTTTTTTGTTTCCAAGGTAAAGCAGGCTACATACTACAACCAAGGCTAATGGCACCTTTCAATAACTCACAAGGAGCTGCCAAGGACAAGTTCAATACTGCCCTTTCCCAGGCTTGCATAGTCTTTAAGGGAAAGTTTAGCCTGATGAAAGCCTGTTTCTGTTGACTGGATGAGTCTGGGGAAGGATCAAAGATATAATTATGTTGCATTACAATGTATCATATTTCCTGCTGTAAATCGTTCTGTTTATGCTTGTATTCAAACTGATCATAACATATTGGATACGCGTTGTTAATGGAAACAATGTCAGTTTCTGATGTGTAGTTTACTGCTTACAAGTTTAGATAATCTGGTTTACTAGATGTTCATTTTTTAATTCCTTCGTTTTGCAGTATATGCAAAGCTTTTTATAAATTGTGACCCTTGATCATAGTTATGAAAAGTTGTGTTCTATTCTGGAGTACATACTGGTTCAATCATTTCAAACAAAAATGGGTTCTCATAATTTTAATTGTGTGAATAATTAAGCAATAATCCATGACTGTGTGTGCATAATGCAAGGGAAGTCTGAGCGATTAAACAAACCAGCTGTGGGTAAATTCTGCATTGCCCAGATACAGGGGTGGATTATTGCTTTTAAACAATGACATTATTTAAGAAAAAAGTTTTACCTATTCTAAATAATGTTATTATATAAAAATTCTTTAGAGTTCTTCCACTGGTTTCTGGTAGTGTAAGGCACTCAGTTGACGTACTGCACATGCTCGGCATGTATACTGGAACAGCTACCAGAATGCTATGGAAAAAAGAAGAATGCCAGTTTATCATTAAATGATGATAAACACATTAGCATATATGTAGAAACACGTTAACATAATTTCCATGTGCCACCAAGCAAAAGATTCAAACTGCCTTAAAAAAATCCTAAACTAAAACTAATATAGTACATGGAGCAGGTTACAAGGATGGTGCTACAGTGCATAATCCAATAGACTTCTTTCTATTGGTATATGCTCAATTTACAATGGGCGTACTTGTTGGGCTGTCCAATCAGCATACTCGTTTTTGAACAGTAATGGGCCTTAGTAACAAATAACAGGCAACCTGGTGTTGTCAAGGCCCTTGTGTTCACATCCTTCTCAGAATTTACCAAGTGAAATTAGTTAAGAATTTTGAGAGATAAATGAAAACATCTGTAGAGCTAAATGGGCTGTTGTAATCCATTTCCTTAAAGTATACATTTATATTAAAAAACCTACATGGGACAATTACTAATAGGTAAAGCAAAGTATTCCTTAAGTTTATGATGCAGGAGATGTACTTTTGAAAAATAATACATTATTCTGCATTTACTGACACATTAAGTGCAGCCTAAAATATATTAAACATGGAGTGTATACATTTTTTGTTCTCACAGATTTCTTGCAGTGTTTTTTTCAAGCCTTTATTATAATTTCTACAGATATTATGTGTGAGTGTGTGTGTGTGTGTGTGTGTGTGTGTGTATGTGTGTGTGTGTGGGGGGGTGGGTGTGTGCTATGGAAAAACATCCCCGATATGGCTAATTACCCGCCTATGTGTAGATGTGGCACCCTATCCCCATGTGCAAAAATGGGAAAAAGGGCATTGTGTATGAATGACTAGATAGATGAAAGTGTTGCGCACCTTAATACCTAAATAATATAGTGATGTCACTAATATGTTTATGTATGTCTGGGAACAATAATTTTAGGTATGTATTTCCTTTAGAGCAGATATACCCGATCAGATGTTTTTTCAATAGAAAGGAAACTATTGTCATTATAATAAGGGGCTGTTTAGTGCTCAGCCTCTTTTTTCTTGTCAAGTCACACTGATATGGACATTTTTTTTCCTTTAACCAAGGTAATGCCATCAGACAATACCCATTTATATTATTACCACATCCTTAGAACAAACAATGATGACATGTTTGCCTGTCATTACTCATAACCTGTACAATGCTGACTATAAACCTGTATCAATAGGGGTTATGGTTATTGCATGTATAGTTCATTAACTTTTACCTTGTAGGGACAGGCAGTCTTTGTTCCTTGTAAACATTTCCTTGTTTATAAATCTGAAATAATTACTGTCACCTGCACTTTAGGTTGTTCACTCAGAAATTCCCCAGTGTTTCACAACACACCTTAGTAACCTGACAAATTGGTTTATATTACTCTTTTATGGCTAGATTTCTAGTTGTACAACATCAGCTTTGTATCTTTGTCTATTGGTGATACAAAATAAATCAGTAAGTCAAGCTACTTACTCAAATTATTTTGCAAAAATCTAAGCATCATAGCCACCACATATGAATTCTCACATTATAAGTAATTCTGAGAGCCGGTACGATTTATTAAGCACATTAATCTGAGTCACTCATGAGGTCCACATGGAAAGATGACTCACAGAAAAGCACAAACCCCTTTTCTAGTCACATACCAGCAGGATTAAAATATGCCGTTACTAAATTAATCAATGTTTGGTTGCTTGTGACATAAATTATTAAAGAAGTAATCTATCAGCGCGCCTCTCCAGCGAAAGTAATCTTACTCAGAATCTTCTGCCATCAGATGCTGTCATTCTGTCTGTCTTCTTTGCAGACATCATGCAGAGAAATAAGGTTCAGTACAAAGTAACATGCACTACTAACATATTTAGAAAAAAGCTGGAAATGGAATAGACATTTGAGATTTTGTCTTGGGAAGCACTGCATGGTCTTTATGCAGTAACATTTCAGCATTCTTTTTTTCCATAAGCACTTAGCTTCACTTACGTTACACAACAAGAAAACCCTGAAAAAGAAACATATTAAGTGATGAACTTGTTTAAAATATATGGTAAGGTAACTCACTGAGAAATGCAAAGATTGCATACAGAAAATATGTTTTGTATATATCAGTACTTGTGTGAACCACATAAATAATGTACTTGGTCCATAAAGCTTCATGATAAATTGATTTTCATAGAATGCCTGTAATTCAAAGACTATGGAAAGAGAGAAAGAAATATTGCACATAAAATTGGAAGCTCTTACCTGTCTGAATAGGCTTTATTTCCCCTAGCGAAAAATAGTAACATAGAATTGTAATCAGGTCTGCTCACTAATAAAGAAAATGTGAAGCATGTATGGCAATATAAAACATTAAAGCTTGTGTCTGCCATTGGTGCAGCACCAATAAAACCTATACATTTAACTGATAAAATGCACTGACTCAGTGTCTGTTTAAACAGTTATTGTTTTTTCTGGGCTAATGAATGAAGATGGTCTGCAGATATGCCAAAACCTGATTATGTTCATGTATTCATCAAGCTGTAGTTGAATGACAAGAAACATTTATTTCATTTTTCAAAGCATCTTAAGTTATTTAAACAGTGTGAGGTACCATGTATTAAAGTGAATTTAAATCTGACTTCCAGATAACTACTGTATATGACTACAGATAATTTGAAATGAGACATGTGTAAGTAATAAAACAACCAAATAATCACCAAGAACGTAGTTTTAATGAAGCTTTCGGGCACACATCCCTTCATCAGCATATATAATCACATCTAGGTGTTCTTTATATAGAGGGTCATTTAAAAAGCACATGATCAGAACCAGCCTATAATAATATACCTAAAAACAATTACATCATTACTTAAATAAAATATGATTTCTAATTTGTATTTCTATACATAAAAACTCTAAAAAAACATAACTTACTAAACATCTAATAAGCAACTTACATATACATACATTTAACAAATATATTATTTTATTTCTAGTTGTTTTTTAACTAAAACAGGTTTTATGCTTACTGCACTATTAAAATAAAACATAAAACATAATTCCTTTTGTTTATGTTAAAAAAGAAATGAACTAACCGAAGAAGTTAAAATTGTTTGTGCAAGTAGAAAGAAACAGCTTATTGAAAGCACTTTTAAAAGTTTTGATGAATTTGCAGTTCAGGCCACATACAGAGCTGGTACAAATTCTGATCTTATTTAATGAATATAGGAAAGCATGTTAGGTCAAACAGTTTTGGAAAATTTCCAGTGAAATGTCAACAAGCTTTTAACATTTAAAAATGTTTATAACTTTTCAAATGAATGAAGTGAGATAGGACTATAAGCAAACAGTCACATTAGCTAATGGGCTATGGGAAAGGGAGGTATGACTAGTCAAAGTTGACCAAAGTCCTGCCCAGTTGCAAAACTGGCAGATAAACTGGGCAATTCTATCACACTACAGGAAGCATATGACACAATTGATAGATTGTCTGGAAGAAATGCCCAAGGTTTTGATGGTCTAAGTGTGGATCATTATAAGAAATTAAGAGTTACCTGGAACTACCTCTGCTTAAGTTGTAGCAGCAGACTACTGAGGCAAGGGAATTCATGTAGTCTGGTCAGGGTAAAAGTGGTGATGATTCCTAAACCAAGTAAGAGCCCACCAGGAGTAGCTAACTATAGGCAGATATCTGTGGTAAAGACAGACCTTAAAATGTTTGCCTAGATCCCAGCCAGAAGACTTGAAGGAATCTTGCTTTTTACAATTAATTGGAATCATTTAGGCTTAATGAAGGGAAGAGAGGATGACACAGACCCATAACAGGTTTGATTGAATAGCCAGACCATTTTGTCAACCTTTCAGAAAGCACTTGACAAATATTGTTTGATTATGGCTTCCTGCAAGATAATATGTCATGATACCAGTTTTTTTATATGCCTCCCACAGCCCAGATCTAGGTTAATGGTACAATATCACATCTAATCACATTGCAACGAGGTACCAGGCAGGGATGTTCTCTATCCCTTTTCATTTTGTTTTAGCTATGTCACTGACACTTAGAGGTAACATTGGGACCTGACAATAGTCGCACACCTAATGCTCACTTGACTTTTCAACTGGTTTATAGATAGTTGTGCAATCTGGTTTAAAAATCCTTCATATCACTAGGGCTTTTTTTTTTTTTTTCAGCATTTGCCCAGCTGGAACAGGTGTCGGTTAAAACAATATAAAAAAAGATTGTTATTTTTCTACCGACTGAAGCAATCATGGCTGTGTATAAGGCAGTTACTAATCCTCCCTGCAGGGTAGTTCAGCAGTGCATATATTTAGGTGTCAGGATGATATTCATTGCTAATAATTTAATTTCAGGAAACTTTTTACTCTGTTAGTAGTGATTAGGAATAAAGTTTTCCACTGAAAAACACTGTTATCCTTCCCTTATATAACCCAGTTAATAAAGTTATGGATTGTACCCAGACAGAAGTTTCTTCTTAACCCCCTTCCCCATTCTACCTTTGCTTTTCAGGTTAGTAAGATCCAGGGTTTTGTTTTAGATCAATTATGGTATGGGAAATGTCTCCATATCAGCAGGAAAAAAATGTGTATAGTGGTTGCCCTTGGAGGGTTTGTAATACCGAACATTTAAACATATTGCCTGCCAACAACAGGATGATATTACATTAGGGCCAGAGCAGTAGGAAATCTTTCTTGGTAGGTCACAGATTTGCGGCTTAAACTGCAGCAAAGTTATAAAGGAATTAACACTCCCTGGAGGGCAGTATTGACTGTTGTTCTGAGGGATGGATAATGAGGACATGCGAGAGGTGTATTGTACGCTCCCCATTTACAAAGTTATGGAATGGCTCATTTGTCCAAATAGAAGGAAAATTTCTTCTATGTCCAGAATGGCTATCAGCCAGAGTCCATTATGAACAAACATATGGAATGTCATTTCTTTCAGTATCCACACTCCAGATGAAATTAAATTAAATTAAATAGAAATTTCACTAATTAAAAGTACAGTGGTGGCAATATGTCCAACTTATAGTCTACTGGCTATAGCTTAGAGGAAACAAATTGTTTTGAATGAGACTGTAGCTGAGCTGACCAAGTTATATACCGGTGTTAAGAAGAGCAGTTTTCGGTGCTAAAAACATTAGATGACTTATTAATAGATGACTCCATATTATGCCTTTCAGATTTTCTACATAAGTGGAACAGTTAATTAAGCAAACCCTTGACTTTTAGTCAATGATGGTGAAGTCTTAAACAACTGTATACATTATAATGTTCCTACAGCTGAGTTCATGGTGACTAAGATCTATTATATGTGGTGCTGGACCATTTTCAGATACTTAGTTGGGGCTGTAGTGGTGGTAGTCAGTGCTGGCACTGCGGGCAGGGAGGTGCAAATTATGCATATTTGGTATAGCTCTGCTGTATAGTGAAATCTATGAGGGAACAAATCATAACAAGTATAGAATGGGTGTTAATATCCTCCTTGCCACAGCCCTCTAATCACACGCTTTGGCTATTTGGCATATCTGCCTCAAACATCTCTTTGAGACTAAAAGAAATAAGTAATAGAACAGTGATTGCCACTTTTCTTGTACTTTTGTTCAAAGTTTGGAAATCTGATCTGGATGAGTGGACATCCCACATGCATATACCCTATTATAGACTTAAAGCCTAAAATAATCAGCAGATTGATATGGATACATGAAATGAATATTGGTGTATATTTCTGTGTCAGATCAGATCACAAGTTTGTTCATGATGTCTGCTTGTATTGTTACATATTTGATGTTACACTGTTATACTGCTTGCTAAGAAAGCTCAATAATTGCTTTATTATTTTTTTTCTGTCAGTCTGCTGCAGTTAATGAGAACTCCTAATTAAGTATGCAAGATGTTGTGAACCATTATTGACTGGTACATTTGTCTGTATTTCATTATGATTTATTTTATTTTATTTTTTCTTTAATAATGTGAAGTTAAATCACATAAACAAGAATGAAGTGAGTAGAACTGCTAGGATATGCTTGAAGAACCCTGAGTCCAGTCTGCTGACAGGCAAACAGGTTTATACAAAGGGTATAGGCCAGAAAATATTAAAATATGTGTTTCTTTTTTAGCAGTTAAAATGACTCCTACAAACTTGTTTTGCTAGAGCAAGACTGAAGAAAGCAAACTCTAATAAGATTAACAAGAAAACACCATTTGCCTCTGTCACAATGTAAATGAAAAAAATTAAAAAAAAACACTGTAAAACTTGAAAAGAAACACATTTAATATGAACTAAGTGTTTTCAACCTTCTACTGGTCTTCTTCAGAATAAAGACAATAAGAATCACCACGAAACAACCAACAAAAAAAATAAAAGCAGGACTGGCAAGAGACGATAAAAAACAAATTTACTTCCAAATACAAATAAACACAAATGGTACACGTCGTATAAAACACAAATCCAAATCGCAAAGTCAATTCAGTAAGCGCTTTCGTTTGGCATTTGCCAAACTTTTTCAAACTTGAACAACATCACTTCCTGTTCTATAAATACTACAAATTGATGACATAATTAATCTAATTAAGCTACATTGTTTAAAGCAGCAACGGAAAGTAAAAAATATCCCTTAAACTGGAATCAATCATTGAGAAATGCATCAAAAAACATCGCACATAACACTCTAGCAGTGTTCAAATAATAATCAGCTGATTAAACATGTAATACAAATATATATTTAAATAATTAAAATAAATTAAAATTACAATGTGTAACCATTAATTTGAAACCGAGGACATAAATCATATTGTAAATTACATCCTAAAGCTACCATATCTTACGTTATTAATTAATTTATGAATAAAAACTATATAAATAACACATCATATTAATTCTAAAAACTGTTATGTAAATGTAATAAATATAACTATATACCAACCATTATCTATCTAGTGATTTTAATTTTAAAATACTAGCTATAGAGCTGTTACTATTCATACCGGGCCAATTCTGTGCATTAAGCCGTATTTGCCATTCTAATTCGAGTTTCTCTAAGCGTGGTTGCCAAGCTCCACCCCTTTCGTTCATTTTTAAAATGTCTAAAACAACAAATTTGAACAAATGAGTGGTATGTGTATTAATATGTTTAGCCAGAGCATTTAAATCATTTTTATCGCGTATTGCTCTAATATGTTCACCAATACGCTCCTTAAACTTTCTCTCTGTTTTTCAAACATAAAACATATTACAGTTACAACATAAAGCACAATAAACTAATTTTTCACTGATGCAACTGGCTTTATCTTTCAATCGAATATTTTTACCATAAATTTTTACTTCATTTGTTTCAAACACATATGGGCAGTATTTACATCTACCACACTTAAATGTTGTTCCATGTTTATTATTAATATATTTATTCTCCAGGCTTTGTTTTAAATTAATGCCCCTTTTATATATTATAGATGGACTACTATCAAAATAATCGTGTAAAGATGGATCAGTCACTATAAGTTGCCAGTTCTTCTTGACAATGTTGCGAATAGCTGCACTGTCAGAACTATATGTTGTAATAAAACGTCTTGAAAAACTTTTACTTTCTGACATATTTAATACATCAGTATTATCTAAAATGGTTTCATTTATTTCCAATGTTTTATTTAAGTTAATTGACTTTGCATGATAGTATTTCTAACTATATTTGGGGTATTAACTTCTACTGAATTTAACAATGGTTTAAAATACAAATTATCACGCTTGACTATTATCTCAGACATCACTTAATTTATCATCCTTTCTGGGTAACCTCTATTTTTAAACATATCATATAATTTCAGGCATTCGCTAATAAAATCATCTCTTTCGTTCACCATTCTGGAAGCTCTAACAAACTGACCCTTTAGAACGGCTCATTTTTGACTATAAGGATGGCAACTATTAAAGTGCAAGAAGCTATTACTATATGTCTTCTTGCGAAATATATTTGATGTTAATTTTTTATTAAAATAATCCTTTTCCAGATGCACATCCAAAAATGCTATTGAATCTTTATCTATTGAGGCTGTAAATTTTAAAAAGGAAGTTGTTGAATTTATATATAATAAAAATTCATCCATATTTTCTTTCTTCCACTCCATAAGATAAAATATCATCTAAAAAATGCAAATATAATTTACAATAATTAAAATATATAGACTTAAATATAAATTATTTTTCCCATATATTCATAACTATATTCACGTAAAGGCCCCCACATGGGGACCCCATGGCTACACCTTCATTCTGTAGGTAAATTTTATTATAAAAATTATAAAATTATTTCGTAAAACAATATTTAAAAGCTGATCGAATAAATTCATTTTATTTTGTGTTAAACCTTTCTCTTCTAAAAATAAATTAAACCATTCCATTCCCGTTTCATGTGGGATAACTGAATACAAATCTTTGACATCAATAGTTAGAAAAATATCATTGTCATTATATGGAGTTGCCCCCATGATAGATAAAAAATCCCATGAATTTTTTAATAAATGTTTTTCAGAATAAATGTGTATTTTCAAACTTTTATCAATGAATTTTGCTATTGGATAAGTAACGGAGCCTTGGGCGTCAATAATCGGTCTAAAAGGAGGTTTCTTTAATTCTTTATGAATTTTTGGAACTCCAAACATAGTTGGAGTCCTAGTCTGATCAACGTTCATATAATTAAATTCATCTATGCTAATATCACCATCAATAAATAAATCATAAAGGACCCCTCTAATGCGCCTATAAGCCCCATTTAATTCATTAATGGAACTAACAATATAAGTATTATTATTCAAAATATCTTCTAGCTCCTTGTTATAATCGTTAATATTAAAAATTGTCATACCCCCTACTTTATTTGGCTTAATAAATTTTATATCTTTATTTTCAACTAAACTTTTTAACACACTAGATTCTTCTTTTGTCAAATTATATCTTTTGTTATTTGTACCTGATATATAGAGTGCCCGAAAATCCAAATCACACAGTCTTTCAAACATATCTAATGTTTGGTGCAGTGGGGGGTTGTAGGAACTAGAAATAAAAAATGGTTTACTTATCTGTTCAGTGTTATGAAATAAGAAACTTAAATTTAATTTTCTTACGAACAACTTTAAATCTATAATGGAGTCAACAATGTTCATTCTTTTGCTATGAATAAAAGTTTGTCCACATGACAGTAAGTCACAAATGCTATTATCAAATGAAAATTCAGAATAATTATAGACTGTGAAGTCTCCAGTTGAATTCATATAATGTACCGGACCATAATTAACCAGCGTCTCATTCTCTAATACCCCCTCCATTGTCCCTTGTTGAAATTGTTTCTCCCCCTGGAAAAAGTTCCTCGACCACGGGCCTGATTCTGAGGCCCCCAATTCTTTCTCTGATTCTGATTTTGGAAGTTCTGTTGATGTTGCATTAACCTTTCTGACCTTCTTAAAGGTGGAAAGGAGTCTGTTCCTAAATAATCAGTATCATCTTCAAAATAATAGTCTTCACTATTTAATTCGGCATTGGTGACTTTATCATCATCTCGGACAACTAATTTGTTGCCCCATAGCTGAGAGGTAGGGGGAGGGGGTAAGCTATACCTTGTCCATAAGCCACCACATCACGGTCTAGTTTTTTAAGTTTTCTGTCTTTAATTATTTTCATTTTTTCATCTATGGACTTAAAAATACGTTTATATTCAAAATCATTAGTTGTAAAAGTTGGATCCTTTTTTACAACTGCATCAATGTCATTTGCCTGTTTCATTAAATGTTCAATTGATTTCTTATTATCATTAACAACCAGAGTCATATAGTCAATGCCAAACTTATCAAATAATTTAATAAGGTCGATGTGTAATGGTGAATTTTTTACTAATCCAGATGGAAATCTCCATACACGCAGACCTTTAGGAACTATGTTTTTCTTAATACAATCTTGAAAATAGTTATTGTCCATCTGTAACTTTTTTATTTTCAATAAAACATAGTCTAATTCAGCCAATTTATCATTAAATGATCTTGGTGTGCCTGTATCACTATTCGATGATACTGAAAAACTGCTATTGCTGGTTAACCATGTAGAAAATTCATTGCTTCTTCTTTTTGATACATTTGTAACACCTGAAGTAGACGGCTGACCCGATAAAGTGACATCATTACAATTTGACGAACTGGAGAGCATAACATTAGACTCCCCCAAATTAGTCCCATTAATATCCACAAATGGATTAGAATGAAGAGAAATATTTGAACACTGTGACAGACTCCGCTGTTCTAGTCTGTCCATCCTGTCCGTTAGTTTTTGAATCAATTGCGTCAAGCTTCCAAGCACATTGTCCATTGCTATTTCAGTTTCCGTCTCAGCTATATCCAAATAGCAAACTGAGACAATAAGAATCACCACGAAACAACCAACCAAAAAAATAAAAGCAGAACTGGCAAGAGACGCTAAAAAACAAATTTACTTCCAAATACAAATAAACACAAATGGTACACGTCGTATAAAACACAAATCCAAATCACAAAGTCAATTCAGTAAGCGCTTTCATTTGGCATTTGCCAAACTTTTTCAAACTTGAACAACATCACTTCCTGTTCTATAAATACTACAAATTGATGACATAATTAATCTAATTAAGCTACATTGTTTAAAGCAGCAACAGAAAGTTAAAAATATCCCTTAAACTGGAATCAATCATTGAGAAATGCATCAAAAAACATCGCACACAACACTCTAGCAGTGTTCAAATAATAATCAGCTGATAAAACATGTAATACAAATATATATATAAATAAATATTTAAATAATTAAAATAAATTAAATAAACAATAAGTGTAACCATTAATTTGAAACCCAGGACATAAATCATATTGTAAATTACATCCTAAAGCTACCTTATCTTACGTTATTAATTAATATATGAATAAAAACTATATAAATAACACATCATATTAATTCTAAAAACTGTTATGTAAATGTAATAAATATAACTATATACTAACCATTATCTATCTAGCGATTTTAATTTTAAAATACTAGCTATAGAGCTGTTACTATTCATACCGGGCCAATTCTGTGCATCAAGCCGTATTTGCCATTCTAATTCGAGTTTCTCTAAGCGTGGTTGCCAAGCTCCACCCCTTTCGTTCATTTTTAAAATGTCTAAAACAACAAATTTGAACAAATGAGTGGTATGTGTATTAATATGTTTAGCCAGAGCATTTAAATCATTTTTATCGCGTATTGCTCTAATATGTTCACCAATACGCTCCTTAAACTTTCTCTCTGTTTTTCCAATGTAAAACATATTACAGTTACAACATAAAGCACAATAAACTAATTTTTCACTGATGCAATTGGCTTTATCTTTCAATCGAATATTTTTACCATCAATTTTTACTTCATTTGTTTCAAACACATATGGGCAGTATTTACATCTACCACACTTAAATGTTGTTTCATGTTTATTATTAATATATTTATTCTCCAGGCTTTGTTTTAAATTAATGCCCCTTTTATATATTATAGATGGACTACTATCAAAATAATCGTGTAAAGATGGATCAGTCACTATAAGTTGCCAGTTCTTCTTGACAATGTTGCGAATAGCTGCACTGTCAGAACTATATGTCGTTATAAAACTTCTTGAAAAACTTTTACTTTTTGACACATTTAATACATCAGTATTATTTAAAATGGTTTCATTTATTTCCAATGTTTTATTTAAGTTAATTGACTTTGTCATGATAGTATTTCTAATGATGATTCCAGTTTAAGGGATATTTTTTACTTTCCGTTGCTGCTTTAAACAATGTAGCTTAATTAGATTCATTATGTCATCAATTTGTAGTATTTATAGAACAGGAAGTGATGTTGTTCAAGTTTGAAAAAGTTTGGTAAATGCCAAATGAAAGCGCTTACTGAATTGACTTTGCGATTTGGATTTGTGTTTTATTCGACGTGTACCATTTGTGTTTATTTGTATTTGGAAGTAAATTCTTTTTTTATCGTCTCTTGCCAGTCCTGCTTTTATTTTTTTGGTTGGTTGTTTCGTGGTGATTCTTATTGTCTCAGTTTGCTATTTGGATATGGCTGAGACGGAAACTGAAACAGCAACGGACAATGTGCTTGGAAGCTTGACGCAATTGATTCAAAAACTAACGGACAGGATGGACAGACTAGAACAGCGGAGTCTGTCACAGTGTTCAAATATTTCTCTTCATTCTAATCCATTTGTGGATATTAATGGGACTAATTTGGGGGAGTCTAATGTTAGGCTCTCCAGTTCGTCAAATTGTAATGATGTCGCTTTATCGGATCAGCCGTCTACTTCAGGTGTTACAAATTTATCAAAAAGAAGAAGCGATGAATTTTCTACATGGTTAACCAGCAATAGCAGTTTTTCAGTATCATCGAATAGTGATACAGGTACACCAAGATCATTTACTGATAAATTGGCTGAATTAGACTATGTTTTATTGAAAGTAAAAAAGTTACAGATGGACAATAACTATTTTCAAGAGTGTATTAAGAAAAACATAGTTCCGAAAGGTCTGTGTTTATGGAGATTTCCATCTGGATTAGTAAAAAATTCACCATTACACATCGACCTTATTAAATTATTTGATAAGTTTGGCATTGACTATATAACTCTCGTTGTTAGTGATAATAAGAAATCAATTGAACTTTTAATGAAACAAGCAAATGACATTGATGCAGTTGTAAAAAAGGATCTAAATTTTACAACTAATGATTTTGAATATAAACGTATTTTTAAGTCCATAGATGAAAAAATGAAAATAATTAAAGACAGAAAACTTAAAAAACTAGACCGTGATGTGGTGGCTTATGGACAAGGTATAGCTTACCCCCCTCCCCCTACCTCTCAGCTATGGGGCAACAAATTAGTTGTCTGAGATGATGATAAAGTCACCAATACCGAATTAAATAGTGAAGACTGTGATTTTGAAGATGATACTGATTTTTTAGGAACAGACTCCTTTCCACCTTTAAGAAGGTCAGAAAGGTTAATGCAACATCAACAGAACTTCCAAAAATCAGAATCAGAGAAAGAATTGGGGGCCTCAGAATCAGGCCCGTGGTCGAGGAACTTTTTCCAGGGGGAGAAACAATTTCAACAAGGGACTATGGAGGGGGTATTAGAGAATGAGACTCTGGTTAATTATGGTCCGGTACTTTATATGAATTCAACTGGAGACTTCACGGTCTATAATTATTCTGAATTTTCATTTGATAATAGCATTTGTGCCTTACTGTCACGTGGACAAACTTTTATTCATAGCAAAAGAATGAACATTGTTGACTCCATTATAGATTTAAAGATGTTTGTAAGAAAATTAAATTTAAGTTTCTTATTTCATAACACTGAACAGATAACTATACCATTTTTTATTTCTAGTTCCTACAACCCCCCACTGCACCAAACATTAGATATGTTTGAAAGACTGTGTGAACTGGATTTTCGGGCACTTTATATATCAGGTACAAATAACAAAACATATAATTTGACAAAAGAAGAATCTAGTATGTTAAAAAGTTTAGTTGAAAATAAAGATATAAAATTTATTAAGCCAGATAAAGGAGGGGGTATGACAATTTTTAATATTAACGATTATAACAAGGAGCTAGAAGATATTTTGAATAATAATACTTATATTGTTAGTTCCATTAATGAATTAAATGGGGCTTATAGGCACATTAGAGCGGTCCTTTATGATTTATTTATTGATGGTGATATTAGCATAGATGAATTTAATTATATGAACGTTGATCAGCCTAGGACTCCAAATATGTTTGGAGTCCCAAAAATTCATAAAGAATTAAAAAAACCTCCTTTTAGACCGATTATTGACGCCCAAGGCTCCGTTACTTATCCAATAGCAAAATTCATTGATAAAAGTTTGAAAATACACATTTATTCTGAAAAACATTTATTAAAAAATTCATGGGATTTTTTATCTATCATGGGGGCAACTCCATAAAATGACAATGATATTTTTCTAACTATTGATGTCAAAGATTTGTATTCAGTTATCTCACATGAAACAGGAATGGAATGGTTTAATTTATTTTTAGAAGAGAAAGGTTTAACACAAAATAAAATTAATTTATTCGATCAGCTTTTAAATATTGTTTTACGAAATAATTTTATAATTTTTTATAATAAAATTTACCTACAGAATGAAGGTGTAGCCATGGGGGTCCCCATGTGGGGGCCTTTACGCGAATATAGTTATGAATATATGGGAAAAAGAATTTATATTTCAGTCTATATATTTTAATTATTGTAAATTATATTTGCATTTTTTAGATGATATTTTTAATTTATGGAGTGGAAAGAAGGAAAATATGGATGAATTTTTATTATATATAAATTCAACAACTTCCTTTTTTAAAATTTACAGCCTCAATAGATAAAGATTCAATAGCATTTTTGGATGTGCGTCTGGAAAAGGATTATTTTAATAAAAAATTAACATCAAATATATTTCACAAGAAGACATATAGTAATAGCTTCTTGCACTTTAATAGTTGCCATCCTTATAGTCAGAAATGAGCCGTTCTAAAGGGTCAGTTTGTTAGGGCTTCCAGAATGGTGAGCGAAAGAGATGATTTTATTAGTGAATGCCTGAAATTATATGATATGTTTAAAAATAGAGGTTACCCAGAAAGGATGATAAATGAAGTGATGTCTGAGATAATAGTCAAGCGTGATAATTTGTATTTTAAACCATTGTTAAATTCAGTAGAAGTTAATACCCCAAATATAGTTAGAAATACTATCATGACAAAGTCAATTAACTTAAATAAACCATTGGAAATAAATGAAACCATTTTAAATAATACTGATGTATTAAATATGTCAAAAAGTAAAAGTTTTTCAAGAAGTTTTATAACAACATATAGTTCTGACAGTGCAGCTATTCGCAACATTGTCAAGAAGAACTGGCAACTTATAGTGACTGATCCATCTTTACACGATTATTTTGATAGTAGTCCATCTATAATATATAAAAGGGGCATTAATTTAAAACAAAGCCTGGAGAATAAATATATTAATAATAAACATGGAAGAACATTTAAGTGTGGTAGATGTAAATACTGCCCATATGTGTTTGAAACAAATGAAGCAAAAATTGATGGTAAAAATATTCGATTGAAGGATAAAGCCAGTTGCATCAGTGAAAAATTAGTTTATTGTGCTTTATGTTGTAACTGTAATATGTTTTACGTTGGAAAAACAGAGAGAAAGTTTAAGGAGCGTATTTGTGAACATATTAGAGCAATACGCGATAAAAATGATTTAAATGCTCTGGCTAAACATATTAATACACATACCACTCATTCGTTCAAATTTGTTGTTTTAGACATTTTAAAAATGAATGAAAGGGGTGGAGCTTGGCAACCACGCTTAGAGAAACTCGAATTAGAATGGCAAATACGGCTTGATGCACAGAATTGGCCCGGTATGAATAGTAACAGCTCTATAGCTAGTATTTTAAAATTAAAATCACTAGATAGATAATGGTTGGTATATAGTTATATTTATTACATTTACATAACAGTTTTTAGAATTAATATGATGTGTTATTTATATAGTTTTTATTCATATATTAATTAATAACGTAAGATATGGTAGCTTTAGGATGTAATTTACAATATGATTTATGTCCTGGGTTTCAAATTAATGGTTACACTTATTGTTTATTTAATTTATTTGAATTATTTAAATATTTATTCATATATATATTTGTATTACATGTTTTATCAGCTGATTATTATTTGAACACTGCTAGAGTGTTATGTGCGATGTTTTTTGATGCATTTCTCAATTATTGATTCCAGTTTAAGGGATATTTTTTACTTTCCATTGCTGCTTTAAACAATGTAGCTTAATTAGATTAATTATGTCATCAATTTGTAGTATTTATAGAACAGGAAGTGATGTTGTTCAAGTTTGAAAAAGTTTGGCAAATGCCAATCGAAAGCGCTTACTGAATTGAATTTTGCAATTTGGATGTGTGTTTTATACGAAGTGTACCATTTGTGTTTATTTGTATTTGGAAGTAAATTCGTTTTTTATCGTCTCTTGCCAGTCCTGCTTTTATTTTTTTGGTTCTTCAAAATAAAAACATTTACATGACAATCTTTTTATATGACATCCATTTCAATTGCCTAACCAATAAACACACATAACCAATTAACTTGACTGTTAATCCAATACATCGCTAAGAAACGTATTACCATACTATTGCAGGAATACCATGATACTAAAACAATTATTAAAACTTTTCTAACCACCAAAACAGTGTACTTTACATTCACTTGCATTTATCATAATATCACTGCCTTTGAAGTATCACTTTGTAATTGATATTGATATTTAATCCTGGCTGATGGTAAGCATACAATTCAACTTGCCACTATAATGCTCTAAAATCCAATTCCCCCTCTTTGTCTCCATTGACAGCATTTTTTACGCATTCTATATCACAAAAAAAATTAAATGTCCTAAAAGTTTTGCATACAGCTGCATATTTGGCTAATACATGTTCATAAATCCTTTTCTTAAACTGTCTGCTTTTCCCTATGTAGAAAACTAGCAGACAGTTTAGGGAAAGGATTTACAAATATTTATACTCCATTAAGGTGGGCAACACAGACAATGCATTAGCCAAACTGAGTTAGCAGGGGCTTAAGCCATTTATGATTTTGGTTTTAAGCTAATATGTGAGATCTAGAATTGTAAAAGAAAGTAGCTTTGAGAGTGACCATGGAAGGATTTATCTTTAAATGAAAAGATACATTGATAACACAGCGTAATAGTCAAATAATTCTGAACATTTTGCTTTCCTGATCTGTAATTCCTCAATTTTCCCAGGAAGCAATTTGCATTTGTACTTCCTAAACAAAGCCACAGCATCACTAGTCACTTATTGAAAGGGTTTACCGGTAAAAAGGAAACTATTTCACAGACAATTCTATACTTTAACTCAAAGCCATTAGATGAATAGTGGTGCTGCAGAGCTTATAGTATGTCTTTATACTCCTAAAAAACAAAAATATAAAGATATCTGGAACCACAATCGGAGTAAGCAAGATAAATTTATTATACAATGCACTTGGTGGGTGCAGCAGATATTTTATGAACAAAAGGAAAAGGAACAACATATAACATAAATCTGATTTGCAGGGCAATGAATTGACAACTGACTTTTCATCAAATACTGCTATGGAAGTAGAATCATTCGATTTTTCACATGAGGGAAAGTAGTCAAATGTAACCAGAAACAATTTAACCCACCATTAAATATTGACATATCAGATGCATATATGTAAAATAGATCTATACTACCTATAATGTGATGTTCTATAACAACATAACAGCTATGAATGAAAAAATGTGCTGTGATGTAATTTGTATAGATTTAACATCATCACTTGACAGGGGTCATACAAAAAGCACTGATAAAAAATATACAATAACGTGGTATTGATGTTCCCTGGATAAAATGGACAGTTGCATGGCTTGCAAATAGGACATGGCAAGCATCTTACAACAATTGGACAGGTACAATTTGAGATTACAGTCAGGGTGTCCCACAGGGGTCTGTCATAGGCCCATACTTGTTTAGATTGTATCTTCCAGATCTATCTTTTTCATTTGAGGTTCTCTGCAGTCTGTATGCCGATGACTTGAAACTGGGTAAACTGATTGCATGTGTTACAGATAAGGCATGCCAGCAAATGGACTTGACTAAATTGATCATATGGGCACAGGAGAATAATATGCTGATAAATACATGAAAAACTAAGCATATGAGGTTTGGACGACATAAACGGAAAGGTGAATATTTAATTGAAACTCTAGATTCATTTAAGGACCTGAGTATATGGGTAGATACAGCTTTGAGTATTTTAGGACTACAGGTTGTGTAAAAAGATATATAAAGTCTAGGAAATCAGAATTGATGAAGTTCTTGTTTGTCAGTCAGATTAGACCCAAACTTGAGTATGGAATACAATATGGAAACCTTATAAGAAAACAAGCATGTGTAAACTGGAACGAGTACAGTGGAAATATATGAAAGGCATCCATGGATGTGAAAATTTAAGTTATTATGAAAGACTAAAATAACTGAACTTGTACAGTGTCTCATATTGATATTTAAGGAGACCTTATTCATATATATAGGCAATTTAGAGACAACTACCTCTGGGAATGTTTGGGATTACTAAAAAGTCATGGAGAAGCATCAGACAATCTATGTAGAAGATTCTATATAAATTAGAAGTGCACTAATCTGTTCTCTGAGAGAGTTGCTGACGTGTGGCATAGACTACCAAGTTGCATTAAAGTAAACGCTCGTTTAGATATTTTTAAGAGCAGCCTGGATACTTAATATGGGAACAACTGCTTTAGTATATTAGCAGGCTAGAAGGGTATTAATGCCCATGCTTGAAATACTTGTATGTATGTATGTATGTAGTCTCACAGAGCAGAAAGCACGACAGAAAAAAATGTTACTGAAGAGATTTCAACACATGGTAGAAATTGAAATTATTCTTCTCAAAATGATTTTCTTGTTAATTTGTCCACATCTCAATTTGACCTTGTTGAATCCAGCCATCTTAATAAAGGATAAAATTACATACCTAATTTTTATACTTTATGTTTCTAGTCTGTACTTGAGTTTAAAACAATTTTGCAGACTTTTTAACTTGAAGCACTGGTTACATAATAGGCAGTCAGTTACTGAGGCTTTTGACTGGTGATCCAGGTATTTTTAGAGTTCATTCTTCTGAATTATAGTGGCCTTACCATCTATCTGTGCAGCTGTTTGAACAAAATGTTCTTAGAGACTTACAGTTACCTCTCAACCTGTAGACACTGAACATATGTTCAAAGAGCCATGAAAAGTAAACACATCCAGACACAAATCTTGTCATCTAATTAGCATAAAACCAAACAGCACATACCTCTTCCTATGTTCAATAGGAATATTGGAAACTACTTAGACATGTTTAAAAAAGACAGAGTGACAAAAATGATGGAAAAATATGAACACATTTTCAAGGGGACAGAATACAATCTCTAGACTTTTATTAACTGAATTGCAGAATTCTACCACAAAAGGTCATTTATTGTTGTTTCTGAAAAACATAGATGGAAGGTATATGTCATCTTTGTTAAATTATTGGGGTGCTGATATGTTGGTCATGTAGTGTGGTTATCTTTGTACTAGACAGCTTCAAAAGTCACATGCGATGATGGGGATGTGTGAAAGGGATAAATTATGCCTGAAATAAGGCATATATCTAAAGCTAGATACATCATGTGAAGGGATAAATTAGGACAGAAAATAGGAATGTCCCTCCAAAACAGGGACATTTGAAGATCTGTCATTTCATAACCAGCTGGCTAAAACTATTTAGTCTTATTCATTCAATTTAATTTAAATAAAGGGGAGTGACCAGCACTCTAATTTAAGGAATAAGAAAGACATTGCCATTACTAATGCTGATGATGGGGGTGCGAAGTGGGATATATAAATATAAGGATGAAACAGTAATATAACTGCATATTTACCTCTGCACCAAAAAAGGGCCTTCAAAAAGTGCATAGAAAGCTTTATTTTTGGAGCACAACAGGTCACTGAAGATAGTGTCAGCAAATGGGAATTAACTGAAGTAAGTTCAGTTTGCCTTTCTCTCCATTGTTGTGCAACCTGAGTTGGTTTATGTAAGTTTTGGAGGTGGAGGGTGTCCCCCACATGGGGCGAAGGGGGTTTTCACCTGCAAAACAAACTTTCCTAGGGATGTTCTTTAAAGACAGTTTCAGCAAATGTGTTTTAATGTTTTTACATCTGCCAAAACTGCTTTTGGTGACACAATATGAATCCCTTAATTTATTTGAAAATCTAAAGAAAGAATTAATGGTGGATTATCCAGCACAACAATATTTTTTATCTTTTATTGAAGGTACATAAGCAGTCTTGCTTCTGGAATAGGCTTTTTTACTGAATCGATTTATTTATTTATCTATTTATTTATTTATTTATTTATTTTTTTTTTTGAGCATACCATTAAACTTTTACTATCCCCGATGAGATCCAGAATTAAAGGTACTATTCACTTTTGACTGCTGCTGGAGGGTATACACATCACTTCTAATACATGTCTTTGCACTTTGAATGAGCAGGCACTTTCTATCAATATTCTCCACTAACATTCAAGGGGAGACACACCACAACAAATATCCATAAAACTTGGCTATTCTTCATCACTACATTATGAAGAACTATGTATCTGACACAACTCTAAAAGAGTAAAACATTGAGTAGACACAGTTGGCATAATGGTTAAAATCTTTGAGATACAAGATTCAATCCAATCTGCTTTCAGATGCCTGAGTAGAGTTTGCAAATTCTCTCTAACACTCTTTGGGGTTGCTTCCACATCAAACTTGTCTACAAAAAATGAGCAGAGGCATGGTTAGCAGTACAGACACTCAGTGGTGCCTACTGGGGTAAGAGTTGTACACATCAACCAATTTAGGCATAGACAGGAGAATAAGAATCACAGACTGCACACCATGTCAAGGCTAGCCACTTGGTGCATAGGATCCAGATGATTTGGTCACCAACATTGGGCATGGGTGTTTGCTAGTGAGGTGATAAGTGGGTTGAGAACCTATGCCAGAGACTCATGGTAATGTTGGGAAGGGTCTATGGCTAGTGTGTGCCTGACACAAATCCCTGCAGCCTGCTAAAATAAGTTATCAATTTGAACAGGTTACTTGAACTGTTAGCACTGTTTTAAGGAAAGTTGGATGCAAAATCCATAAATATACCAAACATAAAATAAGGTAAGGGTTGCACACTCAGAAAAGGTTCATTGATGGGATGCAACTTGGAAGTGGTAAGGAGGAGACATCCTGTGCACCCAAGAGATAAGATGGAAGATCAGGGCAGCAAATCCACTTGGCTTGGTATCTAGTGTATATTACTCAGAGGGATGACAGACTAGAAATGGTATGTGAATTTTGTTGAGGAAGAGTCTTCTGAAGACAGTGAGGGATGTCTTTAGGATTAGTGACAGACACATAGCAATCAGATTTCAGTATGAATATACAACAGCATTCATAATCTGAGCCTATACCCCAATGCAGAGTTGTAGTAAGGAACTAATGTAGTTAAGCAGAAGTCAAAGGACCTATTAGATAAACAGGACAATATGAGTAGAGTAGATTAATGGTGAACTGACTGACCATATTGAGAGAGAACAGGATATGAGGACTGCTTGATTCACATGGGGGGTGGGCTAATAAGAATAAGGAATGAGAGGCCATTCTGGTCTTCTGCCTAGCAAAATGGCTTGGTGGTGGCCAACACAAGGCTCAATACAAATGTCAGTCACAAGATCACATGAAAGTGTGGACAACATGCAGCTTTAACTAGACTAGTAAGGAAAGAGCTTTGGAGTACAGTCATAGATTGCAAATTCATATATACTGAAACAGCATAAACCACTGGTTACCACAATCAACTGCAATCAGTAGTTAGAGAAGGGTTTAAGGTCAATACAGACTAGGCTAAAGACTGGAAAGTTGAAGTGATTGAAAAAAATAAGAGTCCAAGAAAATATTCAGGGCTCACGCACCTCAGGAAGAAGTGGGAATTGGTAGTATTGAAGAAGGATAGCAGCATTTCAAAAAGGCTTGTGTGAGGACTATAGAATAGATATGCAACCAAGCCAGGTATTTAAATAAGGTATTCAAAAAAAGCCGGGGAAGAACGTAGAGGTCCAGGAAATTATCATAAAAAGAGGCAGTGGAAATAAAACTAGAAGATGGAAAGGACAGACCAGGATAAGAAAGAATAATGGTTGGATAACAAAGATGTTAAGAGAGCGGTCACAATAGCACAGAAGAGGTATCAGAGGCATTCAACCAGCTTATGACAAATGACTCAGAGGGCACAAACAACTCTATCAGGTTACAAAGTAAAGACAGCAAAATAAAGAAGATAGTCATTAGATACATTTAATAAGGGATGCCAGCAACAACCTGCTCACCAGTTCACAGGACATGAAAGGCAAATGTAAAGAGAACTTCTAGCTGTGTCTGAATGATGAAACCCCCACATAAGCTGTACTGCTCCAGACACAGTCTGCTATGAAAAAGTATGAAGACTCTACTTAGAGGAAGTCAGAACAGCACTAAGGAAGATAAGGAAAGCAGCAGGCTTTGATGACGTCATAGCAGATATGCCACAGATGTTAGGAGAGTTAAGGGAGCTATAACTCCAGAGGCAATATGGAGAAAAAGATATATCCCCGATGACTGTAGAATAAGCATTCTAGTGCCAGTAAGTTCGAATAAAGGGGACATGTGGGCAGTACAGAGGTATAAAACTCCTGTCACACAGCATGGAAGTGCTGCAGAGTAGAGCTGGATCATGGTCAAGTGGGGCCCTAGGTAGGAAAATTAATCCTCTCAACACCCCCCCCCCCCAAGCCATTCCAGTGTCCTATTACTTGGCTATTTCTCCCCAGTTACCATAAATACTGTTTAAGCCTGTCAGTCTACATACTATTTTCTTTTTTACTTCTACAATAATAAGAGATATTTAAAACTGATAATCTTTTGCTAAACAAAACAATATAGTCTCACAATTAAAGCAAACTTAGCATGAACAGTAAGCTTCTCTGCCCTTGAAACTCATTCATGGAAATGGGATTGAAACTGACATTCAAAGATAATACATCAGGCCAGTGAAGTTTACCTTTGAGCAATTTTCACACCATAGGCCCCTTGCACACATTTTTTGGGTCACGAATACATGCACATGTTCTTTGATGCACTATCTTGATTGTATTAAACTACATTCCCTGTATAATACAGCACAACTTGTTAGAGTCTGTTTTAAATTTCCATGTTTGCACATTTTTCCAGTAAGCAATGAAGGACAAAACTACCCATTACAAAACATTTCAACTACAAAAGACCACTCAAACTTCTGTTGTTACAGTCTACCAATATCAGTCAATTTACACAATTTCAGCAGAAGTAAGGGTCATCTGAATAATTTCACATTAAAGAGATATATAAATAATGAAGAGGTTGCTGTTGGCAAACAACTTTACATTTCAATGTCATATACAAATTCACTGCCTGCTGCCCTTGAATAATAAACTGCACATGTTCATAGGTTCATAGGTGTGTACTAGGCTAATGGCACTGGAGCTTTTACAAGCCTAGCCCATAGGATTACCCTGACATCGTGCCACCCAACCTTAGTTCCCAGTGCCTCTGTCAAGTAGAGCCACGGCAGTGATCCCCGAGGTGAATTTCCTATTTCCCATTCACTCATCAAGATTTCTCTTGAAGAGGGCCAGTGAGGTCCTCTGCTTGACATGTATGGGAAGACTATTCCATAGCATGGGCAGTCTCTGGGTTATGAACCTGTCCTTCCAGCATGTTTTGTTGATTGTGGCAATGAGGTTGAGGTCTCTGGATCATGTGGTGTGGAGGGATTGGAATTTCTTTAGATGTAGCATTCCTAACAGAGCTGTGTCAGACATGGCTTTCTAAGTCAAGCAGAGATCGCCTCTAAGATGGTGATATGAGACAGAGAATAGTTGGAGTTTTTTGAGTCTGTCCATATAGGACAAGTGTTTAAGGCCTAGGATCCTCTTTGTGAGGTACTTTTGCAGCCTCTCCAGTTGTTACAGGTGTCTAGTGAGGTACATCCCAAATTGGGGCATTGTACTCAATGACTGGCCTAATGAGGGAAGAGTACAGGGAGACAATGATCTCTTTCTTCCTGGATGCAAAACCCTTAGTAATGAAATGTGACATATAGAAGGACTTTCTAACCATATTGGCAATGTGGTGGTCAAAAGAGAGGTTGCTGTCAACCTGTGTTCCCAGATCTCTTATAACGCCTTCTGTGTTCAGTGGACTACCATCGATGTGGTAATTCAAGGGAACCGGGCTTTTCCCTAGGGGAATGATGACACATTTCTTGGCATTGAGCTTAAGGTCATGGTTCTGACACCAGTAGTTGGTCTCAGTGAGGCCTTTCTGTAGGATGTCAACATCACTTGGGGAGTTAATAATAGCTCCCAACTTGCAATCGTCTGCAAACTTTGTCAGCCAGAGTCCCTTCATGTTGGCCTGGACTTCAAAGAAGTAGATACCAAACAGGAGAGGACCCAGGACTGAACTCATGACTGGTCGACAGTCTGATTTGGAGTCAGCTACTTTTACACTGTGGGTTCTATCTGAGAGCCAGTTTGCAACCCACCTACTGATATAGCGGTTGATGCCTAGCTTAGTGAGCTTTTCTATGATTCCTGAGTGGGGAATGGTATCAAAGGGCTTTGGCCAGATCAAGATAGGCTATATGAACCACCTTGCCTTCATCCACAGCTCTGGTGACTGACTCAAAGAAGTCAACCAAGTTGAGCAGGCATGATCTACCCTTCACAAAACCAAACTGTGTAGGATCCAAAATTTGGAGGTTCCCTATATCCTTGCTTATTAGGTCCACGATGATGCATTCTATAGCATTGCATATCAGACTTGTCGGGCTAATGGGGTGATAGTTCCCAGGGTCTATAGTCACTCCTCCTTTGTGGAGATGGATGACTGTAGCAGTGCACCATTCAGTAGGGACAAAGCCTGAGGTGAGGCTGTGATTGAACAGGGAACATAGGTGAGGTGCCAGTTCAATCTGTAGTTCATGTAGAACACAGCCAGGGATATTGTCAGGTCCCATAGAAGTTGTATTCTTGGACTTGGACAGTGCTGTTTTAACCTGTGCAGCAGTAATACTGGGTACCTGTCAATCTACTGGTATTGTGATTGGTTCTTTGGGGGGGGGCAAAGTTGGCACTGAATCTGTTGGCCAGTATATTGGCAATATCTGTTGGCTTGGTATAGGAGGTACCATTGTGCAGTAGCTCAGAGCAAATCTGGGTATTGATGTGGAGATTCTTTGCATAACTATAGAAGGCCTTGAGGTTGTCTTTACTATCTGCTGCAATTCTGTTTTTGTAGCTAGCTTTAGAGGATTTGTTGAGGGATCTCAACTTTTTGTTGAGGCTGATAAGGGAGTTTTTCCAGTCTTGGGGCTTCACCTTGTTCCACATCAGTTTCCTTCTTCTGTTGTAGAGTTTGTTTATGGCAGGGGACCACCACATTTGCTTCCTTTTTTGGAGGACAGCATCTTGTTTCTATTGGGTATGGCGAGATCCATGCATTTGTGTACGCGTTTGTACAGTGCATTGGTATATGATTTGGTGGTCATGCAACTATTCTCCATTTGCATGGGTGCTGTAAAGTTAGCCACCTTTATTTTAAGAGCCCAAAGTTAGCTTTGGAGAAGTTTTTTTTATGGCGGTTACCTTTGTGGGGGGGATTTCCAAGGTGATTAGTTTGTGGTCGGATCTAACCAAGTAGGAGTTGACTATTGCTGTAGAGCAATGGTTGCCCATGTTAGTAATGACCAGGTTAAGGATGTTGCTACCTCTAGTGGGGGTAAGAACGAGCTGGTTCACTGCATTGGAATTAATAAATTCCAGGAAACGTTGGGCAATGTACTGGTACATGAGAAGTTTTCCCAGTTAATGGAGGGGTAGTTGAAGTCGCCCAGTATAAGAGGTTAGGTTGGGCACTAATATTCTCCAGGGTGCTTAGAAACTTGGAGTGTGAGTCTTGGAACATGGTTAGGGACCTATAGCAGGCTACGACCTGAACTGCAATAGGGAATGGCTGTCAAAACACTGACAGGTATATAGTTATGACACACTAAGGAGTGCATCACCCCAAAGAGTGCACTGTAACATCAGCACCCCTTGTATGTTGTGTCAGAGTAGAACCCACAACCTTCTGCACCAAAGGCACATATGCTACCTGCTGTGATACTAAGTCTTCTTTCAATTTTTTTTCTGAATAAGTCTTCTTCTGTTGAAGGTTGGGAGTCGGGCTGGCAACTCGGCATCGTAAAAATCCACTGCTAATCATGAGCAGACCGGAGTTCCACTGTGGCGACCCCTAACTGGGAAAAGCCAAAAGTCTTTCCTCTTTCAAAATTTATAGCACAAACACTGATGATGACTGTTTGCTAAACAAAGCAATTACACACTGAAAACAGACTTAGCTTGAGCAACAGTAAACTTCTTTTGCTTGAAACTCAAATTCATTGAAAACGCGCAAAAACTCAACATTCTTTGAAAATGAGTAAATGAAGCCAGGAACTGAGCGACAGTGAGGAAGTCAAACGATGCAAAAATTAATTAAAATCTCCACTTTTAATACAAAAATATAAGACAGGATAAGCACTTTCGCAAGTAGCTTCATCAGATCCATACAAAAATCCAAGTGTTAATTGCATGCTTATATACCTGCAGATAATGACTCATACTCATGGTTAATTGGAAAACAAGGCACTACCCATCATTTTTAAAGATATAGATGATGTTTAAAATGATAGATAAAAATGAATATATAAAAGCTTCATAAAATGCATTGCTGAAAGATAAATAATGGCTAGGCATCAAATTACAAACATATTGATCAGAATATTGTGACTAACTGAATTATATTAAGAAACACAAAACTATTTATAAATTAAAAAGTAAATACATCTGTATATAATCAGTGTATAAAAATTCATTTGACATTTCTACGTTGTTTTAGTTTTGGTCTTATAGAGGCTCTCTCACTCAGGCCAAAACCTTTGTCAGCCTTTAATGAAATAATCCATTGCATTTCCTTACTTTCTGTGTAGGTTCTGATATCACCTCCCCTTACTTTAGGAGAAATAACTTCTAGCACCTTAAATAAAAAATAATGTTCATTGTTGTTTAATGTAATATGTTTGGCTAGAGCATTGTGCAATGTACCTCTCTTCATATGATAGATATGCTCCCTCATCCTATCTCTTAAGGGGCGATTAGTCTTGCCTACGTAGAATGATGGGCAGGATTGACAAGTAGCCAAATAAACCACATCTGATGTCATACAGTTTGCATCTGCTTGTATCATAAATACTTTCTGTAAGTCTGGTTGAAAAAACTGAGTGTTACTGTCAATAAAATGGCAAAAATTACAATGCCCACATGGCTTCATACAACCACCCTTATTATCACTTTTTATAGTTTTAGGGTAACAAAGTATCCTTTTTAAATTATGTTTATTCCTATAAAGGAAAGTGGGTGTCTCACCCACAATCCATTTTAAATCACTGTCAACATGTAAGATACCCCAATGCCTATTAATAACTTCCTTGATTTTGAGGTAGTCAGAAGAAAATTGTGTTGAAAATCTAATACTGTGGTTATTACAGTTATTGCCTAAAGGATTATCAAATTCCCTAGGACCAAAATAAGGTGCTGCTCTAGTGCAATGCAGTTCATATATATCATCCATATGGGAGTTGATTTCAGTTTGGGTATAACCCCTATTGACTAATCTGTTTTTCAGGCTAGTTAACTCAGTTTCAAAGCCATCATTCGTGGGGTTTAATCTTGAGGCCCTGATAGCCTGTCCTCTTATAATATTTTTAAAAACGTAAGGGGGGTGCATACTGGATCTAGAAAGTAAGGCATTACTATAACAGGCCTTACGATGTACACCTGTATTGATTATGTCGTTCGGTAATCTCTCAATAAATAAATCTAGGAACTCTATCCTACGTGAGGAATGTTGCATGGTAAACTTAAGGCAAGTCGTAAGGTTATTCATCATGAAATGCATGGATTCTAGTTGTTCAATAGTGCCATCCCATAAAATGAAAAGGTCGTTGATGAAACGTCGATAAAACACTACGTGTTGCCTGAACATCTCCACACGAAAAAGCACATGTTCTTCCCAGTATGTAAGAAACATATTTGCGTAGCTGTTGGCACATGGTGTGCCTATTGCTATGCCTTCCTTCTGTCTATAAACAGTGGTCATGAACATTAAAAAGTTACTATGTTCTTTTAGATATGTGATTTAAAATGGATTGTGGGTGAGACACCCACTTTCCTTTATAGGAATAAACATAATTTAAAAAGGATACTTTGTTACCCTAAAACTATAAAAAGTGATAATAAGGGTGGTTGTACGAAGCCATGTGGGCATTGTAATTTTTGCCATTTTATTGACAGTAACACTCAGTTTTTTCAACCAGACTTACAGAAAGTATTTATGATACAAACAGATGCAAATTGTATGACATCAGATGTGGTTTATTTGGCTACTTGTCAATCCTGCCCGTCATTCTACGTAGGAAAGACTAATTGCCCCTTAAGAGATAGGATGAGGGAGCATATCTATCATATGAAGAGAGGTACATTGCACAATGCTCTAGCCAGACATATTACATTAAACAACAATGAACATTATTTTTTATTTAAGGTGCTAGAAGTTATTTCTCTTAATGTAAGGGGAGGTGATATCAGAACCTACACAGAAAGTAAGGAAATGCAATGGATTATTTCATTAAGGGCTGACAAAGGTTTTGGCCTGAATGAGAGAGCCTCTATAAGACCAAAACTAAAACAACGTAGAAATGTCAAATGAATTGTTATACACTGATTATATACAGATGTATTTACTTTTTAATTTATACATAGTTTTGTGTTTCTTACTATAATTCAGTTAGTCACAATATTCTGATCAATATGTTTGTAATTTGATGCCTAGCCATTATTTGTCTTTCAGCAATGCATTTTATGAAGCTTTTATATATTCATTTTTATCTATCATTTTAAACATCATCTATATCTTTAAAAATGATGGGCAGTACCTTGTTTGCCAATTAACCATGAGTATGAGTCATTATCTGCAGGTATATAAGCATGCAATTAACACTTGGATTTTTGTATGGATCTGATGAAGCAACTTGCGAAAGCGCTTATCCTGTCTTATATTTTTGTATTAAAAGTGGAGATTTTAATTAATTTTTGCATCGTTTGACTTCCTCACTGTCGCTCAGTTCCTGGCTTCATTTACTGATTTTAAACTTTTTTCTGTGAACCTGAGCGTTTACCTGTCCCATTGGATTTACTTTGCTACATTATTATTCTTTGAAAATGCATTAAAATACAACCTGTCTTTAGTGATGACAGTTTGGCAGTTGGTATAGAGGATTCAGACTCTAGGGTCCTGTGGTGAAAGTAAAGGGTTTGAGCCTGAATACATTAACTAACCTGTCATTCCTAACTAGGGCATTACACATCTCCATACAGTTTCAGCTTGAATGTTTGTGCTCAAGCTCCATTTTGTCATACTACAGATGATACTGATGATGCATGCAGAGTGGGTTCTTAAACAAGTGTAAGTTTTTGTGGCATCTCCCCAGTCAGTGGGCCTACCTTCCCATCTTGCCTTGCACTGGATTCAGCTCTGCTGCAGAGGATGATTGATAAATGAATATTCAAAGCAGTAACAAGTAAGATGGGAGATGAGAAATTCAGATTTAGATCATGATGCAGCAAAACCAACCTGATGTTTGCAGTGAGACAGATGGTTGAGAAGAAGCTCGAAATGAGAAATTATTCCATCTGGAAATTCCTAGATTTGAAGAAACCATACGATGAGCTCATAAGCAAGTTGATTTTGGCATCCTGTGATGGTTCAAAGTCCCCAAAACATGGATGCAATTAGCATAGGTAATATATAGGAACCCAATGACTGAAGTATAAACAGTGTTTGGGCTCACTGTGGAATTCCCAATGGCAGTGGGTATTCATTAAGGTTCAGCTCTGAGGCTGTTGGTGTTCATACTGGTGATGGACTACAATACAAAACAGGCCAGAGGGGACCAGTCAACAAACCTGATATATGCAGATGATGAGACATTACATGCAAACTCTGAATAAGAATGTCAGCTAATGCTAGGGTTATTGAATACAAAGTTGAAGCACATGGGATGAAACTGAGTATAGATAAGACAAGTGTAATGACAGAAAAGTGGGAAAAAGAGAACAATCTGAGAAATGAGATAGAAGGGAAATAGTGAAACAGGTTAACATCTGTGAGCATCTGAGGGGGTAGCTGAGGAGAAGGGAAGTTTAAATTAGGAGATGAAGGTTAAAAAAAGAGGGGTTGCAGCCAAATGACACAGAATGTCAGGGGTAGTGTGTGACAGAAGAATGCCAAAGAAGCTGAAAAGTAAGATGTACTAAAGACCTGTGTGACAAGTACTACTGTATGTACAGAAACATGGACACTGAAGGCAAAGCAGTTTAGGAAGCTAAATGTGATGGAGTTGAAGTGCTTGAGATGGGTGGTAGGATGTACACTGTGGGACAGATGAAGAAATGAGGATATCATAGCAAAAGAACAAGCAGCTCAAATTACAGAAAAGTTCAAAAAGATAAGATTACAGTGGTGTGGACATATGTGCAGAAAAGCAGTAGACAATCTGGTGAAGAAGATTTAGGACAGACAAGAAGAAGGTAAGAGAAAGTGAGGACATTCAGCAAAGAGATGGACAGATTGTTTGAGGGAAGACTTGTGACAGTCAGACATGAATGTCAAAGAATGTAGGAGAGTGGCACTAAATCGAGAGAGATAGTAACAATTAACACAACACCCTGACTCATATAGAAAGTAGGATAAAGGGGGTTAATAATGATGATTATGACAATCTTTGTAATGAGCCGGGAAAAAGATGTTATAATACTCCTGTAATTATTCTTGTGAATCTGCGAATGTTTGTGTTACTCCACATCCAGGATATAATTCTTTCTACATGTCAGACCCTAAAGAAAGCTGAAAATTGCACTTACAAATGCTTGTTTGAAATTAATGAGAAAATTCCCTTTAAAATATTTTAAACATAAAATCTGTTCTAGTTATATGGAGTTTTATTTATTATCAGTTCAAGTTCTAGTATGAATTGGAAGTGGTAAAAGAATTTCACTGGCAAATATTCTTTGATTTCTGTGCCTTATCTTTGAAAACTATTTTAAAGTCCTCTCAGTTGAAACATTGGCTAGTCTCTTTTATTAAATGCAGTTGTTCAGTTAGTATGCTTTGTTATTTTATTGTTGGTGGTTTTACAACATGTGGCTACTGTCCTTTTTATGTTTTAACTCACAGCATTTCCCTAGAAATCTGTTGCTTCCTTATAACAGAGTGAAAACAATAAATGCATGAGACCACTGTGCACTGCTTTTGGGACTTTCTCCTTCTCCCACTGTTGTGCATGTCTGAATCTGCTGTATATTAGTCTTGGAGATAAGGCTTTTTGGTCTAAGAGTATGATTCTTGCTTAGGGTGCAGGAGGTCCTGGGTTCAAATTCCAGAGAAGTGCAGTGGTTGTGGTTGTGGTTGTGGGTTGGTATAATGGCTACATTTACCTCACAGATGCAAGGTACAGGGTTTGATTCCAACCTTTGAGTGAAATTGGTTTGGCTTAAAATGGCCAACAAGGGTAGTTAGCCTAATACTTGTATATAAACCTATGTGAGTATTACTTACATACTAACACTCAGCAAAAAAAAAAAAAATGTTTTTGCTCTGTGCTATTATGGTGAATGATACTTTATTTTATTTATCTGTTATTACCAAAGTAGTTTCGGAGAAATCACATTCTGACCTGTCGAAAAATATTGCAGTAATACCAAAACTTTTGATACTGATGTCTATTACAGCATAGAATTTGATATTTATTCTTGAATAAAGGGCCTTGTTCTCTAAAAGAATTGTTTTACAAGTTAAATTTTTGACCTCTACCTACCATTCTTATGACACTTGTAAATATTGGTGCAATACAATGTGAAGTGATTTTAAACTGAGGCATATGGTCATTCGCTATTATTGTTTAAGTAATGCCATTTTTGAATCTCCTAAGTATACTGAAATCTTATATGATTAGAGTGAGATAACATGATGTATGTTTGCATTTTGGCCTCAATTTTTTCCATTAGTGTTGCAACATTTGTTTGTTTTAGTTTTTCTGTGTTTGCAACTGACAGTCTTTGTTCCATTTACTTTATTTTCTTTTATTATTTGAGATAGGTGATCTCTAATCTCTGTATAACAGTTGTACCACTCTTAAATTGTGTGACTATCTGAAATAGTCATCAGCTTGTATTCTTTTGACTGCCAGAACACAGGCTTCCATGTTCAACAAAATTAAGCAGAACTAGCTAAAGAATAATTGAAGAGATAATCTGTCTGCAACCCATCCTTATAAAATAGTATGCTTAATTCAAAAGTGGCATGCTGAAAACTGGAGAATGATTTATCACAGCATATACTGCTTTAGGACACTGCCAGCAATCTGGTCCTGTGACAATTTCTCAAGCTTTGGAAACAATGTAATGAAATGTCTCTGCATTTATCTAGCTAGACTACAAGAAAGAGGTCATAAAGGGAAAGTTGTTGCACTTCTCATCAGTTGTCATGGCTGGGGGTCAATGCACAAATCACAGAATACAAGGAAAAAAAAAAGAATTGGACATTATTTAACTCTAAACACCACCTGTAGAGAAAAGCTGCTTAAGACAAAATATTAATGACAGTAACACCAAAACGTCTTATGCTGACGTCTGTCTTGACACAGAATATGGTATATATGCTTGAAAAAAAGATCCTTAATCTCTAAAGGAATTGTACTACACATTAAAATGTTAACCTCTACCTGCCATTTTTATGACACATGTAAATATTGGTGCAATACAATGGGAAATGCTTTTAAACAGAGACGCATGATTGATTAGTTCACTTGAAAATGTTATATACAGAGGTTGCTGATATGAAAAATGTAATTATAGATGAGAGACTGAATCAAATGGCTTAAATGTATTTAGAAAGTTCTGAATGATTGGCAGGTACTGGACAATGTACTAATACAGGTTTAAGACAGTAAAATTTTAGTAGATAATTTATGGATGTCTAGTAACCCCCTATGTTTCAAGTGTAAGACCAAGGGTACAATTAGTATAGAAGGATGTCTAAGGGAAACCAGAAATCACTCACCATGCTGACACCATATTTGATATACACCGTTCCCGAGGAAAAAAATATATATATATAGATATATAGATAGATATATATATATATATAGATATATTTACCCGACTCCACTTCTCTGAAACAGCATTAAACCTAAAGAACTGACTGACAAAGTCCTTTCCCATGGTGAATTTTATCCTTTCTTCAGTGTAGTGCGATCTCTGAGTTGGCATATTTAAGTAGGGGGCATGGCAGTGAAGCCCCCCACTTTGGTGGGTGTAGTTTTGACCTGTTGAGTTTTTTTTCCATGGTGGCCAAGTGGTTCGTTTAACAGGGAAAGGATTTTGGCAGTTTGTTTTTTTGGTTTAACATTGTTTCAGAAAAGTGGAGTTGGGTAAGTAGAATTTGATAAAGTGTAATTTTCATGGGTCAAAGTAGACCCATATATGTATATATATATATATATATATATATATATATATATATATATATATATATATATATATATATATATATATATATATATATATATATATATATATATATATATATATATATATACATATATAGATATACATATATATATGTATATATATATATAGAGAGAGAGATATGTAGATATATAGATATATAGATACAGCTATACATATGTCTTTGCCTAGTTCCCTGACACATAAACATGTAATGTTCATATTGATCACTGCTGCAATAGCCTTAGCTATATGGATTATATTCTGCTAAGGATATAACAGCCAGCCAGCTTGCAAAACTTCAGGGCACCTTTCATATGCCCAAACTGTCAAGCAGCTTGAGAAGACCTGAATAAAGACACGTTTTAGCAAAAAACCCTTCAGAACTTTAATGCCAGTAAACAGTATACTCTTCTGAGGCTTTTGATGGTAGATGGTCAGCTTGTGTTTTCCTTTGCTGGGCAGATAAGTTCTGTTTGGGGGGGGGGTGTTCTTATATTTACTGGTGTGTTGTTAGTTTCCTCTTTAAGAAAGTTATTTTAAACCTAGGAGTGTTGTGTTTTGATGGACAGTTTTGAGACTTTTTGTGTCAGTTTTAAAGTAGTGTAAACTAAATGATAATATATTTTCTGTTGTGAAATTTTGCTTAATTTTCCATTGTGAGGCTGCCATAATGTTTAGAAGTGCTTTTTACAGTGTTATTGTTGTCATAAAAGTAACTTCTGTGGACTAGTAGTTTTACTGGTATTTACTTCCATGGGAAACAGGCACCATTTTTAGCTTGATTATTAAACAGATTGTCCTTCTTCCAGCCACAAAAAGAAAAGTTAAGCAAACAACCTTTGCCACCACAGCAGGCTAGCAATTAGCCTCAGCCGCAGATGGGTGACTCTGCTGTGGCCATTTTTATACTTCAGACCACTCATCTTTTACCCATAATCCCTCTGGTGTAGCACCTATAAGCACTGTGGTCTGGGGGCTAGCCACATCCTCTGCGGCTGTTGGAGTCTCCTCAGTGGGCAAGGGAGAGACACATGTCAGTCTTGGGAGAGGAAGAAGGAAGGTTTCCCTGTTATGTCAGAATGCGGTGCCCATCCCTGGGGAAGCAGTGGCTACCATTAGTAACATGGTTGTCCCTGTTTTTTCTTGTCCAAAAGAAACAGAACACAAAACATTTATACACTCCTCCTCAAATTTCTTTGAATAGGAGTAGTTTATTGGGACTGGTTCAGGGTTTAATTCAAGCTATTGATCCTTCTTGTAGAGCAGTTTCTGGTAAAAGAAAGAGAGATGTCTCTTTTCTTTAAGAGATTCTGAATCTAAACAGGAAGATGCAGTGATGTATTAAGGCTTTTGTTTACAGATTTATCATTCAGACATAAAGGACAGCTCAGTTTCTGTTTTTTCTGGTGGGGGGGTTCTTTCTCTGAGACTATTGCTAGAATGTCTTAGTGTGTCAGTGGTTAAAACACAAAAAGAAAAATCTAGCAAAGCTAGAATATCCACTGTGTGATACCTTAAATCTCTTGAATCAGAGACAACATGGTATATATGTAAATTAACCTTTAAGGATATCAGGTGTTTCAGCTAAATGGCAAATCTGAATGTCCATGACTTTTTTCTTTTGCTTTTTTAAGTCCTTTTATATGGACAAGTTCAGACCAATAAAACCAAACCTCTCTAGCTGTAAACATGCATGTCTCTGCCTTCTTATAACATCATCAGCACAGCATAAAAGAAATATTTGACATTTGGAAACACAGGGTAGTCATACCCAACTGATATCCATAAACCTAAGGGTGTCTAGAAAATATCCCAACTAACAAACTAAAACAATGTTTAAGAAGGTCACACAGGAAATCCAATGGGTTAAAAACACAGAAAGAAAAAACTAGCAAAGCTAGAATTTCCACTGTGTGATACCTCAAACCTCTTGAATTAGAGGCAACATGGGATATATGTAAATTACCCTTTAAGGATATCAGGTGTTTCAGCTAAATGGCAATTCTGAATGTCCATGACTTTTTTCTTTTACTTTTACTTTTAAGTCATTTTATGAACAATTTCATGCCAAACCTTTTTAAGCACTGTTTTAGTTTGTTAGTTTGAATATTTTGTAGACACCCTTAGGTTTATGGATATCAGTTGGTATGACTACCCTGTGTATCCAAAAGTCAAACATTCATTTTATGCTATGCTGATGATGTCATAAGAAGGCAGAAACACGCATGTCCATAGATAGAGGAGTTTGGCTTTATTTGGCCTGAAATTGTCCATAAAAAGACTTAAATGTAAAAGAAAAAAGTCATGGCTATTCAGAATTGCCATTTAACTGAAACACATGATATCCTTAAAGGGTAATTTACATATATCCCATGTTGCCTCTAATTCAAGAGGTTTAAGGTATCACACAGTGAAAATTCTAGCTTTGCTAGATTTATCTTTTTGTGTTTTTAACCAATTGGTTTTCCTGTGTGACCTTTTTAAACATTGTTTTAGTGTTTTCATTGGAAGAACACTCAGGTTTCTCAGTCCCTCAGAAAGTGCTACAGAAAGCTTTTCCAGAGCATGCACCAATTTGCACATTTTCTGTTTGCTTTAGAGGATGCATGTTTTACTGCCTGCAATTTTCCTTATAGTCACCCACCTATCCCTAAAAAGGCAGATATGATGTAAAAGTTCCTCAGTCTTTTACATTTTTTTGCATTATTCCCAAACCTGACCCAGCAGCTATAGCCTTAGTTGACTCCACTGCTGCTCAGCACTTAATTAATTCCAGTCCTAGTCTTCCTAATAAGGATGGGGAAATTATTGATAGGTATGGAAAAAGAGTGTACTTCAGCAACTTTTATTTTAATTGTCTGTCTCATATGTTAAAATTTGCTCTGATATATTGTGAAAGTATGAGGATTGTTTTATCTACAGTTTCTTTTGTGAAGAAAAAAGCTGCTTTAAATAATTTAGTTTATTCTATTGCATTGATCACTACTCATTGTTTGCAGTGTGTATATGATTCTGTTGATACTTATTCTAGGGCTGTGGCCACTGGTAATGTTTTAAGGAGGTTTGTTTGGGTGAATTCTCTGAACTTCCAAGATGATTTAAAAAATGAGATTTTAAATCCTCTCATTGATACAGATTTGCCCCAGGATTCAGTATAATCCATGTAGGCTCGATGTAGAGTCTACACAGTACCTGGTACCATGGTTCCCCTTCGGCAGCATGCATGCATATTAACCATGGCACACTGCTGAGGAGCTAACACTAACACGGATATTGAATCTATGTAAGCAGTAGTGTAGAGGCTGTCCCATTGTTGTGCATTGTCTAGGAAATTAGTGGACAGATGTTATGCACAGGATAGGAATCCTTGTAATATACCCTGCTGGTGTAGAAAAATGAGTATATTTAATATTTATTTATTTTAATACCTGTTTGTATGATGTGCAGCAGAGCTGAGCTGTGCTTACACATACAGAGGTGACATCTACCAGACATCTAAAAATAGAAACCAGATGTAATTAATTAATTATTTTTGTCTACTTTTTTTCTTTTTTTTTTTTTTGAATGGCCTTTTGTGCTGTACTGAGTAATACTTAGTAATGCTCACAGGTAGCTTAGTAGTATGTGTAAAGGTATACTGGTTTTCTCGCTACCCAAGTAGCTACATAGGTGGAGACACAGTCTAAAGTGTAGTAGGCCCCAGGTTTGAGTCCTGAGCAGTCATACCTTTTTTATATTTATTGCTGGGTAAATGTGTGAGGTAACCTAAAGGGCAGTTTAATTCAAAAACAAAATTGTTATATTTGGCAAAACTGCACAACACTAAACAATGCTTAAACATGGTCAATGGCTATTCCTGTTTGCACATTGCTAATCTCCGCTGAAACACGGTTGTGCGAGTTTATGCAATGCTCAGCTCCACTAAGCTGAATTCCGTGATGCTAAGGAACCTGAAGTTTTTTGAATGCAACAGTATGATGTGTTAGGGTGGGAAAGCAATCTATATTAAGACCAATAGGTAGGAATTCACAGCATTCATTGGAGTCCATAGTAAACTGTTGATATGCCAGGCAGTGTTGGTGAGGGAGCACACTTTCGGGCACAGAAGTGGGGTGTGCAGGAGTCCAGAGTGTTTGTTGGACTCCTGGTCCAAAACTATGAACCCTAACTGTTGCAGGGTGATTACCAGGGCTCAGAATGTAAAGCTGAAGTCTGGGATCTGTTGGCCAGGGATCTTACCAGTGCTACTGGTATCTTCCACACTGGTGAGCAGTGTCATCACCACAATGATGACATAAAGCAAAGGAAGAGCTTTGGACAGTGCAGTGGTGCAGCGGTTGCATTGTCATCTCACAACAAGAGAATCTCCAGTTTGATTCTTGGCTGGGGTGCCTTCTGTATGGAGTCTGCATGTCCTCCCTGCATTCATGTGGGTTTTTTCTAGATGCTCTAGTTTCCTCCCACGTTTCAAAGACATGCATTTGGAGCATTTCTCCCTGGGCCTCCACTGAAAATTGGCTTTGTTCCAAGTCAGACTTTCCTGGTAAACAAATGTTAAATAAATAAATAAATAAAAGAGGGGGATCTTAGACACCTGGGTCCAAGGGGTTACAGCTGGGCATGCCCCACAAATATGTAAGTATGTTTGCTACTACTTTACTAATATACAAGCTGAATCTGTGCAAAACTGGTATGCATAATGGTTTGCTTCTCTTCCAACAGCTGAAGTTGAACGGGCTAGCAATGTCCAGTCTCACTCAGGGCATCAAGCCAGGATGCACTATGAGTGTGGTAAGTATGGATAATTTCTGATAACTGTAGTGCAATAAACAATAAACAATACAAATAACAATAAACAATAAGGTTTAAAGCAGGACGGTGGTTTGATAAATAATGTGTGCCAATAACTGCAGTAGGGTTGTATTCACTGCATGTTTGTTCAATGTGACTCCAGTCAACTGTACAAGTTAAATTTATAAAGAATGCAGACATAATTGCCTGATAAATGTATTGCACAACCCACAGTATGGTTTAGGGTTGTCTTCAGACCACTTGAGTCAAATTATGCTTATTTATTTATTTATTTATTTATTTATTCCAGTTTGATGACCGGGGAGGTCCACTGGGCCTGGGGAGCCCATTTTCAGTGGAGGCCCGGGGAGAAAAGTTTCACAAAACAGAATTTCAAGATTAATTAACAGAGAAATTAAGGATTACAAAACAGGTAGCATTCTAAAATAGAAAATAGAAAAAAAATATTTACAATTCAGTACACTAGGCTAGGTGAGCCTACTTTCAGTGGAGGCTTGGGGAGAAAAAGCTACACAATACAAAGTTTAAGTACATGAATACATTTAGAGGGGGCTCGGGCAATAGAGCTCCTCATTAAAGTTTGATAACATGCTTAATTACAAATGAAGTTAGTAATGCAAGCAACAGGAGGCATTTACAGGAGTGAGAAAACAAATAAACAGTATAGATTCAGGTGTAAACAGGCATATAGTATCATGGCTAGATTTTGCTGATTGGTTACATTAACAAATTAAAGTGAGGTTAGGAAGGTAGAAAGGTTAGTCAGGAGAAAAGGGAGAAGAGAGATTGAGAGGAATGGGGGAGAGTACAATTGCATTTCCTGTTTAGATAGCGATAGGAATAAAGATGAGTTTTGAAATTGTTAAGGTTTTCACAGGTCCTCAGTGTGTGTGTGTGTGTGGGGGGGGGGGGCACAGCAGTCCATTTTTTAGCTAGGGAATAAGATAGCAGAAGCTGGCCAGCAGGGCGCTTGGGTTTATGGATGGTGATCAAGTTTTGGTGGGTAGATCTAAGGGGTCTGAGGGGGTTGTAAGGTTGCAGAATATTGGAAAGTGCAGGGCAGTTAGTAGGTTGGAAAAATAGTTTGTGAGCAGTGGTGATTTGGTGAAGGAGTAGTAGATTGAGGAGTTCAAGCCAGTTTAGTGAGTGTAGGGAGGTGCAGTGATGAGTGGAGGATTTGGCATTTGTGGTGAATCTGGCTATTTTATTGAAACATACTTCCAGTTTGTAGGTGAGTGTGGAAGATAGATTAGTGAGGAGAGGAGCTCCATACAGGAGAGAGGGAAGTAGCTAGGTTGTGGCGAGAGTTAGTTTAGACGAAGGAAAGAGGAAGTGATTGTTTCTATAAAGTAGGCCAAGTTTTATGTGGGTTTTCTTGATATTTTGCTGGATGTGATTGTTAAATTTAAGGTGTTCATCAATGGTTACACCAAGAAGTTTGGCGGAGGGTACGACTTTGATAATGGAGTTGTTATGGCTGGTGATTTGAAATAAGTTTTTGTCAATAGGGAAGGATTTTGAGGGAGAGAATAGAAGGATCTTAGTTTTGTTTGCATTTAGTGAGAGGTGGTTTTGTAGCATCCAATTTTCGGTGGTAGAGAAAGCAGTTTGAGTTAGAAATTGGAGATCTTTTAGGTTAGAGGCATAGCAGATTAAAGTGTAATCATCAGCGTATTGTACAATTTTGGTATTAGGTATGGCTTTGTGGAAGTTGTTAATAAAGATATTAAATAACAAAGGGCCAAGAATTGAACCTTGTGGTACTCCAGTAGGGGTTGGGAGGAAAGTGGAGGTAGCCTGGCCCCACTTCACAGCTTGGGACCTATAAGAAAGGTAGCTGGAGAACCAGGAAACAGTTTTATGGGAGATGTTGAGGTTAGACAGATGGTTTAGTAGGTGACTATGGGAGATAGTATCAAAGGCTTTAGATAAGTCTAGCAGAACAGAGGATACTATGTTACCGCAGTCACAAGCTGAATAAACAGAATGTAAGAAGGAGATTAGGGCAGAGTTGGTACTGTGTCCTGGATGGAAGCCGTGTTGGGTAGGGGAGAGTAGTTGGTGCTTGGTAAGGAATGGTAAGAGTTGCAGGTGGATACATTTTTCCAGAATTTTGGAGATAGGGGAGAGAATGGCTATGGGACGGAAATTGGAGGTGTTACAAATTTTGCCACCCTTGTGGAGTGGAAGAGTAAAAGCAGAACATCATAGTTTGGGAACATAGGATTCAAGTAATGATCTATTGATTAGTATGCTGATATGGTGGGCAATACTGTCAGAGGCTATTTTTAGGAAGGAGGAGGAATGTTGTTGGGGGAATCGGAGCATTAGATAGGAGATTTTTTATTAGGTTGGTGGAGATGGGTTTAAGTTCAAAAGTGGGGGGGTTGAGCAGTAGATGGTGGAGGGTTATTATTGGTAAAAGTCTTGGTTAGTTCAGCGATAGAAGAGGTAAAGAAGGTATTAAACATTGTGGCGATTTCAAGGTCAGATTTGCTAGTGTCAGGACAAAGGTTGTTTTTAGTACCAGGTTTTAGGAGGGAGTTTATGGAGTTCCAGAACTGTTTGGGGTTTTTGTGTGATTTGCTTGTAGTTTGAAGTAGTAGTACTTTTTGTCTTTAATTATTAGTTTTTGGCTTGGTTTCTCGGTTGTTTATATTTAAGTAAGATTTCTGGTTGGTTAAGGTGGAGGTAAGCTTTCCAGGTTTTATCTCTTTGTAGCATAATTTTTTTTGGTGTCCTTTGTGAGCCATGGGGTGGTTTTTGTTTTAACTCTTTTTGTTCTTATACGTGCAAGGGAGTTAAGGATAGTTAAGAATGTAGAGTTGAAGTAATCAACGGCAGCATCTAAAGGAAGAGTTTTTAAGGGGTTCCAATTAATTAGCTTAAGGGAATCAGAGAAAGTAGTTGGGTTGAAGTTAGAGAGGTTACAGGTTTGAATAAAATGATGGGAGTGTGTGGAAATGGGAGTAGCCTGATGGATGAAGGTAGGGAGGTGGTCTCCTAATGGGTCAGGAATGACACCAGATTCTAAGACTTTGTTAGGATGGGATACGAGCATCCTGTCTAGTATGGAGCCTGGGGGGGGGGGGTTGTTTGGTCTCGAAATAGAGTTTATAAGTTGAGTAAAATTAAAGAGATTGACTCCTATGGAGGGATTATGGTGAATAATTTTGTTCAAGTCTATATTTACGTCTCCCATGATGTAGGTTTTTAGCTTAATGTTGGAGGAGGTCCAGGAGAGGATATCTTCCAGTATGTTAGTGTTATTACCAGGAGGAATATAGAGTGATATGATACAGATGCTCTTATGGTTGTTCAGTTTTAGTAGTCCAATTACAAGTTCAGCATTATTGAAAGAAAGAATGGGATTGGATATGGAGTGATGGACAAGTGGTTGGAGTAGATTAGGGCTACACCACCACCTCTGTGATTTTGGCGGTCAGAACGGAGAGCTAGAAATCCAGGGAGAAGGAGTTCAGAGTCTCTATTCCTCTTACTTTAGGAACAATCTATATGGGTAAGGTAGCCCATGTTATGGAAAGATATCGTGTGTATAATTCACAGATTCTAAGGAAAAATTACAATAAAGTGTAAACAGGATTGTGCATTGATAAGTAATGAGTTGAAATAACTGCTGTAGGGCTATATTCATTGCATTTGTGTTCTAATCTGACTGCAGTCAATTGTTACATAAAGTGCACATGTCCCCTGGAGTCACAGCTTTTAGGTTCTAATCCTATGTCAGCCAACTAAGACATGAGCGGCTGTCTAGTATACTTAATGCACCTGAACATACCTCTCAGCTGTCAAGATTTTTCATAATGTAATGGCAACTGTCCAATCTGCCTGGTCCTTGATTAGCAGAAAAATGATTGCTTGGAATGAAATTTATTTGCAAATCCATTTACAGAACACCTTGGTAGTAATGTATTAGCACAGTATTTGAAACAGTTCCATGTACTGTCCCATGCTAAAAGCTTGAGAGGTATGTACATGCAATATCATCTATAGAATAATCAGAGTTACTGTACTCACAACACTCACAACTGACACTGCACACCTGTAGAAGTATGCATTAGTAGTCTGTGTATTAATGTCATCTGCGAGTTGACTAATGGTATGTTTTTTTCTCTCTCTCCTCGCCACTTATCTTCTTTAATTTATTAATGTTATTAATTATTATGACTTAATATTGATATTTTCAGTTAAACTAACTGTTATGTTGGCCTTATGGGTTATTTCATACTGGTTTCTTATTAACATACTTACTATTATGTTATTTATTGTTGTATTCCACATAATATACCATAATATGTATTTGGATTAATCAATATTATGTTCCATTATGTTAATACCTACATTGGTTTGGTTATGACTAACCTTAAGTTATGTTTATATCTAATTTACTAGAGCGCAACAAGGTAGGCCAGTTCCAGGTCATCCACCTACCTTGGCTTCTCCGGCCATGGCACCAGGGCTCAGCACATCTGGACCACAGCCTGGTGGTGCCTCCTCTGCTGCCTTTGCACTACCTTCAGTGTTGGGTAGTTCCCCTCCACAGGCCGGGGCTGGGCCCCCTCTGGGAGCAGCGGTGGATGGGATGATTTTGTCACCAATGATGAAATGCCAGGTATGGTGTGCAAGTTGCTCTTTCGAACATTCAGACTTTGTCTGCTCTGGATGGAGGTTATACTTGCCACCCTGGTGGGCAAGCCTCACCCTGGACACCAGCTTCCACCACTGCCACCACAGGGGCAGTGAACCAGCAGTGCTGAAAGTTCCATCGGTGGGGACTTGAGTCACATTGCTACCTTGTAGATGCATCTGAAACTGGGATTCAACAACACCCTCCCCATACAAGGTGTTCACTCCCCACTTGTGTCACAAACCAACCCGGTCTGCTGTCTTGTCTGTCTGCAAAAGCTTCCTCACCTTCCCAAATTACCTCCCCCACATGTATGTATGTCCCTTCCCCAACCTTCCATTCTCACCTTAAAAACATGGGCACCTGTCCCACAAAAAAAAAAAAATTATCGTCCCATACACAGCTCTCCATTTTACACACTTGTCCATTGGGCACATGTAATTTGGTCCAAATGACTTTACAACACAATTATGTTGTCCTCGTCCCTCTCTCTGGGTGTGACAGTCCAAATTCATCTACAAATTCTGTCAAACTGCACAGCTGTTGCTGTACAAGAAATGGATATCTATGTTTTTTCCTGTGCCCTTCCTACACATACCTACCTGCCTTTCACTATGTTTTCTTCTGCTTGCATCCCATTTCCTCCCTCTCCTATTTGCCCATTTTTCATTTCTTTAAAGAATTTGTGCATGAACCTGAATGATGTAGCACGTTGTACAGCATCTCTGAGCTCAGCTAAATGGAACTATGGTAATATATGTGTTTGAAATGATAATAAACAGATACAAAATGTACACCTGTGGCCTATGTTGAACCCAAGACAATTGCACCTACAGTCCAATGCATTAACCTGCCATGCCACACAGCTGTTAATTAAAACAGTTGGTTTAAGCAAAACATAGTAATTGCAAGTTACCATCAATAACCGTGTTTATGCAGATGTGCATCATGCCACATTGTACAAACTTGCTGAAAGAGTAATGGAAAAACTGGGAGTGTGCCTTGGAGGCTGGTACAGGACTACACCACTAGAAATCCAGACACAGACTAATGGATGTAAGTGAGGTCTATAATAGCAGATAAATATGCACTTTTATGAGCAAAATTTAGAAATACACCTGCCAAAACATTAATGGCAAAATACATGCTCAACTGGGACTCTGGTGGAGAAATACATCCCTATAAAGCCATGCCATTTATCCACTCAATGCATTTAAAATGCAATGTCTGCTGTTCAATGATGGCAGTCAAAGACCTGCAGATAGGAACACAGTTGACATATCCCTATAGCAACACTATAAAGTGCATAACGTGTCACGTCATGCATTAATATGCATTCACAGAGGATTTTAATGTAGGTAATGCAAGGGAGACCCACTAATATCAGAGTGTCACACACAATCATTTCATAATGATAGTACAGATTAGCACAGCTGCACAACTAGCATACACATATGGAGGTCCTGCTAGCAGTAAGGACTGCCAGCACACACATTCCAAATGACTACCATAATGTAACATATGGCTTGGCAGTTGCCAAATGGTTGACATAGTGGTATATTTACCCCTTATGTTGTTCAACGACACAACAAACATGTTGCTTATTACTCTCTTAATGATACCTTCAGCTAACATACTAATCTTAATAACATACCTAAATATCCTGTGGGATTGGTTCCCCCATTAAGACTCTGGCTGTACATCAGAGTTGCCAGTGTTCACACTTTTACTCATAACTGCTGTTGTCCTCCACATTCTGCAGCCTCTCTCACTGTGCTTATTGCCTGCAGCAGTAGCATCAGTGGCAGCCTGTAGCCCATACGTAAATGTACATCCTCCCTGTGTTGACATCATATTTCTACCAGCATTTCCACCCCATCTTATGAGAAAAGGGATGGATTCTACATTGAGTCCTTATATCCCCTTCAATAGTTGCAGGGGATTGCCTGATTTACACTGCAAATTAGCTCAACCATAGATTGGTGCAGAGGTAATCACCTAAGGTACACCTTAAAAAGGAAAACCCCTAGCTAGGGGAACCATTGTCTATGAGAGTTACTTTGTATGAACTCATTGGCACAAGATATATATATATATATATATATATATATATATATATATATATATATATCAAGTTGCGGTGGTAGTGCTGCGGTAGCATTATCACCTCACAGTAAGACGCTGTCCGGTTCGATTCTCAGCTAGAGCGTCTTCTGCATGGAGACATGCGTGAATGTTGGTACCTTCGTTGAAGGTTGTGCATCAAGGCTGGCAACTTGCCACGTAAAAATCTATCTGCCAATCATTAGCAGACCGCAGTTCCGTTGTGGCGACCCCCTAACTGGGAAAAGCCGAAAGACACAACAATATATATATATATATATATATATATATATATATATATATATATATATATATATATATATATATATTGGCTTCTTTCCAAAGAGGTGTATTGTACTCCAGAACATATGTAAAAATGTTATCACCAACATGATGCATATGCTGGAATATAGTTATGGAGAATGGGATTATGTCAGTTACACCTACAGAGAAACTACAGTACAGCAACCATAGAATGCTATGTGTTAAATAGGGACACACGTCATCTGGGTAACACCTCTATTTGTTTGACACTGTTAGTTGTATAGAATTTGGGGTGGGTGGGGTTTACTGCTATGGAGCAGACTATATTGGAATCCTGCTTTGGCTGTCTTATCATACATCTGTATCTGTCATGCCATGATCAGGAATATTTAACTATTACTATTCCATCACTTGTACCCACAACCTTTGTATGTAGAGTACATACCTCTCACCTATACATATGTTAGCAGATTGTCCAAAGTTTTACCTCATATATTTGGTCCATGTTTCATGACATTCTGGTTTTCTGTCAAAGTAGTTGCAAATCATTTAAGATTGCAGTTAGACAATAATTAAGGACATCTGATTTGCAGACTTCATACCCTACAGACATTTCAAGTTCATGCACAACTTGTTATTCCAGCAACCGTGTAAGTTTGTAATACCAGTACATAGAAATTGTCACTATTTTCTGGATTTGTTCCACTTTTATTTATGGATTTGCCCAGATTTCTTGCTCTAATAGGTTGAGAGATATGGTGGGGCACACATATGAATTTTAGATGTGCAATCAAATAGCTGTCCTATATGGATGTATCTCTACCTTCTGCACCCCCACATATCTGATCCGGACATGTGTCCTCTTTTTGTTGTAGATCAGCAATAATGTATAGGCGTCAAAGAGGCCCTTTCACTGACCCAAGAATGAAATAATTGTTGAGGCCAGGTGGCAGCATTATGACATCCTACCAACAGTCAGGAGTGGGCTGCATTGTGGGTGGACCTGGTCCAGAATGTAAATGCAGTTGGCCAGCAGAGCAGGACATATAAGTAGGTGCAACACCATGTCACTGATATGATCCACACAGTATGCAGAAGAGCAGCAGATGTGCCCAGGGATCATGATGTCACTGGTCAAGAGCCTGCTGAAGAACAACCACTGTTGGCCACTGAGGAATTCCTGGAAAACCTAGGTACACAAAACAGCTCCCAGACATCCATCACATAGTATGTCGTGGATGTGGGTGCCTCTTTTTCAACAACAGAGGAGCATCCAGGTATGCTTAGCAGGATCATCATTGGAATACTGTAGCATTCATTGAGTCAGTATGTACATAGTTTTAAGTGGGTGTCAGGTTTTATTTGGGAGGAAAACAGGTTAGCTGCCGTTTGAGTCTCAGGCCAGATTGTGACCAACATACCAGTGCACATAGTAGCTACTGTACATATCAGATATTTTGACATATACTCTGTTATAATGTAACACGCAGAGCTGTTTACATTACTTCCTCCTCAAATCTTTTCAGGAACATCAGGAATTGGATGAGGTCATAGTCCTGCTCCTGGTAAGCACAACACTATTTTGTTATAAATGTATATTTAGTGAAATGTATATGCTAAACTGTCTTTCCAGGCCTTATGGCTGGATTGATGTACTGTTAGCCTGATTGTCAACTATAGAGATATATTCTGACTGTACACAGTTTACTCTCATACCTATACCCTGTAGGTGTTCCCACAGTGATAAATTTGCAACTATTGTCAGGACAGTACAGATCACCAGGTGTGTCAAACATGCAAGAGTTTTTCAAAATGTCCACATTGGACATCATTTAGGTATTGATCATGAGATTTTTCTTTAAAGAGCTTTTATTTGCTGGTGAATACAGATTTGGGTTAGACTACAATGTCCTCATGTCCTATTATTAGAGCTTGGAGGTTAGACAAGTATGTGATACTGACAGCAGTACACACAGCATAACATATATTGCAACATAGTAATGCATAGCATAGTAGTTAGAATATTAATGTAATGCTGCTCCATTGTTTTCACATGCAACCTTTGGGGCTGGTCTCTGCCCCCTTCACAACCTGATGTCTGAGTCTCTTGAAACTATGATGATGATGGTGGCCAAAGTGAGGCACAGCTGGAGGTTGCAGAGGCTGAATCTGACATAGAGGTCAACATCCCTTGTCTGCCTTTATTGTCACTGTATAGACCCAGTATGCCTACTCATACCTCATTCCCTGTGGCCACAGATATTATCAGAGAGTGGCAACACTGAACAAGAGATTGTGGCTACTGAGGCTGCAGGGAGTGTTGACACTGGCCATAGCCAAACAGTTGGTAAGGTACACCAAGGCAGATTGATAGGGGTGCTCACAGGAGGCCAGCTGTCCCTCTACCACCTGTTGCAGGGGTCTCATCATGTGTCACTTGGTGAATGTTTAAGGCCATCATGGAGGCACAGGCATGTTCTGAAAGGTAATCCCAGAGAATGCTCAGGTTTATGAATGCAGCACAGTCTGACATCAGTGACTGCCTCTGCCATGTTGCTGATAACCTGGGATGGTTGATTGATGCAGTGGAAAGACATTGGTCCAAGAGAGATTACACAGTATTAGTTTTGGAATTCAGGGTGTTTGTAATGGAACATCTGTTTGGAGTTGAGGATCATCCTCATGGATATAGGTCAGCAACTACATCTGCTGAGAGTCAATGTGGCTACGCACAATCATGCGCCCATAGTGGCAGTACATTCACTGCTCCAGAGGGGAGTATGCTGTCCACAGAAAGACATGGCATACCATGGGTTCATGGTCCTAGGCATTTCAGTGGAGGACAATTTCCCAGCATACAGCAACCACCCCCAGGTAGTAGCACAGCATCTGACCTTGGGTGTGGAGGTGCCAGTGCAACTCCTGGCAGAGCCAGTTCACATGTTCAGGGGTAGAGACATAAACTATCAATGCTACCATCCAGGGCTCACAGCTGTCAAACATAAAGACATGTTGGGCTAGCACTGAGCTTGGCTGTGTTCATGTATGCACTCACACAACACTGTCAAAATCAGATCACCTAGACACACACACACCACATCTCCATGTTTCATCTTGCCTGCTTCCCTTCCTGACTAACACAGACACATGTCAACCTATTGGGTTAGCCTAGGCCTTTTGTACCCCCACACAACACCCTGTGCAAGTGATGATGCCTGTGCCACATCCTTGTCATCTTTCTCATGGATGAAGGGAAATAAAGCTATGTCCAGAAATCAAAAACAAGTGTGCTCCCAGGTAAAAACTCAGTACCATTGTACAAGCCAACTGAAATATATATGATCAAACAAGGCACTAAATCAACAGGGCTGCAAAATATAATTTTCTTTAACAGAGTAAGCACTTTCACAATTAAAAAATTGTTTCATCAGACTATCCTACAATGAATGAGTAAACCATTTAAATATTTCTCAGCCAATCAAAATGAAGCATTCACATCCAATTAGCTTTAAACGTTTTACATATAAAACATAAATAAAAAGCATAACGTTTTCTATATCCATAACATATCTTATTCAAAGATGTCAACATAAACAAAATAAAATAAAACTTTTGTTAAAAAACATTCATTCAATCTATGCTGAAGAAGCATCAATGGGATAGTGTCCATGCACATAAAACTGGTTTTAAAGAAACAACATCATTAATGCCAAGCAGATTCTCTGCATTAAAATATAATATCCACTTCTGTTCTGCTAACTCTGTTCTATTTTTTAACTCCCCTCCCTTAATGCTTTCATTTATTATTTCTAATACGAAAAAATCGAAAGCAATGTTGTGCCCTTCTAGCATCACACGTTGTTCCAGCAGATTACTATCACTAACATTCTTTATATCTCTTATATGCTCAAGTATATGCTTTCTCAGAGAGCAATTAGTCTTTACAATATAAAATGCACTGCATGCTAGACAGCAATTGTAGTATACTACATTCTTAGATCTACAGTCAGTATAAAATTTACATTCTATAGAATATCCTAACTGGGGTTGCATATAACTCATACCTGAATGGATAAAGCTGCAAGCACTACAATTCCTACATGGACAGGTCCCTTGTCTTTGTGAATCCACAAGAGGTCTTTCTATATGTGTCTTATAATACAGTTGTCTCTTAAGAGATAAATTATTTCTAAAAGAGAAACACAGTTTCTCACTAATAATATCCTTAAGTTCATCTGATGCACTCAGGATATTCCAATTCCTTTTTAACAATATCATAAAAAATATTCCCAGCACTTGAATATGTCAAGGGGACTCATACATTCAAGGGCTGACCCTGTGCTTTCCTGCTTTCTAGAGGGGAGTGCTAAAAATATGGTTTACCTTTCTCCTTTGTCTCAATTAGCATTTGACTAATACAGTTATCAATCTCTTTCCCTGAATAATCTATATGCAAAATATCTTTCTTTAAATTAGCAAAAGCTATTTCCAACTGTATGCCATCATTGTAAAGCCTCATGATCCTAAGAAACTGTCCCTTTAAATAATTTCTTGAAATGTGTCTAGGGTGCATGCTACTTTTATGTAGAAGAGAGTTCTTCTACTAGCCTTCCTATACAAACTTGTCTTAATACAGACCAAATCTGTTTCATTGGTAGTGACATCCAAAAAAATCAATCTGTTTAATAGAATATCTATAAGTAAATTTCAAAACACTGTTGTAGTATGCAGGTATTCTATAAAGTGAGATAATAATTCAGATGAGCCACTCCACAGAAAAAATATATCATCATGAAATCATGTATATCATAACAAATACATACTAAATAATGCAGATGAGCCACCCCACAGAAAAATATATCATCAAGAAATCATATATACTATAATAAATACATACTAAATTCATTGTTATGCAGCACAGAACTCAGCTTCCATTGTGCCAGTGCACGGCTGGTGTAGCTATTGGCACAGGCTGTGCCCATAGCCACGCTAGCCTTCTGCAGAAAAAATTCATCTTTAAAATCAAAAACATTGTTTTCTAAAATAATGACAAGCAGTGCACATATCAAATTTATCTTGTCATGAGAAAAAATCTTCCCTTCATCAAAAACTCTCTGATATTGTCAACACCCCAAATATTGGGAATAACAGTAAAAAGAGACACTATGTCCATAGTTACAAAATAGTACAACTTATCTTGACCTAATCATACAACACTATTATAAAATTCATGCAAAAAACATTGTATCCATCAATACTGTATTAACTGTATCCAGTACTGGACTTAAAGTTTTCTCTATATAAATAGTAAGCAATTCAGTAGCCCACCCTTTCCTAGAAGCAATCGGTCACATGGGTGGGCAAGTTAAATCTTTATGAACCTCTGGAAGGCTGTAAAAAAGTAGAACCACAGGGTGTTCAACATTAAAATATTTAAGCAGGACATTATGATCATGCCAGTCATCATAAGATTAAACACTTTCAGCACACATTATGCATCATGTTCAGCAACATCCAAACTATAAAAAGCAGGAATATGTTTATACTCAAGAACCTGTATAATTTCTTTCTCACATATTTTGACAAATGCTTCAACTAAAGGATGTACCTTTGGTACAAACACACTAATTTTCCTGAAAATATTCCTAGCAATGCTCTGTTGTGGAAACATAACTTTCAAAGATACATTCCTGGGAAAAATTTTTAGATCCATAAGAATGTCTACCATATCTGATTTCCATGCAGGAATGAAAGATAACCCTTTATTTAACAAAGAGAGTTGTGCCGGTGTAAGTGTGATTGAGGAGAGATTAATAACCAAATATTTTGTTATTTGTTCTGTCTTCAACACTATCTGTGTATTTTCTACACTTTTCAACCACTGAACATGTCCTCTTCTTACCTGGCTCCTGGATCTGTCATTTCTGACAATTAATAATGTTTCTTACAGAGAAAAAGAAACCAACATTATTCATATCTACAAGGCCATGGGGCAGATCAACATGGACATTATCAACTAAAATGTAGGTAACATTCAGTTACTTGCACCTACTCAGTTTGGATTTGTCACAGATGTACCATGCCTGTTAATTCGGGTGGACTTCTTTAAGAGAGTCACCAAGGATGTGGCTGATGGCAAATCTGTGCACACAGCCTACCTGCACTAAGAGAAGGCATCTGATACTATCCCCCATGCAGACATCATTGAAAAATACACCCAACTACTAGGCTTGAACCTTTACATCATTATAGGGGTTGTTAACTGCCTCACTGATACAAGTCATATAGTCCAATAGGGGAATACACCTCCAATAGCTGAGCTGTAACCAGTGGTTTTCCAGGGGCTTCTTTCCTGAGTCACCTACTGTTTGGAATCCATTTCACCAAAGTACAAGTACAAAGTAAGTGACTATGGCTGATAATGTTTGACAATGCCTACTCACTGTGAGTGCTAATAGAATATACATAGTATAGCAACATCCCGCATTATGGTGCTACATGGACAGATGATTGTTGCCAAACACATGGCATTAAACTCAATGCAAATATATGTATTATCATTCATTTTGGTAGCAGCGATGTTCCTGCTAAGTACCAGATAAATAGCGACACCTTAAGTACATGTGCAGGGGTGAGAGACCTGGTGAGACATGTTGACAGCTACCATAACTTTGATCACCATGTCCACACAGTGCTGAGTAGGCCATTATATCTTGCTCATGTCATACATGAGAGCATTGTCTCCAGTACAAGCAGTTAGCACCTCCATATACTCTTCCCTCATCAGGAAAATATTTGAGTGTAATACCCCTATTGGTATGTTACTCACCAAACAGCTGTGGTGACTGGAGAAACCATAGAGGTTCCTCACAAGGGGGATGCAAGTCTTTAGCATCTGTCCAATGTGGATTGTATGAACTCACCATCAATTTAGTGTGTGTCAAATAGAGTACTCAGAGGTGATCTCTGCTTTGCATACAAGTCAAACTGTGTCCCTGTTTCATTGCACATGCTGCTCATGCATAAGTGACATGGTTAACCAGTTTACTCCCAGTTAAGATTTTAACATGGTATGCAACTTTTATAAAACCTGCTGGAGGGTGAGAAGTGTCTACCAGAGGTTAACACACCTTTGGAATACTTATCCACTTCATGTCAAACTGGGCACTTCATTGACCCTTTACAGATGCAGTCTGTATGATTGGATGGGTGACTGTAATTACACCACATGGGTTCCACCTGTGCACACCCTGGACAGGGTTAGTAGATGTTGAACATGTTACTAAGAGTAAAAGATGGCTAGGTGTATGAGGGCCCTGGGACCATTAGCCTACTACACTCCAATGATACTATGACACCATAGGCTGATGTAAAACACTGGCTAACATCCACACACACCAACATGGGTGTAAATAGGCCATTATCACTACCTATTTATCCACACAGAACACTGGATAGCACACACACAAGCAAGTGGGCTGGATTAAGCATCTGTTGGGTTGTTTGTTTATGATAACTTGTTGCAGTTAAACTCTTTTTTTCTAGTGGCTAGTGGCTCCTTTAGCTGTTTAAAACTTTCATTTAAAGGCTCACTGCTGATTTTCAGCTGTGAATAACATTTCTGCTGTTTGTTTCCCACCCTCCCTCCCTGTTGGTATAGTGTTTTTATAGTTGTTGGCTTTGCAGTTGCCTGCCCCTAGTGTAAATTTGATCTTGGACCCTCCTCCCAGTCTAGTGTCATTACCTCATTCTACCCAGTACAGGGAGAGCATTTGAGAAGGCCAATCAGCTTAGTTTCTGCTACTCCTTTCTCTCTTTCCAAAAAAAAAAAAAAAAAATTTATCTTCTTTTACTGTATTTGTGTTTTTTCCTACTTTATTTTGCTTTTGCGTCATCTTAAAAGTACTCAGTTGTATTTATTACTGCTTGGTGTAACTCATTGTAAGCCTTTTAGTTTAAGCACCTGGGCATCAGACCAGTTTTACATTAGGAAGGTTTGTGGTCTGCACTGTAGTGGCAGAACAGGTAGCTTACATCCTTCTAAGTTGGGAACTGCTGATTGAGGGCTCAGTGTCTGTTATTCTAAAAGTGTATTAATTCTGGTTTAAGCACTTGGGCTTGAGGCCAGTTATTTTACATTAAGAGGGTTCGTGTTCTGCACTCTTGTGGGAGGAGAGGCTGGACTTTGTCCTTCTGAGCTGGGAATTTCTGGTTAAAGCCTATAGTGCCTGCATATTTGAACTGCTTCCTACTGAAATTGGTGCACCTCGTTTGCTGTAGCATAGACTAGACCCAGGCCTGCTGAATCTAGCTTTGTTTGTATAACTTGAGCACTAATCCAGGCATTCTTTAAAGTATTCAGTTGTATTTATTACTGCTGGTAGTAACTTGATTAAAGTGTAGCTATCATTTCTAAGTCTTTTGGATTAAGCACTTGGGCTTCAGACCAGCTGTTTTACATTAGGAAGGTTTGTGGCCTGCACTGTGGTGGCAGGACAGGTAGCTTACATCCTTCTAAGTTGGGAACTGCTGATTGAGAGCTCAGTGTCTGTTATTCTAAAAGTGTATTAGTTCTGGTTTAAGCACTTGGGCTTCAGGCCAGTTATTTTACATTAAGAAGGATTGCGGTCTGCACTCTTGTGGGAGGAGAGGCTGGACTCTGCCCTTCTGAGCAGGAATTTCTGGTTAGAGGCTTATAGTGCCTGCATATTCTAACTGTTTCTTACTGAAATTGGTACACCTTGTTTGCTGTAGCATAGACTAGATCAAGGCCTGCTGAATCTAGCTTTATTTGTATGCTTGTTGTTTGTTTATTTCCTGAAATGCTAATTCCACCTAAAACCTTTTAGCACTTCTGTGGATCCCTAGTGATATCTGCATTGCTTACTGTACTTATTTCCTTGTTTCACTTAAAAGAAAGTTACTGTTTGTCGTTTTTGCATTTAAGTTACCTGTAACACATTGCATTTAAGTTACCTGGCACTTGCTCACTAAAGCAATTATATAAGTCACCTCTAAAAAATTAAAAGCACTACACCCTCACAAACTCCCCTTGAGTACCTTGTTCCCCATTGGCCCTTTTTTTTCAATTATAAAGGAATTCCCAATACTATTCTCCCATGTCCAAAGGTCAGTTGTCAATCTCCTCTCCGGTCCAGCTGGTGAATCTGGGAATCTTGAGGCAATGTTACAACTGCCTCATGTACACAGACAACCCTCTCCTCCTCCCAACAAATTCCAACACATGTGAGAGATGCAACCATATAGCCAAACTGGAGGCTAAGCTCTCTCAACTCAGTACTGGCGTAACCAGTCAGGAGGAGAAGGAAACCACACTCACTACAATTCCAGTCTCACATAGACCTACCACGACAACAAACCAAACACATAAACACACAAAAACATACTCGGAGGCTCTAAATAAAAATCTGCCTAAGCAGCAGAGACCTCCAAAGCAGACACCCAAGCAACCGCTACCCCAAAACAAAACACGTGCAACACATAGCTCACAAAGCCAGTGTGCCGAACAGTCACAGCCCTTAAGGCTAAACAACACACCTGATACACTTGTAATAGGTGACTCTATCGTCAGGCACACTGGCGTCCCGCTCACCAGGCTGAACAAGGAGAAGGTCACGGTGAGCTGCCCGTCGGGTGCTAGGATCCGCCGCATAACACAAGCACTCAGGTCACTCCAAGGCAAGTACAAATATGACTCAGTCATTGTCCATGCTGGTGTGAATGACCTGAGACGTACCTCCCTGGACTACATGAAAAGAGACATAGAGGAGCTCTCTGAGCATGTAGCCCAGGCCGGTATGACCCTGACCTTGAGTAGCATCTTACCCTCACCAAGAATGATGCCACAATATGAAGACAAGATGATCAATTTCAACAATTGGCTTAAGTGTTGGTGTCATTCAAAGGGGATCCAATGCCTGTCAGCCTGGGATGACATGCTCAACAAGCCACGATGCTTCGCTAGGGACGGCTTGCACCTGTCAACCCTGGGCTTTGGATATTGGCAAAGGCTCTTGCTACCCCATAGTGCCTTTTTAGGCAAGGCTCAAAAGACAAACCCACCTCCATAGGTATCACAAGGGATAAGAAACTAAGAGTAATGCTACTCAACGCCAGAAGTCTAAACCTCAAGATGCACGACTCAAACTCTCCTTAGCATGGAGAACATCGATATCTGTGCTGTAACAGAAACCTGGTTCAAGGCTCCCAAGAGCACCCCAGCACTACCAGGTTATACCTCATACCATGCTTTTCGGCCCCAAAACTTGGACCGAACCACAAAAGGAGGGGGAGTATCAATATTCGTCAAAGATACCCACACCTCCAGGATGGTGGCACAGCACGAAGCATCAGAGACTATCCATGTGCAACTAACTGTGGGTAAAACTGCCTTCCAGTTTATAGCCTGCTACAGACCACCCTCCCAAACACAGGAACCCCACTTGGCCTTCCTGAGAATACTGGAAAATATGAAGGTCTCTCCAAACACCATTTTATTGGGCGACTTCAACTACCCAAACATAAACTGGGAGCATTACTCTAGCTCCAACACCCTAGCCCAAAGGTTCCTAGAATTTATAAACTCAAATGCTATGGAACAACTTGTTACCACTCCCACAAGAGGGAAAAACATACTGGACCTGATCATCACCAACATGGGGACACTATGCTCCAGACCAGAAGTGTATCCCTCACTGGTAAGATCAGACCATAAACTAATCTCACTGGATATTCACATCCTGACCCCACCCCTGCCCAGAAAACCACAGTGAAAAACTTCTCTAAAGCAAATTTCACATGCCTCAAAACCGAGGCGAAATCCTTCAAAGCCCCTGGGCCTGTGGAAAATACGGCCCAGACCGCAGAATCCTTTATAAACGCATTCTATGAACACCTTCAGGAATGCATGGATCATGCAATCCCAAATAAAACCAAGACCCAATCCTCCAAAGGCAGACGTCCTGTCTGGTGGACCCCAGCCATAAACAAACTATACAATAGAAGGAGGAAGCTACTACATGATAGAGTAAAATCCCAAAAACAGAAGGCATCTCTGATCAGTATTAGCAAAAAACTACGGGCACTCATAAAATCGTCTAAGGCCAGCTTCGAGAGAAAAATTGCACAGGACACTAAGAATAATCACAAGGCTTTCTTTAGTTATGTTAGAAACCTGGGTGGGAATTCCCAGATATGCTCAGAATTAGTCCAAAATGACAAAAAAATACACCGAGCCCACAGACATTGCTAACATCCTAGCTGACAGGTTCAGTGCAAACTTCTCCCCCCTCTCCCCACCAAAAGGGCAAATATCTATCCCAACAGAGTGCTGCCCCCCCAGACATCTCAGATGCTCAGGTAAGAGCCGCCCTCTCTAAAGCAAAAAACACAGCATCAATGGGACCAGATGGTGTCCCGGGCTGCGTCCTACATGAACTCCAAGAAGAGCTAAACCCAAACATAAAACTGCTGTTCAATCTTAGCCTTACTACAGGATATGTACCCAAAGAGTGGCGTGCAGCAACAGTGGTCCCTCTCCACAAAGGTGGTGCCTCAACGGATCCTGGAAACTATCGCCCCATAAGCCTGACTAGCTTGGTCTGCAAAGCTATGGAAAGGATCATCATGGACCTCATAAATAAAGATATTGGGGACCTACAGACACTGGATCCTACCCAGTTTGGCTTTGTTAAGGGCAGATCCTGCCTCTTAAACCTGGTCAATTTCTTTGAAACAGTCACCAAGGCCATTGACGAGGGGAAGGTGGTCCACACAGCCTACCTGGACCTCGCAAAAGCCTTCGATACAATACCCCACTCGGGCATTATAGATAAGCTCACCAGCTTAAATATAAACCCCTATGTCAGTAGATGGGTTGCAAACTGGCTCAAGGACAGAACCCACATGGTTAGAATTGCTGGAGCCATGTCAGACTCCAAACCAGTTACAAGTGGCGTCCCACAAGGCTCAGTCCTGGGACCTCTCTTGTTTGGTATATATTTCTCGGCAGTACAGGCCAACACGGAAGGACTGTGGCTGACCAAGTTCGCAGATGACTGCAAACTGGGCGCCATAATCAACTCTCCAGACGACACAAGCATCCTCCAAAAGGGCCTCATAGAAACAGACAACTGGTGCCAGAGCCATGGCCTCAAGCTAAATGCCAAAAAGTGTATAGTCATCCCCTTTGGCAAAAACAAAGTGCCCACAAATTACCACATAGGTGGTAATCCATTAAGTACAGAAGAAGTCATTAGGGACCAAAGTTGATAGCAATCTCTCATTTGACAACCACGTGGCCAAAGTGGTTAGAAAAACATTTTATATAGCCCACCTAATCATGAAGGGATTCACATCTAGATCAGGGGAGGTCATTGTACCTCTTTACTCATCCCTCATCAGGCCCATAATTGAGTACAATGCCCCTTTTGGGATGTACCTTACCAGACACCTGCAGCAACTGGAAAGACCCCAAAAGTACCTCACCAAGAGGATCAAAGGGCTCAAACAGATGCCATATGCTGCCCGGTTAAAGAAACTCCAGCTCTACTCAGTGGCATACCGCCTGCTCAGAGGCGATCTGTGCCTGACGTATAAAGCCATGTCCAACCCGGAATTAATGGACATGCTGCACCTCAGAAAATCCAAATCCCATCGAGCGACACGCTCGAGAGACTTGAACCTCAGCACTGAAATAAATAGGACATGCTGGAGGGACAGATTCATAACCCAGAGGCTCCCTTTACTCTGGAATAAAATCCCAGTCCAGGTTAGGCAGAGTCTCACATTGACTCTTTTCAAGAGGAATCTTGATGAGTGGATGGGAGATCGTAGGTTTACCCCGGCTATCACTTCTGTGTCACTGTTAGACAGAGGCACAGTATGCTAACCTCAAAAAAAGGCATAGCAAAATTAATTTAAAATGGGTGGCAAAAGCCAAACACACTCTGGCTAGGCTTATAAATGCCCTAGGGCAGATAGCCTAGTATGAACCTATGAACCTATGAACCTATGAACCCCTACCTATCTAGTCTTACGTAGTATAGATAATAACATGTACTGCATGCACCACAGCTTAAGTCTGACAGTGGCATGTTTTAGGTACTCCTATGGTAGTTGACATCAGCAGGCCTTGTGATGGGGAAGAGTTCAAAGGCCTGCACCCCCTGCTATGCCCAAACCAGTGCAAAACCCTGCCCCTGTTTAAGGCGTTATGGAATGCACACTTGTTTTGCATGGAGATGCACATACACACACAGCAAGTGGCCTTGAGTGAGTTTAGCACACCTACCTATCTAATCTTATACACTACAGGTAACAGTACATATCACACACTCCACAGCTTAAGCCTGACTTTAGCATGGCTTTAAATACTCTTATGGAACATGACATCAGCAGGCCTTGTGGGGAGAAGACTTTGGGGGCCTGCATTAAGTGTAAAGGCCAAAAAGTGCAGACCCATTGCAGCATTACATTTACACTTATTTGGGAAGCAGATGCACATACACACAGCATGTAGACTGTATTGAGATTAGAAACCCTACTTATCTTATCTTACACACTGCAGATCACACTACTTATTGCACCCACCACATATTAAGTCTGACTTTAAGATGGCTATAGTTACTCTTATGGTAGACGATATCAGCAGGCCTTGTTGGGGAGAACACTTTGGGGCCCTGCATCAAGTGCAAAGGCCAAAAAGTGCAGACCCATTGCAATTTTACATTTACATTTGTTTGGAAGAGAGATGCACATACACATATACACATGCACCAATTGGGCTGGAGTGGGATTAGAATCCCTACCTATGCATTGTTATATACTACAGATCACAGTACTTATCGCATGTGCCACAGCTTAAATGTGATACTCCAAAGGACTGCAGGTGATGTTCTCTCAGAGAACATAAAGATGCCCTGTGTTTAATGGGTTGGTAGGGCTGCATAATCACACAGCTTCCTACTGTTAACTGCAGCTAGTAGCCTAACAGTGAGGCAACTGTTTTGTAGCCTAGCTGTATGTCAACAGCCTCTGTTTGGGCATATGAGTCTGTTTGCATGTGGATGGACAGGCCTGTTGCAAAAGAAAATTTACCCAGACAATGAATGGGCACACACCATAATACATTACAGCAGTTGCAGTTATTTGTTGAAATGAAGCACACACAGAAGACTGTAGTCAATATGGGCATTCTTGCTGGTGTAGCTATATAGATATGACTTCACAATATATGTATGTATTCCTATGCCATGCCATACATTTCAAGGGTTCCATATGGCTTGTTAGGGAGAAGTAGTATGACTCACCACCATCCAGCTGTTTGCAGGTACACAGGTGTGACTCATGGTTATGTTTGTTTCACAGTACATTGTGTTCTGCTGTCACATGTGTTGTCATTTATACATGATGGGTGAAGACAGCCAAAACTGTGAACTTTAGATATCCCAATAGTTCTAAGTTTGCAACATGTTTGTCTATGCAGTTGCAAATGTCTGAAAGTGAATTATGTAATGTTGAGCCTTTCCTTGTGTCCCTTGCTCCAATGTTTTATGTGTCATAGTGCAGCGTTACTATCCATGATTTGTGTATGTAGGGCAATACTCCCTACCCGCTCACATATATACATAGATATATCTGTTTATATATATATATATATATATATATATATATATATATATATATATATACTTTTAAGAAAAATAGCTCATGGGACAACAGAGTTGCACTTGGCTTAACTATATATTTTACAAAGAAAAATAGCGAACGTGGCAATAGATTTGCACTTACCTTAACTAAGTGTGTGAGCATGCTCAGTGGCATTTTGTCTTGTTTGCATATTGCTTAGCAACTTGCAAATGTGAAGTTCACTGCTGACACCTGACACTTCCTGCTGTATCAACTGATTCCATCCCACACCTAGGTGTACTCAATGCTGGGAATCTGAGATGACTTGGAAAACTGCAATCTGGATCTACCTACATATCCAGTTCCTCACTTAATCTACAGTTTCAATCACTGTGTGCTGCATTTTATAGTCACCTTTCTCTTTTTGTCTTCCAAATGTCATATGTTTACTTTTTGATGTATTTAATGGCATCTGCTGCTCCTGTGGCCCAGTTCTTGTGCAGAGATGCCCAATCTGTAACACATTTAAAAAGTATACCCTATCTCAAGCCACCTGCATACAGACTATAGAACAACTGTGATGTGAAAGATAGGTCTTCAGACAACTGAAATGAAAGTTGGGCCTAGTATAGAGCCCTGTGGGACAACCTGAATGTAACCATAAATATCACTTGCCCAATTGCTGTATGATACTTGCCATGTCCTATATGTAAGCCATGCAGCTATCCATCTTCTCTAGAGTGGATCAATACCTAGTTGTTCTGATGTAGTGATCAGTGTGTTATGTATGAGTCTGTCAATTCCACATGAATCACATCACAGCACAATCCTTCATTCACAACTGTTATTTTATTGTTATACTACATCATGTTACAGGTGGTACTGGATGTGTTTTCTACATGTGCATGCTGATATATATTTTTATATCCCAGCCATTACAATTCTGCTAATAAGTTAGCCATTGGTAATGTTGTTATTAAATAGGTCTTAGAACTGTGGCACAAATGCACATTTGTAAATACTATGTGAAATAGAATCATACTAGTTTAACACACATGGAAACAGTCTGTAAAAAGATATAAGTATTGCTACTTCACATGCATAATAATCAGATGTGTTAGGATTACCACCCTGGACAACATCACACATAGTGGTGGCTCTCACCTATGGGTCAAGGGGAAAGATTTGTGCTCACTGGCATGTGGGAGCACAGCATCCAGAAATTGGCAGAGTATCCTGGATACAAATGTCTGTGAGACCGCCATCATGTCCCGAGTCGGTCTTTGAAAAGTACTTGTAGCTAGTATTTTAAGGGATACACATACCTTAGTTTCCACTGGGATGAGTGCACCTCTGTTAGCTCTGGCTTTGAGTTGAGGGCAGCAGAGCTCAGTGAGCTGTAGTAGTATGTCCCTGTCCACCCTGTCATGGTCTACAATCTCCAGCTCATGTAGCTCCTGGTAGGTTACCCTGGGCTTGAACACTCTTCTCCTCCTTGGCCTAGGCCTATGGTCATCAGCACCAGCAGCATTGACTTCAGCCTCTAGCACTAGCAGATATAGAATAGCTGCAGCAGCCCCAAGCATTATTTAATTTAAAATTCCCAAGTCTGTACACCATTGGTTCAGAATTTTGAGGGGAAAACCAGAATGTAGGGTGTATGCATACTTTATACATTTGTAGTGTAGGTTCACCATGTGCGACTGGCTAATTTGGATGCATGCCAGCTGCTTAGAAAAGTGTTAACATGATTTAAAGGCCCTAGTTATTTGCACACTATGGCACACAGTGCCACATAGTTTAGCATATAAAATGAAATATTCTCAATTGAATATTTCCGGTTTTAATTGACAGCTTCCTACATTACCAATGTGCCTTGGGGGGGGGGGGGTTCAGATGCACGTACATGCTTAGCTATGCAGCATGCCATGCAAGTATGCGCAGCTAGCACAAAATCTGCTAAAAGTAATGTTATCCACATTCACTGGGAATATCAAAACAATGCAGGAACCTACATGAAAGGGATCTGCAGACATGGTTGCTCATTTTAGCAATTCAACAAATTCACCACATTTGCATATATAGTTGTGCTGACAGCCTGGAAAATAAATGGATCATACCTATGTGTGCCAGACAGCAGCACAAATGCGCTGTTATAAAACCCGATGCAAGTCCTACAGTACATTTCTGTAACATACACATCAATTTTTTTTTTTTTTTGCATTAAGCCCATTTGTGCACTGAGGTGCATAGCGCAAATGAGCTGAGATATATATATATATATATATATATATATATATATATATATATATATATATATATATATAACGTATATTATTGATTATACAGTTCCCTGTGCATTTCTCTACATCAACAATGTATTTATCCCAAATACTCCTTGTGATATACCCTTTTCAGGGTAATTATGTCCATATTTATGGACATTTTCATCCCCTACTGTCCATGTTGACTCCTGTGTGTGAAAAATTTCTACATACACTATGAACATGGACACAGAGTCTACACAGATGACGTTCTGGCTGTTGGGTCACTACCATTGCCTAATTTGCATATAACTCACCTGCCTATGCAGGAATTTGAATTACATGGATTTTTTTCCTTGTTTGTGCGTGCTTGTGCACTGTTGAATGAGGCTTACTGAATCTCAAATTGTTCTTCCTCATGTACACATCACTCAATGATGCATACACAGAAAAAGAAATTGTGTAGGGTTTGCTGAATTCCCTCCTTGGTGTTTGACCCTTCTGCTGAAGAGATGATCAACAGTGTGATGAAAGGGCTAAGCTGATTCAGGAAATTTCTATAATTTTCAGCTCTGTTTTCCAACTTTCCAATGGATTGTTTTGAAAAAAAAGCATAATAAAAAGTCTCAACAAAATTCAGGTAAAAATACATTCAAGAAGTGGCAAGGGGGGTTCCAAAAAGAAGTTTCAAACCTCCCAAAGCAAGGACAGCCCAACAAGTCTGAATGACTATTCAAGAGACCTTGTAACCCCCTCCGACCCTGGCCCCTATTCTCTTCCAAAGTCTGAATCTCTATTTTTCATCTTGGCAACAGACGGTTGTAAATAAATGGGTTATGAAAAGTATTCAACAGTGTTGCAAGTGGCAGTGGGATGTTTCCAGGGGGTCATTCCTCATCCTGCAGATCAGACTCTGTTGTTTCCTCCTGTTCCTCATCATATGCTGACCCAAGGAGCAATAAAACCAGTTCTTCCTTCCCAGGTGGAGAATGGTTTTATTCAGAGATGTTCCTAGTGCCAAACAAAGAAAATGGCTGGAGACCAGTTCTGGATCTTTCTGTCATAATCCGGTTTGAGATACAGCCTAAATTCAAATGCTGTTACTTCACACTCTGTTACCTATTCTTCCTCTTTTAAGTTTCCTGGTAACACTAGACTTAAAAGATGTTTATCATCACATCCTTATTCATCCAGACTTCATGCATTTTTAAGGTTTTGTGAGGTAGGGTCACATTATCAGTAATCTGCCTTAACCTTTAGACTATCCATGTCACCAAGAGTGTTCACAAAGTGTCTAACTTCAGCTCATTGCAGGCTACAGGGTATCTACATGTTTCCATAGTTAGATGGCTTGCTTAACTTTGCAGAGCCTTTTTCAAAATGTCAGGAGCCTCTGTCTTGTGTGAGAAATCTCTTGCACAAGCTGGGATTCCAAGAGAATATTCAAAAGTTTTTCTTGACTCCCTCACACAGGATTTTCTTCTCGGGATGTAACTAGACACCTCAGTTCAAAGATCTTTTCTTCCACAGAAAAAATAAATCTTTATCTAGACATATTTCTAAGGTTTCCCACTCAGACTTTGGTCACTGTGAGGGAATACCTCAGAAGTTTGGATCTCATGGCATCTATGATTCTCATGATACCCCTGGCAAGATTCCACTCAAGAAAGATACAGTGGTATCTGAAATATCTTTGGTCCAATCATCAATACTCTTTATCTTCTCAGAACCCAGTACTGAGTTTTGTTAGAAAATATTTGTTTTTGGTGGAGACAAAATATACCTTAAATCTAGGTATGTTTGTCTTTCCACCCTATCCACTAATATCCAGGGTATATCTGAGAATTCAGAAGGAATCCCCCAAGATCATTGCAGTAACTCCCTTCTTGTCTGGCAGCTGTGGTTCTCCTTTCTTTTGAGAATAGCCAGGGGCAATTGCCACAAGTTTCCTCTAAGAATGGATCTACTCACACAGGAACAGAGATATTTGATACACTCTGACATCAATCATCTTCAACTGACTGCCTGGATGATAGGGTCTTAATTCCTATTTGGCACCTGTTTTCTGAGATTGTGCAGCAGACACTAATGGAGGCAAGAAGTTGGTGCCAACAGCATTACCATCACCCATTCAGTGATAGTTATTCTCTAGTTTTGCAGTGTTGGTTTGAGTTACTTTCCTATAGCCTTACTTATTCCCCTGTTAAGGTTAATTTTTCAGCCATTTCATCATGTCTGCCCATGGATCTTCCTCTTTTATTATAGTCTCACATCAAAATGCTCTTAAAATAGATTTTTTTTTCATAAGAGACATCCAAGAAAACTGGTGACCCCTCATTGGGATCTTTATTTTGTGTAAGAGAAGCTAAATCTTGCTCCATTTGAAACAGTTAATATGGCAGAATTGAGGATCTTAGCATAAAAAAACAGTTTTGCTGATTGCTGTGACCTCTACAAGAAAGATATCTGAGTTGCAAGCTTTTATGGCGAGTCAACCCTAAATTATTTTCCATAGGGACAATATTTCTTAAGAGAACTGATACTTATTTTATGCCTAAAGTGATATCCAAGTTTATTTTAAGCTAAACTATCCATCTCCCAATTTTCTTTCCTGAAACTCAAAATGAAGAAGAAAGGATACTTCATACCTTGGATGTCCACAGACAACTCACTTACTATACTGACAGAACTAAATCTTTCAGATCATCAGGTAAATTGTTCATTTTTTGTGAAGGTAAGAAGGGGCATGCTGTATCAAAACATATGATTCCCAAATGGATGTCCTAAGGCTATTACAGTTTGTTATACTCATCATAACAAAACCGTTCTAGGTAGGGTCAAAGCCCACTCCACAAGGGCATTGGCTTCATCTATGAATTTTTGGAAAAGGTTGGATTCTAGAAGCATTCTAAAAGTTGCTACTTGATCCTCTGTACATACTTTTACAAAATACTATAAGCTTGATTCTTTTTTTACGTCTAGATCAAGTTTTTCTAGGACTATTCTCCAGGGGCTCCTGGACGTTTCGCTTTCCTCCTCCCAAATATACTTAGCTATGGTAATCTACCCATATCACTAAGGCTACTGCAGGAGCAATCTATATGAATAACTTAATACAGTTGTGTAACTTGAACTTACCATGGCAGTAGATGTTTGACTGATCACTGCTACAGTAGCCTTTTCCTCCCTCCATCCCCGTTGGGTTTTTTTATGTGTTTCTTATGTCAAGGTGTGGACATTTATCTTTTGTTATTCATAGTATTGGTCCTGTCAGGGCTCAGCCTTCCTCTCTCTACTGGCAGGAAAGCTTTTAAGGACTTTGTGCCCAAATTTGTCTTTAATCAGCTCATCTCAAGCTGCATGACAGTTTGAGTGCATAGAACGTGCTCTGAAGCTTTGGAAGCTAGCTAACTGTAATATCCTTGCCAGGATATAACCCATATAGCTAAGATTACTGCCGCAGTGATCATTTGAACACCTACTGTTATGGTAAGTTGAATATACACAACTATACTGCTTTTATACACTCAGAAAACAGTATGTTTAATTATATTGATAACACTTTTTACCTATATTGTGCCATTCAGATGTTTCATTATCCTTGGCATGTGGCAACTTCAGAGTTAAAATAATTAAGCATAGCAATACAAAGAGAAATGTCCTTACACAAGGAGCACATGGGAATGTGGAAGGCTTGTATTCTACAAGAAAATGGTGATCCTTTTTCATACTATATGAGTGCTGGTGAGATGTGTGCCTGCAAACAAGTTTTGCAAAAGTAGTCCATTCAGTCATTCATTCATTCATTCATTCATTCTCTGATAATGCACATATTCCACTGCAAGGTCATGGGGAGTCAGAGCCTATTACAGCATTTATTGTGTGAAAGACATTGAAGGTCATTCACAAGGGGGTGCAACCCACTAAATGATGTACACACACACACACACACACACACACACACACACACACGTTCGCTCATGCGCACGTGCACACATATGCATTCGCACAGGCACTCACACATACCCTCACACAGGCATACATGTGCTCGCACACAACACACACACACACACACACACACACACACACACACACACACACACACACACACACACACACACAAAAACTTACTACTAGTATGAACATAAATGTAGAGATGTGCAAACTCTACATTGAAGCCATACAATCTGAGAACTGAGCTGTACGGCAGTGTATTCACACTCTAATATTGGGTAATCATTATTGAAAGGAAATACTTGGTTTTGTTTGGAAACAAAGTCCTTTCCTCAACATCATATGACTGAGATTTAGAATTTTCAGGTTGGGAGGCATGGTCCCAAACATGATGGATACAAATTTTCTTGGTCCACAAAAAACAGTGTTTAAAAGTTCTAAATAGAGATGTGAGTTCTTATGCTTTACTCCATGTCTGTGTTTCACTGCGTTGTCATTATTTATTAGTGCTTTAACTGCCATACTTATGAGTCTTGTGGATATGAGCTGACCTCTTTGGAAATAGCAATCCTTTATATGAAGCAGGACAAGATTTTATTTTCATAAAAAGATGCATTTCTATTTTATCATATTGTCATTTCTTCAAAACGTGTTGAACTTAAGAGGAAAACCTTGAGTATTATTATCCTACTTAGAAAAATTACTATGTAAAACTGTATTGTTCCCTTTACCAAGAGTATGGCTATCTGTCAATTGTAAAATATTCAGTGGATGGTCTGCATAGTGAATTCATATCTTTTTGTGAGACAGGTCATAAAAAATGCAAGACCTGGTTAACAATACATGTCATTATCCATGCATGTAACAGACTGACAAAATAACTAAACATTTGGTTTTCTTTTTAAAGAATATCTAAAACACCATTCCCATTTAAAGTTGTTTATCTCAAATAGTATAACCTAAACAGTCACCTTGTTCTTTTTATCATTCTGTTGTTTACAGAAATATAAATACCTGTACTGACCCATTATGGTGAAAGACAAAGCCCTAACTACTAAAAAAATGCCCAAGTTTCAGGTAACCATCTGAGTCCTGGATATGTCAGACAGGATGAAAGGAATATGGATTTGTCAACTGATCACCTGTATCTCTCATGAGGAGGCTGAGGGAATATATTGTGTGCTGAATCTTTTGGCAAGGAATCCCTGATGGAGACCAGATACCCATCACAAGCTCTTCACTCAAACAGGGGTTGGAGGGATTACCTCTGCACTTACTACAAGTGCATATCTCAAATACAGAGGGGATACTAGGGCAGAGTCTAAATACTAGTCTTATGATAGCTGTCATAATGATGACATTGCTGCAATCAATTCAAGATCAGGAGGAATCTACAGATAAAACAAGTGACAATCAGATAGATGATTGCCAGGAATTGTTGGATGCCCTTAAAAAAAGTATGAAGTCCTAATGTTCTTCTAAGACAATATTGTAGAAACAACAATCTACAGTATCATCATAGACTTCACTTCATGAACATGAGGAAAGCTACAATCACTGTGTAAAGACATGCAAACATGACACACCTGATATCAAGACATGTTCCATTACAGATGTAGATATATAGTTGAGATATCTATAGCAACTTTGTGTGACATGAAGGCAGCAATGGAATTATTACCTGATATGTTACCTCATTGCCATTTGCAGTACTTCTATGTTTTTGTGACCTTATAGTTGTATCTTTCATTGTAGTGTCATTGGAAAGGAGTTAGCAGAATGTTTGCAAGGAATCCTGCTAATTTATTTTCCATGTGTTGTTGCTGTGAGAAGAACCATATCTATCTATCTATCTATCTATCTATCTATCTATCTATCTATCTATCTATCTGTCAGATCTACTAGTAAAATATTATATATCTGCATACAGATTACTTGCATTAATAAATCACATGTATGTTTAGAAGACAGACCTTCACATATTTTTAAGGTCCTCACTTGACTATCATGACATTCATGGTAAATCACTGTAAAAACAAATGACAGTGCATTTTTCCACTAAACGTACAACCACAGCAGCCTAAAATGCCTGATCTCAGAGTAACTATGAACCAGATACTGTCCACCATCCAACTTTCTCTGAACATTGCAAACTAGATACACAGTTCAGAAGCATGGCTGGTTTAGTCACCATTGCTCTCCATGGTATGTTATGACCTCAACCCCATGATCTCTACTTTAGTATTCCTGTTTTTTAAGTAGAATTATACTGCAGCAGTGATCATTATGATGCACTCCTGTGGTTCTGTAGATATGGTAACGATAAAAGGAGATGTTCAAACAACATGATCACTGCTGCAGTATGGGCTCCAGCCCACTGTCTCTCTGTTTGTTAGACTTTGCATGGTTTTCAGTCTATCCCAGTACCTATGGAGACTTTGTGGGAGGGGAGTATCCTCACCTCACATAGCTTTACTTTAATTTCATTTCCAGTGATGTGACAAACCTAAAACATGGCCTGATGTTGTTAAGATCTTGATGCCTTCATGGTACCTAGGTACATATATTGCTGATGTCTTATCTTTGAAAATAACAACAGATAGCACTAGATGCAGTTTTATTTACTACCAAGTGGTATGCTCATGTCCACAGGGTGAAGAGGAGACCAGTTGTGTTCTGGGGATGTAAAATATCTTTGGAAGACTGGCCGGAGATGTAAACATTATGTAACTGCATAAGATAAAAATAATATACACATGCTAAAGGTTAAGCAGTTTGGATTAAAGACTCAGTATGCCAAAATAAACATCCATGAAAAGCACACATAGTGATATACTTTTGTCTATGACAGTGTTCACAGGGTAAAACTGACTGGCGTGGGAGTTTCTTTTTACATGTCTATAATACTGCTCTAAAATGCCTTAAAAATTCTCATAAACAAAACAACTCATAATTTTGTGTTGTTTCAGTACAAGGAAAATGCATTTGCAATAGATGAGAGCAATTTGCATGATCTTTGAATATGAAGTCTGACCCTCTCAGATGTCATGCATGAATAATTGCGCATGACTTTTGTTTATTTACCTCACTGCCCCAGGTGCAAGTAATGGGACCATTTGTCTACCCGTAAGTAGAATTACAAGGAATAGATTTTGGTGTCCCACACTACTTTCAATGTGTATCACAAGTGCAGTTCTTTTTCTTACAGATCTCTCTGTCATCCCAGAGGGACCAGCAGGATTATGTATATGAGATAAGCCTGCCCTTACCTTCAATATCTGTCCTCTGGTGCTATTTTTGCATAAACTGAAGCATTTATTACTTTTTCATGTAACAAGTGTGTGTTTAATTGTCAATCATCTCTCTCTCTGTTCCTCCGTCAAACTGTTCAGCCTTCCTACTTTCAATTATGGACTATTACACACTTGCCAATAACCAGACAGGGAACAGTGGTAAGAATGAAAACCCTTTACTTTGTACCTGTAAGGTACAGGCAGTAACCATTATGCCAACCCCCAGCTTTCTGGCCATTATCCAAGACTGGGGATTCAGCTGCTTGGGCAGCTGCCTTGTAAAAGTAGTTTAAGAGTAATGTAGTTATTCTTTCTATTATTCTCAGGTGCCATGATGCTAGGCTTTGCTGATGTTACATACATCTGCTACTGCAAGATTTTAGGACATGTGATAGAATATTCTTTTAATACCCACCACTGTTTCTGTATTACACAGTAGCCAATAATTAATGAATATGTTTTATGCAGTATGCAACTAATGGCCATGTGTTGCATTCTCACCACAATGTAACACGCAAAGTTAAACAGTGGGATTCAATAAAGCCTACATGGTGGTTTTCCACTGTGTGCGTGGAAACTTTTAAATTCAGTAAGCGCTGTGTAGTGGCACACACCCCTGAGCAAACAAGCTAAACACTGTGGCATGCTAATTACTGCATAAGCAGCTGAACTGCATGCTAATCAACCAAGGCAACAGGTTAGAGCTATTCAACAAGCTATAAAGCAACAGTGTAGACTTTGTGCTGTGCTCCCCGTGAATTCAAAAACTTTTGGAAAACAGCCACAGAAAGGAGTCATATGGACAGAATAAAAAGTAAAATGTGCGAGACTTGTATAGAACTTGACCTTAACATGTGCAGAAGGCTGGATGCAACAAAAGGAAAGGAACATTAGCAAGATAACTCCTTTTCTGTGCAATAACACAAATCCAGCTTTGCTTCCCCCACCCCCAAATGAACAGTACACTTGTAAGTAATGCAGACAGATAAAACTGCAAATGTGTCTGCTAATCAAAATAAATATAAAAACCATTAAACAGACTATTCATAGTTATATGTCAGCATATGCAATATACAGCTGATTAAATGCAGGCATATTGTCTAAAGATCAGTACTAGTCTGTGCAGATATACCCCAAAGTAATATCCTCTCTTCTGTGTTCAACACATAAACATTTCAGCTCCCCTTCAGTTTCGCTAGCTACACGGTTGCCTTCTGGTGTAAATTCAGGTCTGGCACATGGTAAAAATGCAAATGAAGTCTAAACTCAGAATTGCTGAATCCTAAATCCTTGGCTCATTGTAGCAGATGTAGACATTGTGCAGGCATTCCCTCAGTGTATGAATGGCAACTCTGCATGCTTATATCAGGTGGGTGTGTCAGGTTAGACTTTTAAAGTGTTACATGAGCATCTACCAAGGTTGGAAATGCATGTAAACAGCACACTATTCACAGGTTCTGTTTCATTAACATCCACCCTCTCTCTTCATTTGTGTGCAAATTGTGTTTTCTCTGTCAGTTTTTTATTATTATTTTACTATTTCTGGCCATTGTTTGCACGATGAGGGTGCTTAGCTCAATCACAGGCAATGGAAAAATGAATGGAAGGTTTGGCTGTGCTTATCTTGTTTGTACAGGGTTATGCAACGGTCAAAAAAGAGACCTTAAGAATCACTAATACATAAGGGAATGTCATGTAACTATTCCAATGTCAGCATTGCCAAAGTATATCAGTTAGTACTGAGTCTGTAGAATGCACCTGCTACTTAACTGACTCTGTTGCAGCAGGTGTTAATGCAGTGATGCATTCCTTTTTGAGGTTTGATGGTACTGGGTTGAACTACAGCTGTATCTAATACTTTTAACTACTTTTGCTTTACTGTTGGTGTGTGTTGGTGCTCAATGTGCACCATTGCACAATAATGCAGTAAAGAAAAGAAATGTTGAAGATAGGACAGTGTTGAAATGGGGATGCTAATGTCTGACAGTTAGTAATGAGTCTCTGGAGTACACCTAACTACATAACTGACTCTGTGATGGGACATATTAATGCAGTTAATGCAGTGATGCATTCCTTTTTTGGGGCCAGACAATACTGGGCTTGAATACAACTGAATCTAACATTTTAAGTTCTTTCATATTACCTTTGCTGCATGTTGGTTTGCAATGCACACCATTGCTGAATAATGCATTAAATAAAATAAATAGAAAAGATAGGACACTGGTGAAATGGGGTGCAAGCAGGGGGAAGAACAAATGGAAATCAATACAGAAATGTGAAGGAGGGAGGTGAGAAAAAACATAGCTATCCATTTTTTCTATGAAAAGAATGAAAATGTATGCACAATATTAGCTGAATTTGGACTGTCACCTCCAGAGAGAGGGTTGACCACAACACAATCACACTGTATAGCCAATAGGACCAAATAAAGTGTGTCAAGAAGACATGTGCAAATTGGAGAGTTATGTATGGGTCTTGTTTTGTGTGGGACAGATGTCTTTTTTTTGTTTTGTTTTACGACAGAGAGAGAGAAAGAGAGAGGAATGTTGGGGAAGGGACATAAGTATGTCTGTGTGTGATAAGTTGAGTAGGTGAGGATGCAATTGCAGACAGACAAGACAAACAAGACAAGACACAGGGACGTGATGGACACAAAAGGTTGGTAGACACCATGGATGAGGTAAGGGTAGGGACATCCAGCACCCATGGTTGTGATGCTGGGTGACAGTGAGAATAGAGTCCTCACCCACTGGGCTGACATCACTGGCACCTCACTTCACCACCGGCTGGATCACTTGATGTCTCTTTCTGCTCTTCCAAGTCCTATGTAAAGTGAGGGAGAGCAGTCCCTCCATCCTGCACAGTCATGCACCAACAGTGCTGCACACAACACTGTGCACTGTCCATGGCAGTTCAGCATGGGTGATGAACTCACCACTTCTGCCACTGTTCCCAGAGGGAACCACTGGACTATCCTCCAGGGTAGGACTACCAGAAGGGGCAGGTAGTGCAGGGGCAGCAGAGATGGTGCTGCCCGGTTGGCTGCCAGACATGCTGGCCAATGGTGTTGAGGCCAGTGTCATGGGGCAGGCAGATCCTGTGGGACAATTCTACTCCACTGTGCCGTGGAGTATTTCATGATGTGGTACACATGGATGACATGGACACATTTTGACAACACATAATAATATAAAACAAAAAAACAGAGAGATAAGGGTTGAGGTGAGAGGAAAAAAAAGAGAGATTAGTACCTCCATATGTAACATACAATGCATTAGTACAATTATTTGACTCTATTATCTTAACCTTTTCTCTTAAGACTACCACCCTCTAACAGAGAACTATTACTTTTAAGACTAGCAGCTCTTAACAGATGCACACTATACTACAGATTGCAGCAAGTATTCCTTTACATGTGCATATATTGCATGTTCCAGTTATACAGATTACAGTTTACAGCAGGGCATGTGTGCTATTGGTATAGAGCTTTTACTTTAAACCTTTAAGTTGCACATAATTTAAGAGTTAGCACTATATTTACTTAGGAAGTGTAGAATTTGAACCTACCACCTCTTACTAAAGTCTAATATTGTACTCTTGATTTCTGCTACAGACTAATGCATGCATACTAGCTTTTACAGCTGAGATATGCATTCTCAATTTGATACAACTGCATAAAATACCAAAACAAGCTATCTTTAACTTTTAATGCTGCAATAACACTACTCTTCTGCTGCATACATACCACATGCCTCCCTGATCCTCACCAGTCCTGAATCATGGGTCCTAACATTGCACTCCCTCTCCATGACAGCAGTGGAAAAAGAAAACAGAACTGAATACCATTATGAATGCCAGTCTTGCCTATATTCAGCTTATAAGCCTTGCAATTGCTCTCTGTAGTTGATACTTACACATCTGTGGGATGTCCTCCATTCTAAATTTATTGATCCAAACATCAAGGGTACACATCTTCCTCCTCTGAAGGTCATTGTAGTGCTGCCTACATTGTTCACCAGTGCAGGGGATAGTGGTGGCACTGGTCACAGCCCAGGCCAAACTATCCCAAACCTCTGACTTATGGTGGGACCCAGAATAGTCCCCCTGCAGCAACCTGGCACTGTGGTGTTTCACTAGAAGTCCAACAAAAATTGTGGACTCCTGCACACCCCATCTCTGAGGTCTAAATCTCACACCCTCCCCATGAATGCCAGCCATGTCTATCTCAGATAAAGAGCAATGAAGAATGATGGTTTCCCACCAGTTCCAATTATCATATTTACTGGAAGTGTGCACACTGTTTTAAAATGTTGTGCACCACTTACTATTGTGTAAACATGGTGCATGATGGTAAGCTGTGCGCAACAGTGGCATGCAATGCAATTTCAAGGTTATTTGAAGTTCAGGCAGTTGTATATGTGTGTTTGACAAATGTGAAGGTCATGGCAGTCCAGACAGCAGATGTATACTTACAGGAATATAATATACAGTATACCCACAGTCATATATTTGATAATAAATGTGATAATACATAGATAATTAAATAACTAACTGACACAATATTAGTGTCTCATCCCTCAGACATATAATTAATATGTATACTATGTCAAGTGTTATAAGTGAGAGTGACTATAACGGGAAGTGGAACAACAATAAAAGTGTATGGAATATGCTGTATTTGAACCCAAGACCATGTGCATGACAGTCTTACACTAACACCTGTTGCTACAAGAGAGTTGCAATAACAGCTGCTCATGTTTCAGATCATTGCCACAAACTGTAATTTCACAACAGTAAAGCAAAGGTTGCACATGCTGTAATAGAAATGAGGACCATCTGTACTCCAGCCCTGCACTTATACCTGCTGCCACAGGCAAAATACTTGATTGAATGTATCCAGTTTCTATTTTTGGCTGTCTACTTTCTGGGTGGTCTACTTATCCAGTAAAGAAAGGGAAACATACTTGAAATGAGGAAAAGCAATCAATGACATACACAGCAGAAAATGTTAGTACACATGACATATTTCTACATAGATCTGGATTTCAACTCTCACTCCACTGCACCTTCAGAAAACAGGATGGGTGCCTTATCCCTTTTGTCATACAAACAGCATTGTAGCAAAGAACTGAAGTCATTCTTCACACAACCAATCACAGCAGAATGTGCACTGATATCAAACCATAAACTGTTATTTGTACATTTGTTAAATGTATTATATTTGGACGTAGTAAACATAGTGATCACACAAGCTGGTATAATTATTGCTTAGAAATATACAGCTCTGTCTTACCTTTCTGTGTTTCTTGGTCATTTATCAGTTATCTGACTAGTACTCTGACACATGCAGTGTGTAATCCATTCTATATCATTGGCCTTAAAATGTGTGAGGATATTAGCTGGGAATAATATGATATGCAGTTGCCAACAACTGAAGGACAAGTTGGATGACACAAACAAGCATAGCATGCTTTTTTGGGGGGGAGCAAAGGTGAGCTATTGTTATGGCACATACAACAGTACACTCTCCTTTTGAGGGGGAAACAAAGCTGAGATACTGTTATGGCACAAACAAGAATGGACTGTTCTTTTGGGTGGGGAGTTAAGGTAAGTTACTGCTATGGCACAAACCAGGATATGCTGCTCTTGTTACTCTCCTTGTTTTGTATCCTGCCAGTTGTTTGATCTTGTGAGGGTTGTGAAGTCAGAAACTGAAATGTGTATCATTACTTTCTAACTTCTCTGTTTAATGATTTTCCATTGCAAAGGTACGGTGTTAAACTGAGGCCATGCAATGATCATCAGTACTTTTGAGAGGTATGACTGTGTGAATCATTGATGCCTGAGGTCTACTTACTAATGTAAACACATAAATCAAATAAGTCCCTGCTGTCACATGTTAAGGTAATTTCTGTACAAATCCCCCACCATTTACTTGCCTACTGCACCAAGTGATGAAATACAAGGATATGCCATAATATTATTAAACAATACACTCCAGGTTCAGGACTTACATTGTAAATGCAGCAGTTGCCACAGTGCTACTTCAGGGCTAATTCTGTCTGATGTAAGCAGTACACAACCAATACATGGGGAAGTAAAGGTTGTGTGAGTTGCCTGGCATTAATGCTACTATATATATGTGAGTAGGAGGAAGGTTTTAGGCCCTTAAGTTGTGAGTATGTATGGTATATATTGGTTCTTAGCCAATGCAAGGGCATGCTGAGCATGCCTATGTCTGTCTGGACCCACAGCATCTGGTGGTCCCCCTCTGACTCCTCATCTGCCTGTCATCTTGACATTGGTAGAGGGATGTGTGCCCCTTCTCCTTGCTGATCCTGCTGCAGCTGTTTCCTCAGGATTATGTTGTGCAGCATGGCACATACTTTGAAGATTTCTGTACATGTCCATGGACTGGACTGCAAGACTCCCCCAAATGTATCTAGGCACCGGAACCATGACTTCAGCAAATCAAACACATGGCCATTGACATTTCTGGTTTGAGTGTGTGCCTCATTGTGATGCTCTTCTGTGGGGGTGTCATCAGTCATGGTTCCAGTTCATGGTCTGCATCCCCCAGTAAATGACCTGTGGGATATTCTCCATCTAACATCTGGTGCAGTTGGGAGTTGTGCCAAATATGCGAGTTGTGATAACTGCCAGGGTTGTCAGCACACACGTTCAAGATGATTCCTTTGGCATTACATATGACTTGGCAGTTGATAGAGTGGTAGCCCTTTCTATTAATGTACACCTTACCCTGTTTCCCAGATGGTGTCTTAATTTCTACGTGAGTGCAATCTATGGCACCTAGAATTTCAGGGTAGTGCACTACCTGGTAGAGCTGTTGCATATTGGAGGGTCTCTCCCCAGGCCTCTGCTGAAAATTGGCTTTGTTTCATGTTGCACTTTCCTGGTAAACAAATGTAAAATAAATAAAATAAGATAAAATAAATAAATAGAATAAAATAGCATTTCTGGCCCTCTTCTCAGAGCTAAAAGGAAAATATATATTTTCACTGGCATGTTGGAGCGAAGCATCCAGAAATTGGTTGAGGATCCTGGATGCTGATACCTGTGACACTGCCAGCATTTCCCTGTTCATTTATGAAACGTAACTGTAGTTAAAATTCTAAGGGCTACACATACCTTAGTTTCCACTGGGAGGGGTTCTGCTTGGTTGGCTCTGACTCTGAGCTGAGGGAAGCAGAGGTCACAGGGTTCCTGTAGTGCATCCCTGTCCACCCTGCATTGTTATAGATTTTCCACATCATGTAGGCTGTGATAAGTTAAATGTGGCCTGAAAACTCTTCTCCTTCTTGTGCTAGGCCTATTGGCAGCAGCAGCAGCATTGGCTTCAGTCTCTAACACATACAAATGGATTAAAGCAGCAATAGCCCTTAACATTCTCTGTGTGTAGACTTTCCATGTCTGTACTCCAAAGGTTTTGACATCTGCAGGAAAAAACAGCATGGAGTCTACATGGCTGCTTTATAGCTTGTTGAATAGCTCAGCCATGTTGGACTGGTTTATTAGCATGCAGTTCAGCTGCTTATGTTACTTAGCATCTATGAAACACAGACAAAGACAGATTTGATCCATTAATAATCTACACCATTTATAAAAAGGCAAATGTGTAGCTAGCCAAACTGATGGTGAGGTAAGGTGAGTTTTATGTGTTTGAAAGACTCCAAAAATGCTTTTTCTTTAAGATATTTTTGTACAGAGGAGTACAGAACTTCAGTAGGTATGCTCTCATTTTGTAACCTACATACTCCATATGCTGGAATGTATTTGAGAATAACATGGAGCAAAGACTTTTATACTTTTATCTCTATGCATTAGGTAGCAGTGTACTGATGGCATGGACATGTTTGTCAAGCCATTTCAGAGGCACACACGATTGACAATTCATGAAAATGGAATGCTGTGTGATAGATATGTACAGATATTTCAGGGGCAGTTCCTTTGATAGCACTTTTAGCATTTCAAAGATGTTTTGTTAACAAAATGAGTCATTTGCCTGCTCTTTTGGTGGTGAGGAAAGATGAGTTATTGTTATGGCACAAACAAGAATGGACTGTTCTTTTGGGGGGGGGGGGAGTAAAGGTGAGTTACCGTTATGGCACAAACAAAGATATATTACTCTGTTTACTCTTTTTGTTTTTCATCCTGCCTGTTGCTACTATTTCACATATCTAGGCTGCTTTATTTTTCTCCAGTGGGTAATAGCTACCTTTTCTGGCATCTCAATCCACATAGACCCACCCCACCTTCACTGGCACAAAAAAATCAAATAATTATCGATGGGTTTCAGCAACATGTTGCTTTTCTTCTGGAAAGTGGACAGGGAGATATGGAACGGAGGATGAGAATATGGTAGCAGATTGTAGAAGGCCACAGTGTCATGGGTGGCAAGGCCAGAACATATGAATAGGTACACCACAGGACCACTAACATGATCACTACTGTATGCAGGTGAGCAGCTGCAGTGGACTGTGACCAAATTGCTACTGGGGATGGCCTGCTAGGGAGCCCCCACTAACCCTCAGTGAATAGTTCCTGGCCAATATCAGATTCCAGACAGTTCCCTGGAGAATGCAGGACGGCATGTACTGGATGTGAGTACACCTTCTGAGACAGCAAGTATGCCCCAGGAAGAGATTACAGGTAGGCGTTGTTATTTGAACAGTTGAAAACTGTTTTATAGTAAAACAATTGAAATGAATAAGTTAAATCTGTGTCACGTCTTTTTTTTTGGGGGGGGGGATTGAAGAGTGCTACAGTTATAAGTTTAGGCTGGAGTTGTTAGCCCCATTCATGTTGAAATTAGACTTAATGCACATATAAAGGGGTAAATGTATTAACCACCGTGTTGCTGTTAATTGTGATGATGTTACCCTTACCACTTGCTTAACGTCTTCCAAGAGTATCTGGAGTACAGTGCAGTTTATCTTCTGCAGATGGCAAGCTAAATATTTTTATGTCAGTACTGCTGAGCAATTTAAAAAAATATTGTAGTGTGTGATCGTAATCTCAAGCCTGATGTGTATATTGCTGTACTGTTTGTAATAGTGGCAGCACTGTTAGTTTGTTAGCATATATTGCACTAGAGTAGTGCAGGTATTAATGTATTCCTGTGTTTCTTGCTTTTTATCACAGGTGATCATGACAGTGGGAGTGTGGACCCTGCGCCACCTGATGTCAGTGTATCAGCAGACTCTGATGATGATGGTGGCCAAACTGAGGTACAGTCATGTGGGGATGCAGAAGTTGAATCTGGCACAGAGGTGATATGCAGCCATCCCCAGTATTTCCACTGAACACACCCAGTAGGCCTATGCCTACCCAGTCCTCTGAGCCCACATATATTGGGCAGTTGGAGAGCGAGGACATTTATCAAGGAAATGTGGCTACTGCAACTTCATTGGCTGTTGTGTCTGGTAGTAGCTAAAGTGTGGGCCAGGTGCCACTTAGGAGGACTGATAGGGGTGCTCAGAGGAGCCTGCTGTCCTTCCTCTACCTGACTGCAGGTGTCACTCCCAGTGCTACTCAATATATGTTTTGGGCCATCATGGAGGCTGTGAAGACTGGTAGAGAAGGGTGAACGCTACCAGCCTAGTCAAATATAATTTGATACATAATTCTGGCATTTATAAATATAAATGTAAAATACAGGCTTGTTTCTGCAATGAAAGAAAAGACTCTAAAATGTGAACTTCAAGATTGTGGCAAAATTGCCATCTGCTGTAAGGAAAACTAAGCCAAGCATTTCAAATGTTCTTTGAAATTAAAATTACTTTATGTCTGTGTATGAGTCTGGAGTAAGCATCCTGCCTATTGTTTTAAGGCTAAAGTTAATGACCAGAATTTACAAGTGGAATGTCCTTTAAGTGTAAAATAATGTAAATGCAGTTAATATGTAGCCTGGGAACTCCAGGAAGAGTGAAAAAGATGATGTAATGTTTATCAGAACTGGAGTTTCAATTTAAACAGTGATAACCAGAGATTGTTAAGCATTTTTGTCTTGATATTCAACCTCAGCACTGCCTATGTCTTAAGTAAGTTATCTTAGAAGTATGTTTTCTTGTAGAAATAGCTAGGACTATAAATATTAAACTAAGCATTTTTCTGTTATGTCGGAACTGTACTATGGAATTATTTTAAATTTCTGTGTGATCTCTGAACTCTAGAGTAGCATTGCATTGCAGTAGTATTGTCTTGTGTTTTAATTATTTATTATTAAATATTTTAAACTCTTTTCAATTGTGGCTGGTTTATGTAGAGATAATTAAGCTCTAGATTACATTGCATGCTTATAAGTGATCCTGTAATAAGCCCTTCCAAAGCATTAAGATTGCTTATGTTGCACAACTATCAGATAATAATATTGCACAATAATAATTGGACACCCTTTTAAGGGCCTTTGGGTAGCTGATAATTATTAGCTGGTGGTGGCAGTGATTACTACCATACAGTCTGGGTAAAGGCAGACAGCTGGAGAATCTGTGTCAGCCTTTCCCAGGAGTGTCTGTGAAGTTGCATAAATACTTATCTCAAATTGTGTCAGCTACTTGGGCAGGGAGACGAAGCACTGGTTGGACATGGAGGGTACTTGAGGTTAACTTGCCAGCTAGGCTGAGATCTGGACCCTATAGTTGTGCCAGTGGGGAGTCTTATTGGGGACCTGGAGAGCAAGGGAGCAACCATCCCCAGACTGACTGTCATCTCTGTGTGCACTTAAGGGAAATTGTACTTTACTGTGTGTATTTGTTATCCTTTCCTCTTATATGAGATGCCCTCTCTGGTGTTAGTGGTAAGGATTGAGGCTCCATGATTGCTGGGCCAAGGCACGTGCATCGCATGTGGTTTGCAGTGGTGGGATCCACTTCACATTTGTGGTGGGGGTGGATATCCACATCACATATTAATTAGTTGTCAAATAGTAATTAGCTTGTAGTGATGTGGGTAGAGTGAATCCTGTAGCTTATGTACAGTGATCTCTGAATGTGTTTTGTACTCTAAAACAGCCACTCAGTGAATACTCAGAGTTCAGATCACAATTCTTTTGTTAGCTTAGTTAGTCAGGGTGAGCAGGCAGCATGTCAGCAAAGGAGTATGGAAACTGACAAGGAGCCAGCTGGTGGAGATGTGCGAGGCTAGGGGACTGGTGCATGGAAACCTGACTAGGCAGACCTGATTGCAGCCTTGGTTACAGCTGCATCAGTAAACAGCATCCAGGAGGACAATCAGAGTGGCAGTGGAGATACAATATCCTCGGAGAATGGACAGCTCAACCTTTTTGCAATGTATTTAAAAATCCAGCTGGAGTTAAAGAGACTTGAGTTGGAAGACAGGTGTTTGAAGACAGAAGCCGAAGAAAAGGAGTGTCAGAGGAGGCATGACAGGGAATTGTTGACTCTTCACCAGAGACATGGAGGTAAGGAGGAAGGGAGTAACTGGACCCCAGAAGCACAATAGGTCAGTAAATTTCTTCTGCAGTTTAAAGAGGGGGATCATTTTGTTAGTTTCATTCATGTGTTTGAGAGAGTATGCAAACAGTATAGTGTTGACCAAAGGCTCTGGGTACAGTTGCTGACTCCCTTACTCCATGGAAAAGCAGTAACGTTTTTATCAAAAATGCCTGACTCTGTTTTGATTATACTGCTGTAAAAAATGTCTTTCAGAATGTTTTAAGCTAACACCCGAAATGTATAGGAAAAAGTTTTGTGATCATAGACGCAAGGCAGATGAAAGAGTGTGTGAATGTGTTGCTGAACTGAGCACTTATTTTCATAGCTGGGTGAGTGGAAGTCAGGTCACCCCATTTGAAGGGCTGGCAGACCTTTTGATGAGGGAACAAGCCCTTAGCACATTGCCTGAGGAAATGAGGATCTTGTTAGCTGATAGCAAATGTGCTACTTCAAATGAGTTGGAAAAGAAGGGCAACCTATACCTGGCCAGCAGCGCAGCCCTGCACAGGAAGGGGACCCCCAGTACTGTTCATGGGTTCTAAAGGAACCCATGGTGGGCAGCACAGACTGCCCAAACAGAATCTGCCAGTAGTAGGGGTAGCCACTAGTCCAGGTACACGTCCAGGAGCTAGGGTTAAATGTTTTGAATGCAACCAGTGGGGCCACGTGGCATACAGGTGTCCATGGAGGCAAGGTGGGGAACCAAAGGTGAGGGAGCCAGTAAGTGGAAAAGACAAAATGCCAATAGTAGGTTGCCTTGAGACAACAGGGGTACTAAAATACCATCCTGCAGATATCCTAAGAGGGAAGGATTTGGATGAGGCAGTACCATGTACTTATGCAGTTACATGCTGTGAGTCTAGGAGAAAGGCATGTGGATCTGGTAGCCTGGGGGGACCCAGATAGACTGCATAATTGCAGCCAGGACTGGTGAGATGGTTACTTCAGGGAGTGAGCTATGCTTTAGCAGTGAGACTGAAGGTGAGCCACAGTTGCTTGTGGGTACTGATGTTCCCTTGGATAGGGTAACTGCAAAGGTAAAGGTGAGTGGTAGTACCCAGGCTGACAGTGAGGCACCACTGTCAGAGGATATCAGACTTCCTGTGGAAGGAGAGATGGGAAGGGTTACAAGGAGAGAGTTCAGATAGGCTCAGCTCTCAGACCCTACATTGCAAGGCCTGAGGCAGGTAGTTAGAGAGGCACCTGATTCCCAAGGAAAGGGAGAATCTGTATACTTGGACAAAGGGTTACTATACACAGAGTGGACCCCTGAGGGAGGGCTAGAAGGTGAGAGAGCACAGCAGGTGGTAATGCCTAGAGCCTACCATCTGGCGCTTCTAGCCATAGCCCATGATATTCCCTTTGCAGGTCATATGGGCATAAAACATACAAAGAGAAGTATTATGCAGAACTTCTATTGGCCTGAAATTTCCAGAGATGTAACATGATATTGCAGGACCTGTGAGCAGTGCCAAAAGGTAGGCAAGGCTGGAGACAAGGTGGGAGCTCCTTTAATGCCTTTGCCTGTGATTGAGGAGCCATTTCAGGGGGGAAGCTATGGATATTGTGGGTCCTCTGAGTACTCCAAGTTCCACAGAGAAAAAGTATATCCTAGTGGCAGTGGATTATGCTACACAATACCCTGAGGCAGTGGCTTTGTCCTCCATTGAGGCAGAAAATGTGGCAAATGCTTTGTTAGAGATTTTCAGCAGGGTAGGTTTCTCAAAAGAAATACTGTCTGACAGAGGTGCCAATTTCATGTCAGACCTGCTGGCTTGTCTGTGGAAGTCCTGTGGGGTGAAGCACATGAAGACCACCCCCTACCATCCCCAGATTAATGGTCTTGTTTAGAGGTTAAACTCTACAATCAAGTCCATGGTATGGGCATTTGCAGATCAGTTTAAGAGGGAGTGGGACAAATACTTGCCCCATCTGTTGTTTGCTTACAGAGAGGTTCCCCAGGAATCCACAGTTTTTTCACCCTTTGATTTGCTGTATGGACATAGGGTGAGGGGACATCTAGATTTAATTCAAGATGAGTGGGAAGGTGAGTGCGAGTCTCACAAGGAGTCTGTTGTGGCATACATCCTAAACCTCAGATGGCTTAGGGAACTCATGGGCTTGGCCCAGGAGAACCTGGCAGATGCCTTACAACAGAAAAATCTGTGGTATGACAGGATTGCTCAAGTTAGAGTATGCTGTGGGGCAGCAGGTAATGGTTCTAATTCCTGTCAGACACAACAAACTGCAATTAGCTTGAGAGGGTCCCTACAAGGTGGTAAGAAAGGTAAGTGATGTTAACTACATTACGGAACTGCTAGGCAGACAGCAGGCGCACAAATTGTACCATGTGAACATGATGAAACCTTACCTTGATAGGGAGGCCCTTGTGCTGAGCATTTGCAGTGGATTGCATGAGGAATCTGAGGGACATCTGGGGACTGATCTCCGCAGTGAGGCCCGGGCTGACACCTCAGTGGAAGGGGTAACCATATCCCAGCAGCTATCTCCTACCCAGGTTCGAGAAATCCAAGCAGTGTTGCAGTAATTTGGGGACATGTTCACTGGGAAACCAGGGTGCACCCACCTAGTGCAGCACCAGGTGGATACAGGACCCCAATGGCCTATTAGGCAGGCCCCTTATAGGCTGCCTGAGAGAGTCAGACAGACCCTGAGGGAGGAGGTACAGGAGATGTTGGAACTAAGGGTGATTCAACAGTCCAACAGTTCCTGGGCCTCCCCAGTGGTGCTTTTGCCAAAGAAGGATGGCAACACCAGGTTCTGTGTGGATTACAGGAAATTAAATAGTCACACAGAGTCAGATGCCTACCCCATGCTGAGGACAGATGAGGCCCTAGAGCAGCTGGGTGGGGCTAAGTATCTTACAACCACTGATCTTACCAAGGGTTACTGGCAGGTGCCCTTGACTCCCAGTGCTAGAGAGAAGTCAGCTTTTGTTGATTTCTTTCGGCTTGTATGAGTTCACAAAGATGCCATTTGGGATGAAGAATGCCCCAGCAACTTTCCAGAGGCTGGTAGATAATATCCTAGCAGGAACAGGAGGGTTTTCCCTTGCTTACCTAGATGATATTGCCATCTACAGCTATTCCTGGCAATAGCACCTTCAGCATGTCAGGGAGGTGCTGAGCAGACTACAGAGGGCAGGGTTGACCACTAAACTGAGCAAATGTCACGTGGGTATGGCAGAGGTCTCCTACCTAGGACATAGAGTGAGGAGTGATAAGATAAGGCCAGAACCTTCCAAAGTGGAAGCCATTCAGGCATGGCCTGCACCTGTTACTAAAAATCAGGTGAGGGCATTTTTAGGGTGAGCAGGGTACTACAGAAAGTTTGTCCCCAATTATAGTACCATAGCTGTTCCCCTCACAGACCTGGCAAGGAAGAACAGGCCAGATAAGGTAGTGTGTACCCCAGTATGTGAGCAGGCATTCCAGAAGCTTAAATAAGCTTTGGGAGGACCCCTGTGTTAGCCAGTCCAGATTACAGCAAAAATTGTGTTGTGCAAGTGGCTGCTTTGAACCATGGGGTGGGGGCTGTACTTAGCCAGAGTTCTTCAGAGGGGGAAGAGCACCCAGTGGTTTATCTCAGTCATAGGCTCCAACCCAGGGAGGAATGCTATGCAGCTGTAGAAAAGGAATGTCTAGCCATAGTGTGGGCACTGCAGAAACTTCAGCCTTATCTGTATGGAAGAAAATTCACTGTTATGACAGATCACAACCTTCTAATATGGTTAAACAGAGCCAGCCAGCAAAATGCCAAGTTGCTAAGATGGAGCCTGGGGTTGCAAGCATATGATCTGTCAGTGCAGCACCACAGTGGTGTTAGCAATGCCAGTGCAGATGGGCTCTCAAGACAGGGAATGGGATGAGGTACACTCAGATAGATCTAACCCTCTAAAAAACTAGCTTGGGTTCTCCGGGGGGGGGGGTGATGACTGGTAGAGAAGGGTGGAGGCTGCCAGCCTAGTCAAATAGAATTTGATACATAATTCTGGCATTTTTAAATATAAATGTAAAATACAGGCTTGTTTCTTAAATGAAAGAAAACACTGTAAAATGTGAACTTCAAGATTGTGGCAATATTGCCATCTGCTGTAAGGAAAACTAAGCCAAGCCTTTTAAATGTTCTTTGAAATTAAAATGTCTATTCCTTTGAAGTTAGAATTTGGAGTTGATGAGTATGGAGTAAGCATCCTGCCAATTGTTTTAAGGTTAAAGTTAATGACCAGAATTTACAAGTGGAATGTCCTTTATTGCTCTAAGTGTTAAAGAATGTAAATGCAGTTAATGTGTAGCCTGAGAACTCCCGGAAGGGTGAAAAAGATGATGTAATGTTTATCAGAACTGGAGTTTCAATTTAAACAGTGATAACCAGAGATTGTTAAGCATTTTTGTCTTGATATCTAACCTCAACACTACCTGTGTCTTAAGTTATCTTAGAAGTTTGTTTTCTTGTAGAAATAGCTAGGACTATAAAGATTAGACTAAGTGCTTTTTCTGTTATGTCAGAACTCTACTACGGAATTATTTTAAGTTTTTGTGTGATCTCAGCAGTATTTTCTTGTGTATTCATTATTTATTATTAAATATTTTAAACCCTTTTCAACTGTGGCTGGTTTATGTAGAGATAATTAAGCTCTAGAGTACATTGCATGCTTATAAGTGATCCTGTAATAAGCCCTTCCAAAGCCTTAAGATTGCTTATGTTGCACTACTATTGGATAATAATATTGCACAGTAATAATTGGACACCCTTTTAAGGTCCTTTGGGTAGCTGATAATTATTAGCTGGTGGTGGCAGAGATTACTACCATATAGTCTTTGTTAAGGGGCACAGTTGAATAATCTGTGTCAGCCTTTCCCAGGAGTGTCTGTGAAGTTGTATAAATACTTGCATCAAAGTGTGTCAGCTACTTGGGCAGGGACATGAAGCACTGGTTGGACAGGGAGGGTACTTGAGGTTAGCATGCCAGTTAGGCTGAGATATGGACCCTATAGCTGTGCCAGTGGGGAGTCTTATCGGGGACCTGGAGAGCAAGGGAGCAACCAGCCCCAGACTGACTGTGATCTCTGTGTGCACTTATAGGAAATTGTACTTTACTGTGTGTATTTGTTATCCTTTCCTATTATATGAGATGCCCTCTCTGGTGTTAATGGTGAGGATTGAGGCTCCTTGATTGCTGTGCCAGGGTGCGGGTATCACAGAGGCACAGGCATGTTCCCATACATGCTCAAGCAAATGCTCAGGGTTGTGGATGTGGCACAGTCCGACATGCATGACTGGCTCCACCATGTTGCCGATTCACTGGATGGATGAAAGACATATTGGAACAAGGGGTGTCTGTGTTGAACCAAGGAGTGTCTGCCATGGAATGAGCAGTGTCTGTCACGGAACATCTGCAGGGAGGGGAAAGGCATCCTTGTGGGCATAGGTAAGCCACATCATTTGTTGTCAGCTAGTGTTGCCATGCCTGAACATGTTCCTATAGTGCAGTACTTTCACTGCTCCATCAGTGAGTGTGCTGTCCACACCCATATGTGGCAGGTCATGGGGTCATGGTCCTGGACATCCCCATGAAGGGACCTCATCCAGCAGACATTGATCATGTTCAGGTAGCAGCACTGCATCTGACATAGAGCATGAAGGTGTCAGTGCAACACCCAGCAGAGCCAGTTCTCATGGTCAGGGATGACAACAATGAACTGCCACCTCTACCATGCACAGCTCACACCTGTCTGACAGACCAAGGTGTAGAGCCAGTACAAGCTTGGTTGTATACTTGCAGACACTCACACACCAATTTCACCTGGAGAATCCCTGCAGACACAAAAACAACAGTTACTCATTTACTCTCACTGGCCATTTGTTGTTTTATCCCAATTTCTGCCTTCTTCGCCTTCTTACTCACACATACACTCGCCGAACTTTTGTGTCAGCCTAGGCTTCCTGCACCCCATACGACACCCTGTGCAAGTGATGATAACTGTGCCATATCCCAGTTTTCTATCTTTTAGATTCAGGGATACAAAAGCTGTGTCTGATGCTCAGGGTGCATAGCTTACTTAGTGCTTAGTATATCTCTATTTGTGTTGCTGAACTGCTCATTGTACCTTTGACTTATACTGGCCTTAAAAAGTTAGACAGTAGATAGCATCAACATTTCACAACTTTATAGTGAATGCTCTTGAAGTCAGAAACTGCAATGTGTATCAATACTTTATATTTCTCTCTTTAATGGTTTTCCAGGACAAACTTATGGTGCACATCATAATTCCCTCCATCATATTCAGATCATAAGAATTTATGACAGCATTGTAGACAAACCTCATAAAAACAGGAATACAGTATAATACTCAGTTTTGCATATACCTCAACAGATAGATGCAGCAACTGAAGAGACCACAGGGCTTTCTCAGCAAGATAACTCATGGCCTACAAGCCATACTGTGATGTATGTGGATAAATTAAAAGCCATATTACTGTAATCTGTCTGATATAGTAAAAGGTGATGTCTGCCTGGCCTCCAGGCCAGTATCTGACCATGCCCTGGTGGGATGACTGTATATCCAAATATCTGATATAGCTAATGGCATCAGCAGTGTCTATTGAGAATATGGTAATAATAGAGCCCCACGTGCTGCAGTAAAAGGCTGTCTGTGATGTCAAGCAAGAGTGCACACACACACACACACACACACACACACACACACACACACACACACACACACACACACACACACACACACACACAGTTGACAGGCAGTGAGAATAGATCCACTACCTACCTAGGTATACAGACTACAGACCATAGTATTAACACAATTGCCATGGCACAAGTCTGACTTTTGTAAGACTGCAGATGAACTTATATAATGCATGACATCAGCAGGACATGAGTAAGACAAGATGTTGATAGGCCTACATAGGTTCATACATCATAGGTTCATCCTTGATCCTTGTATCAAGGAATTTAGGATGGAGGACGTCCCACGGATGTGTAAGTATCAACAACAGAGAGTACTTGCAAGGCCTAGAAGCTGAATATAGCCAAGACTAGTATCCATAATGGTATTTTGTTCTGTTTTTTTCCACATGCTGCCATAGAAAGGGGGTGCAATGTTAGGACCCATGGCACTAGACCTGCAAGGCTGAGGGAGGCATGTGGTATGTATGCATCAGAAAAGTAGTATTATTATAGCATTACAAATTAAAAATAGTTTTTTTGGTATTTTATACAGTTGTATCAAACTGAGCATGCATATCTCAACTGTAAAAGCAAGTATGCATGCATTAGTCTGTAGCACAAACCAGGAGTACAATATTAAACTTTAGTCAGCGTTGGTGAGTTCAAATACCACACTTCCCAACTATACAATAACTGTTAATTCTTCAGTTGTGTGTAATTTAAAGATTTAAGGTAAAAGCTGTATAGCCATGGCACACATGCCCTCATGTAAGCTGTAATCTGGAAAATTGGAACATGCATATGTATAATATATGCACATGTAAAGGAGAACTGCTACAATCTTTAGTATAGTGTGCATCTGTTTGGAGCCGATAGTCTTAAAAGTAATAACTTATCTGTTGAGGGTGGTAGTCTTAAGAGTAAACATTAAGATAATACAGTCAAATAATTGTATTAATGCACTGTATATGAAAGCATTAATCTTATCTCTGTTTTTCTCTCAACCCCTTATCTCTTTCTCTTTCAGAGACTCCCCAGACTCTAGAATAGATTGCCCATACATGTCAAGCAGAGTGCCTCTTTGGACCTCTTCAAGAGTAACCTTGACGATTGGATGGGAGAAAAGAAATTCACCCCAGGGATCACGTCAGTCGCCCTGCTAGACAGGGGTCCAGGAAAGTAGGTTCATAGGTTCATAGGTTCATACTAGGCTATCTGCCCAAGGGCATTTATAAGCCTAGCCCATAGTTATTTGGCTTTCGCCACCCCTTTAGTTTGAATAAAACTATGCCTATTATTTTGCTGTGCCTCTGTCAAGCAGTGACACTGAAGTAATCCCTGGGGTATATCTGCGATCTCCCATCCATTGGTCAAGATTCCTCTTGAACAAGGCCAGCGAGGTGCTCTGCCTCACATGTACCGGGATTTTGTTCCACAGCATAGGGAGTCTCTGGGTGATGAATCTGTCCCTCCAGCACGTTCTATTAATAACCGTGTCAAGGTTTAAGTCTCCCACCCTTGTGGTTCTGAGGGATCTAGATTTTTGAGGTGAAGCATATTCATCAAATCTGGGTTTGACATGGCCTTATATGTCAGGCACAGGTCACCTCTGAGCAAGCGGTATGAGACTGAATAGAGCTGGAGTTCTTTCAGTCGGGCAGCATAAGACATATTTTTGAGACCCTTTATCCTTTTGGTGAGGAACTTTGGGGCCTTTCCAGCTGCTGCAGGTGTTGGGTCAGATACATTCCAATGGGGCATTGTACTCAATCATAGGTCTAATGAGTGATGAGTACAGGGGACGATGACCTCCCTTGATCTAGATGTGAATCCCTTCATGATCAGGTGGGCAATGTAGAAGGTTTTCCTAACTACTTTAGCAACATGAGTGTCAAACAAAAGGCTACTGTCAACCTGGGTCCCCAGATCCCTGATGACTTCTTCTGTGCTCAGTGGATTGCCACCTATATGGTAGCTAGGGGTAACCTTGTTTTTCCCGAAGGGTATGACTATGCATTTCTTGGCATTTAACTTTAGGCCATGGCTCTGGCACCAGTTATCCATTTCTGTGAGGCCCTTCTGAAGGATATCTGTGTCAGATGTGTTTTCGACTATGGCCCAGTTTGCAGTCATCTGCAAACTTTGTCAGCCATAACCCTCCTGCGTTGCTTGTACTTCAGAAAAGTAGATGCCAAACAAGAGTGGACCCAGGACTGAGCCCTGTGGGACACCACTTGTGACAGGCTTTGAGTCTGACATGGCTCCAGCAACTCTGACCCTGTGGGTTCTGTCACTTAGCCAGTTTGCAACCCATCTTGTGATGTATGGGTTTACATTCAAGCTGATGAGTTTTTCAATGATACCTGAGTGGGGTATTGTGTCGAAGGCCTTTGCCAGGTCAAGGTAGGCTGTATGGACTGCCTTTCCCTCATCAATGGCCTTGGTGACTGTCTCAAAAAAGTCAACCAAGTTTAAAAGGCATGATCTGCCTTTGACAAAGCCAAACTGGGTTGGATCCAAAGTCTGCAAGTTCCCTATGTCTTTATTTATGAGTTCCATTATGATCCTCTCCATGGCTTTGCAGATAAAGCTTGTCAAGCTAATGGGACGGTAATTTCCAGGGTTGGTGGAGGCACCGCCCTTGTGAAGTGGGACCACAGTCGCGTCGCCACTCCTTGGGTACGTATCCTGAGGTGAGGCTAAGATTAAACAGCTGTCCTAACTGTGGGTTTAATTCCTCATTGAGTTTGTGGAGCACACAGCCGGGGACACCATCCGGTCCCATGGATGCTGTGTTTTTTGCTTTGGAGAGAGCAGTTCTCACCTGGGCATTGGAGATGTTTGGGGGCTACAATCCTCTGGTATAGATATCTCTCCTTTGGGGGGGGGAGGGAAGTTTGCACTGAACCTGTCAGCCAGTATGTTGGCAATGTGTGTAGGTTCAGTAATCTTCACATCACTTTGAACTAATTCTGAGCATATCTGGGAGTTTCCTCCTAGGTTTCTAACATAGCTAAAGAAGGCCTTATGATTGTCTTTTGAGTCCTTGGCGATTTTTCTCTCAAAATTTGCCTTGGATGATTTTATGAGAGTTCTTAGTTTTTACTTATAATGATCAAAGGTGTCTTACCTTTCAAGGATTTTGCTCTATCTTGTAGTAGCTTCCTCCTTTTGTTGTAGAGCTTGTTTATGGCTGAGGTCCACCAGACTGGATGCTTGCCTTTGGTACAAAGAGTCTTAGTTTTGTTTGGGATTGCCTGATCCATGCAGTCCTGTAGGTGCTGGTAGAAGGCATTTGTAAGTGATTCAGCGGTTTGAGTAATGTTTACCACTGGCTCAGGGGCCTTAAAGGAGACCACACTAGTTTTTAGAAGTGTGAAGTCGGCTTTTGAGAAGTTTTTCACTGTGGTCTTTTTTATTTCAGGTGGGGGTGGGATGAGGACCTCCAGCGAGATTAGTTTATGATCTGATCTCACCAGTGAGGGGTATACTTCCAGTGTTGAACATTGTGATCCCATGTTCGTGATGATGAGATCAAGTATGTTTTCTCCTCTTGTGGGGATGGTGACTAGTTGTTCCATGGCATTTGAGTTTATGAACTCCAGGAACCTTTGGGCTAGAGTGTTTGGGCTTGAGTAGGTTTCCCAGTCTATATTAGGGTAGTTGAAGTCACCTAGTATGATGGTGTTTGGAGATACATTTATCCCCTCCAATGTTTTCAGGAAGGCCATGTGAGGTTCCTGAGTTTGAGAGGGTGGCCTGTAACATGCTATAAATTGCAGAGCAGTCTTGCCTATGGTTAATTGCACCTGGATGGTCTCCAATGCATCGTGTGTTGCCACCAACCTTGACGTGTGGGTGTCCTTTATGAATATGGACACCCCCCTCCTTTCTTGGTGTTGTCCAGATTTTGGGGCCGAACGCATGATATGAGGTGAAACCTGCTAGTGCTGGGGTGCTCTCAGGAGCCTTGAACCAGGTTTCTGTCACAGCACAGACATCGATGTTCTCCATACTGAGAAGGGCCTCGAGTGCATGCATCTTGAGATTGAGACTTCTTGCATTGAGCAGCATTACCCTTAGTTTTTTCCTTTTTGTGTTCTAGGGTGGTAGGTTTAGAATTTGAGCCTTGCCTAAAAAGGCACTATGGGGTGGCAGGAGCCTTTGCCAATATCCGAAGCCTAGGGTGACATGTGCAAGCCGTCCCTTGCGAAGCAGCGTGGCTTGTCCAGCATGTCATCCCAGGCAGACAGACATTGGATCCCTTTGAATGACACCAGAATTTAAGCCAATTATTAAAGCTGATCATCTTATCACTGTATTGTGGCATCATTCTAGGTGAAGGTAGGATACTGCTCAAGGTCAGGGTCATACCTGCCTGGGCTACATAATCAGAGAGCTCCTCAATGTCTCTTTTCATGTAGTCCAAGGAGGTACGTCTCAGGTCGTTGACACCAGCGTGGACAATGACTGAGTCATACTTGTACCTGCTGTTGAGAGACCTGAGTGCTTGCGTTATGTGGCGGATTCTAGCGCCCGACAGGCAGCTTACTGTGACCTTCTCCTTACTCAGTCTGGTGAGTGGGACTCAGTGTGTCTGACTATGGAGTCACCTATGACAAGTATGTTTGGTGTTGTATTTGGCCTTAAGGGCAGTGACTGCTTTGCACACTGATTTTGTTGTTTATGTGTTGTTTGTGTGGTGTATTGAGTTTGTAGTTGCTTGGGTGTCTGCTTTGGAGGCCTCTGCTGTTTAGGTAAATTTTTACTCAGAGCCTCCGAGTATGTCTTAGTGTGTTTATGTGTTTGATTCAGTGGTGTGGTTGAGTTATGTGAGACTGGTATTGTGGTGTGTGTAGCTGCCTTCTCCTCCTGCCTGGTCTTGCCAGTCCTGAGTTGAGAGAGCTCAGCCTCCAGTCTGGCTAAATAGCTGCATCTCTCACAAGTGTTAGTGTTACGTGGGAGGAGGAGAGGGTTGTCCGTGTACATGAGGCAATTGTAACATTGTCTCAGAATTCCCAGATTCACCAACTGGGCAGGAGAGGACACCAGCATCTGACCCTTCGACATGCTAGAAAGAATTATGAGTTGGTATGAGACAGAAAAGTAGTGGGCTTAGCAGGAAGTGGGCACTCCTGGGGGGTTTTGCTAGTGAGAGATTTGTATAATATAGGAATGCTTGACCTGCAAAGAGAATGCTTATAAGACAAGGGATATGCTTATAAGACAAGTGCTGTGCTTTTTGAGAAGAAAAAGCTATTTGGAACAAGTGCTGCACTTTTTAGTGTAGGTATAAACTGTTTAGGTTCCTAACAGAGCAGTTCTAAGGGAAAAATTGAAGAACAGACTTTCTGGAGCCAGAAAGAGTTTAACCTTGTTTAACCGGCGCTGCCCGATGCTGCTCTAGTGGCTACTCTGCGCTAAATCGCGCTAAAGCACATTAAAGTGTGCTTGATAGCAGGGGCTGGAAAGAAGCAGGAATAGACCCAAAAGGGACAATAAAACTACAATTTCAAGTCAGTAACCACCTTTATGGGGGGCAGGGAAGCTGCTCAATGTTAGTCACTGCCACTGATCAACAGAGAGACCCTCCTTCAGCCCAAGCAAAACTGGCCTCACAGAAACTTTCAAACAGTTCAGGAACATCAAGCCTGTAACTGAACTTTTTTAACTCTCAGAAAAGTGGGAAAAAAGCAAGATTTTTTTTTTTTTTTTGTTTTTTACAGAGATAGCAGAGGTTCACAAGTAATATCAAGTTATAACAGTGCAGTAAATGACCCCACACAAGAGTGCTAGGTCAAGGACAGAAAATATGCAAGTTTTATGCAAAAAACGATTTAAAATTAAGTGCAAACAGGAAATTCAGCAAACAGCTTTTGGTTGTGCTCTAAATACAGCTACTAATACAGAAATCAAGTTTAACAAGCCAGGAAATGCTCAAGCTAGGCAGCTATGCAGAAAAACTTAGCAAATAAACAGAGAAAAAATACTTAAAATCTCAAAAGTGGCTCCCTTCTTCTCTCAGCATTTTTTCCTCTTGGAGGGTGCTTCACCAACAGCCAACAAGCCTGAAAAGACGCCCAAACCACGAGGCAACTAGGTTTTAAGAGAGGAAGATGAAGGAGTTATGGAAATGACCCCTAGTGGCCAATAAAACTACAGTTTCAAGTCATATGAGAAGTAAATAATGTGGGAAGAAATAGCCAGGGAATTGTTATGGCTAGGCTTGTATAGGCCCTAGGGCTGATAGCCTAGTACCAACCTATGAACCTATGAATCTTATTTTTATTTTTTATTTTATTTTTTTTTTATTTTATTTTATTATGTGTTATCAAAATGTGTCCATGTCATCCATGTGTACCACATCACGAAATGCTCTATAGCACAGAGTGGTAGCCCTGCCCCATGGGTTCCACCTGCCCCCCACTCCACCAGCCCTGACACCATTGCCCAGAATATCTGCGAGCCAACCAGGCAGTGCCACCTCTGCGGCCCCTGCACTACCTGCCCCCTCAGGTAATTTTACCCCAGAGGCTAGGCCAGTGGTTCCCTCTAGGAACAGTGCCAGGTTTGTTGAGTTTATCACCCATACTAAACTGCCAAGGATGCTGCGTAGGGTTGTGCACCATACTGTTGATGCACACCTATGTCAGATGGAGGGACAACTCCCCCTCATTTTATGTAGGATCAGAAGGAAGGGAAGGGGACATTGAATGCTCAGCCAGAGGTGATAGTGATGACAGTCCTGTGGGTAAGGACTCGATTCTCACTATCAATCACCTAGATGTCCCCATCCTCACTCTATCCCTCTATCCATGGTGTGCATTGACCTCTTGTGCCCATCACTATCCCTGTGTCTTGTCTAGTTTGTCTTGTCTGTCTGCAATTGCTTTCTCACCTACACAACTTACCAGACCCAGACATACCTATGTCTCTTTCACAACATTCCTCTCTCTCCACAAAAGAAAGTCCCATTCATAGCTCTCCATTTCACAGACATGTCTTCTTGACACACTTGATTCAGTCTAATTGGCTTTACAACATGATTGTGCTACGGTTACCCCTCTTTCTGGAAGTGACAGTCCAAATTCAGCTAATATTCATCATATGTTATTAGTTCTTGCTGTTGAAGATATGGATAGCTATGGTTCTTGCCTACCTCCCTCCTGCATATTTCTGCATTGCCTTATATTTGTTCTTCCCCCTGCTTGCTCCCCATTTCACCACTGTCCTGCCTTCCCCATTTCTTTTCTTTAATACATTATGTGCTGGTGTGCACTGTGCACCAATGTGCACCAACAGTAAAACAAAAGTAGTGAAAAGTATTAGATACAGCTGTATTCCAAGCCAGTACCATCTGGCCCCAAAAAAGAATATATCAATGCACAGACCCAGTACTATCAGATGATAGCAATGCAGCTTGTGTTTGCTCACTGCTTAGCAATGCACAAACAGGTGTATCTCACATGCATATGCACTTTGCTGTCATGCAAATCCGCTGCTCCCCCTGTTATGGAAATGTATATATTATGCTGTGTTTCTGATGTTTATTGTTCACTTCTTTTGTATGACATAAAAGTACATATAGAAACATTACAAACTGAGGGTCCTATCTAACTGTATGTCATATATTTAAAATACATCCATGTGTTGGCATCCCCAAGTACTACAACCCTGGGGTCTCAGTACTTTTTCCACACACATATATCAAACACTACAAAATGTAATATCAAATGCTGTAAGCTATGCAATGTCCATCGATCTGGTAACATGCAGAACTGCAACTGCTGACCCTTACACCTAAAAAGCCCTATCTGCATGGCTACTGTAGGCATTAGCAAGGGCCATATCCACATGGAAAGAGGTGACCTGCAGCACACTTGACCCTACTGATTTTGGGTTTGGCAAAGGTAGATCTTGTTTACTGACCTTTGTGGACTACGTGGATACTGTCCCCAAAGACCTGGATGAAGGGTAACAGGACATACAAAGTATCCTGAGTTATCCAAAGCCTTTGGCAGTATTCCTCATTCATGTCTCATAGTAAAGATCTCTCATCTGGGAATTAGGCTATACAGTACGAGATGTATAGTTAACTGACTCAATGACAGAACACACACTCTCAAAGTTGGGGACTGCACCTCCTCCACTTGCCCATTCACCAGTGGAATGCCACAAGGATCTGTACTGGACCCTCAACTGTTTCAGAAATACTTCCCTGAAGCACAGGCAACAGTAGATGGCTTGTGGTTTACTAAGTTTGAAGATGATTGTTAACTGGACACATTCATATAGAGTCCCCCAATGATGATAACATATTACAGTAGGGGATAACACAGACTGATTATTGGTGACCATCTCATGGGCTTCACTTTAAGCATACAATGACTCTTTGTCATCTTTGTCAATGAAGTACCCCTGCTAATTATGATATACATAGCACCCCTAAGCTCAAACACAGTGTTGCGAGACTTGGGAACACATTTTGATACCAATCTGCACTTTCATCACTATGTGCCCATAGTGGTGGCACACACACACACACACAATCTGCATTGCACATATCATACATATGGACATCACATCTAAGACCAGGGTAGTCATACATCTGTAGTACTCTACTCTTATCACACCATAGGTTCATAGGTTCATAGGTTCATACTAGGCTATCTGGGAACTATACCCATTATTTTGCTGTGCCTCTGTCGAGCAGTGACACTGAGGTTATCCCTGGGGTATATCTGTGATCTCCCATCCATTGGTCAAGATTGATTTTGTTCCACAGCATAGGAGTCTTTGGGTGATGAATCTATCCCTCCAGTCAAGGTTTAAGTCTCCCGCCACAATGCTCACATCTCTCTGTACCTCATCAGCAAACTGCAGCAATTTGGGAAAACACAAGTTGGTGCCTGGGAGACTCCAAGGCTTTCAAACATGACATACATGGAAAGACTTACATACCTGTCACTGTACTCAGTATCATGCAGGCTGCTGAGAGTGACCTATGGCTGACATGCAGACCAGTCTGAGACAGTGCCCTTCTGTAAATGATGAACATCTGCAATTCAAATGGGACAGCTATAATTTTCCCCAGGCTTCTCAATTTAATCTGTGACATAAACAGAACATACTGGGGAGACAGATATATCCCACAGTGATTTACACTCCTCTGTAATAGGCTCTCACTGCATGTGAAGCTGTGCTCCTCAATGACCCTGCTAAAGTGCAACCTTGACTACTGGTTAGGTGATTGTAAAGTCACCTCTGGGCTGGCACCTATGTCCCTAATGGACAGGGCCAGTTGGTGCTGCTCATAAACACACTCTGCTAAAAATGACCTTGCAACTGTGCTCAATAATGGTACTTGTGTTTTTACACAGCTAGGCTTCTGAAGACCCTAGTGCTATTAGGCTAGTAGCATCATATGAACCTATGAAGCTATGTGCCTATGCAGGCCTCACCACCTGTTGTCAACCACATGGCCTACTGATGTCATCTCCTATAAGTTCACCTGCTCTCCTGTATAAATTAGACTTGTGCCATGGTGCTTGTATTAAGTACTGTGTTCTGTATTCTGTGTACTTAGATATGTTTGGCTTCTGTTCTCACTGCAGTCGATTGTGTGTGTGTGTGTGTGTGTGTGTGTGTGTGTGTGTGTGTGTGTGTGTGTGTGTGTGTCAGACGTGTATACAACAGTTACTTCCCCAGTTACATGGATTGTCAATATTTTGATACTTGCTCATGGCTACACATCCATTTCATACAGGCCTCCCAACCTGTTGTCTCCCACTTAGCCTGCTGATATCATCTACTATATGTTCACCTGCATTCTTGCATAAATCAGACTTGTTCCATGGCATTTGTATAATGTGCTATGTTCTGTAAGCTGGGTACTTAGATAAGCAGGGGTTCTATTCTCACTGCAGAGAACATTTTACACCAGTATGTGTGAGACTGTTATCTTATCCTGAAAGACACTGCTGATGTCATCAGCTATATCACTGGCCTAGCTTGTTGCACTGTAGAAAATTAAATATAAACATAAGGTAAGATAAAAAAGTAACCAAACAAATATTATTAACATAATGGAAGATAATATTGATTAATCAAAATACATATTAAGGTATATTATGAGGAACACAACAATAAATAACATAAAAGTAAGTATGTTAACAGCAAACCAGTATGAAATAATACATAAGGCCAACATAACAATTAGTTAATAAGTTAACATTAAATCTTAATAATAAATAACATTAATAAACTAAATAAGATAAGGGGTGGAGAGAGAGAAAAAAATATACCATTAGTAACCTTGCAGGTAATATTACTACGCAGACTACTAATACGTACTTCTACAGGTGTGAAGTGTCAGTTGTATGTACAGTGACTACAATTCCTGTATAGATGATATTACACGTACATGTCTGTCAACCTGTTAGCATGGGACAGTATGGGCCAAGCACTAGCAAAAGCTGTTACACAGGCACAACTACAGGGAATTGTTTTATACAGTGTGCTCATACATTACTACCAAGGTGTTCTGTAAATGGATTTGCCAATAAATTGCATTCCAAGTAACATTATGCATCTGGTAATCAAGGGCCAGTCATATGGGGCACTAGTCACTGCATTCTACAAAAGCATGACAGTAGAGATATGTTCATGTACACTAAGTACACTAAACAGCTGGTTATTAGTCAACTGGTTGCCATGGGATTAGAACCCACAAACAATGACTGCAGGAATTATGTGCACATTATTTCAATGTAATGAATTCAGAAAATACTAGCACCTTCAAGATGTTTATTGTAACATTTTGTGTGACATCCAATCTTTACACATATGCATACCTATGTATAGTATCACATTAGAAACCAAATGGAGTTAACACATGCATAATGAACACTTGTTGATTACAGTAGTTATCAAAGCACCATCTCTTTTTACACTCTAATGATTGAAGTCACATGAAATTTGCCTGTTACACACATGTATGGAGGTTGAGGTCATCTTCTGACCTATACCCTGTTAATTTACTGCGTGCTATCTGCAGCATACTTCAGGAAGATTATCAGCTCTCAAACTTTACCCTTAATCTGGGTATTGCACTACATTTATGTCTGACATTTGTTGGTGCAGTATTTATTAGTTTATATGTAACAGCTGACTGGGGTCTGAATGGAAGACACATACAGTGAATACTGGAATTATGACAACTTATTTGAAAGCCTTCTCATGAAAGCACAAACCTGGTGTAAACCTTATTGATAAAATGTTCCTTTAAATCTGGCATTTAGACACATGGATTGCAGTCCAGGACTTCACTTACCTTACCCATATACCATGTTCATTGCCTGGGTAGAATCTACAACATTATTTCAGAGAAAATGAGTAGAACAGAAGCTTGAACCTTACTCTGGGTAGTGCTGTACATTTATTTCAGACAGTTTTTGATGCATTCTTTATTTATGTACATTTAACAGTTGTCTGGTGTCAGATTAGAACACACATGCAGTGAATACAAGAATAGTAAACACTTTTTATTTGAAAACATTACATATGAAAGCACCTTCACCCATTAGAATCTATTGATTATTGTTGTTTAAAGTCTGGCATGTAGAGCACGGATAGCTGTGTAAGACATCTAATAAATAAGTGGTATACCCTGTCCATTAATTGAGTGCAACCTACAGCATATTTCAGACAATGAGCAGACCAGAACAGTGACTCTTAATATTGATAGAACCCAACATTAACTGATGTTTGGAAGCTATGCTACACAGTACTCCATGTTTACCTGATGTAACCTGCTTTAGCATTACAGATAGGCAGTGACACACTACTAAACATGTTGCATGCCCCAGGTATGTCATACTTGACTGTTACAACTGCAAACTCTTTAACTAATTTATTATAAGATTACATTATGCATTATTACTTTGAGGTTTCCCTACTTACCACACTCTCACCTCATCCAGGCCAGGTGCCCTGCATGGGACTGAAAATTGCAAGCTCTCTTTTCTGCAGCTGTTGAAAAAAAAGCAATCCATTATGCACACCAGTTTTGTACAGATTCAGCATGTATATTTCCAAAGTGCTGCCTAACATACTTACATATCTGTGGGGTCTGCCCAGACCAAACTTCTTGGAACTAGGTGTCCAAGGTTCCCATCTTCCTCCACTTCAGGTCATCATAGTCATGACAACACTGCGGGGATATCAATAGAACTGGTAAGTTCCCTAGCCAACTGATCCAGGCATCAGGCTTACATTCAGAGCCCTGGCAATCACCCTGCAGCAACCGGGATTCATAGTTTTTCACCAGGAGTCCTTCAAACACTTTGGACTCCTGCAATCCCCATCTCTGCACCCAAAAGCATGCTCCCTCACTAACACCACCAGGCATATCGACAGCCAAATGAGAACTGCAATGAATGGTGTGAAATTCCTGCCTATTGACTTTTATATAGACTGCATTCCCACCCTTACACATCATACTGCAATTCTCAAAAAAAGCTGCATGTCGTTTAGCATCAGGCAAACTCGCAGAAATGTTTAGCATCAGGCAAACTCGCACAAACCATTTAAGCAAAGCTGAGCATTACACAAACTCACACAAGCCATGTTTAAGTGTAGCTTAGCAATGTGGAAACAAAGTGGACTGCTGACCTTGTTTAAGCGGAGCTTAGTACCACACAGCTTTGCTAAATGCAACAATTTTTTTTATTTTAAATTAAAATTGATGTTTCAGTCATCTGCCTCATTTTCAAGCCAATAAATATAAAACATATGAGTGCTCAGGACTCAAACCTGGGACCTAATACACTACAGGTCATGACTCAACCTATATAGCCACTTGGATATTACTGGGTAGTAGTATATCTGCACATATACCACTAATATATCTGTTAGTGTTGTGCAGTGAAGTAGTATATCTGCACATATACTACTAAGACACCTGTTAGCATTGCACAGCGTAGCTGTGTGGGTTTGCGAGTTGCTAAGCACAGCACAACTACAATAATTAGATGCATCCGTTTTCTATTTTGAGATGTCTGAAGGCATTGCTAAGCACTGCGCCGTTCCATGCAAACAGGGAGAGACAAAAAAAATTCACTTGATTACACCCAGTTTCTATTTTTAGATATATAACAAATGTCAGGTGCATATGTATAAGCGCATAACAGCATCACTAAGCACCGCTCCACTCCATGCAGACAGAGACAAAAATAAATAAATAAATAAATAAATAATAAAAATTATAAATTACAATTGATTACATCCGGTTTCTATTTTTAGATATATGTCAAATGTCAAGTGTATATGTATAAGTGCAGTTCAGCATCACTAAGCACCACACCACACCTTGCAAACAACACATAAAATGAAAAAAAAAATTACTGTCCTGTACTTAGCACTTGCCCAGACATTTTCTGGACAGTCAACAAGTACAGGAAAGCCTCTACACTGCTGCTTGCCCAGATTCAATATCTGTGTAACTCTGATCTCCTTTTGTAGGGTGCCATAATTAATATGTATGGCTCATTGCTGCTGAGAAACTGTGGCTGTGTCCACAGATACATTCCATGTAGGCTCTACATGGAGTCTACACAGATTATACTGAATCCTGAGGTCTGTGTAGGCTCTGTTAGAAGCCTGCACAGAGTTTATTGAATCTCATAGAAGAAAGGCTTAGTGCCTGGTGTCACTGTCACTGATATTTGTTTTAAAATGTGTGCTGTGGCATCACAGATGCACTGACTAAATAAACATCAGCATAGATGCCTTGAAAGACAAAGTCTCTGTCAGTTGGATTCAAACTACATATTGAATGGAAAAGTAATGTTGTCTTACAAACTAGAGAAGTCATTTGACAAAAATGGTTTCAGTATAACAGCAATGGTTATTTTCATGATAAGAATATAAGGGACACAGAGGGGTGCCTGATGTATGAGTTAATTGCACTGAGCTGCTGTACCATCGTTTGTAATACAACTGAGCTGCAATCTACCTCTTTCAAACCATGACATTGATCCACTAAGACAAAAGTCAGAAATTTACTTCTGATTCTTGTTTATCTGCATCAGTTTGGGCTAGCTTTCTTTGATAAAGAAGCCATAAAACATAGGAATTTACAGCACTGCATTGTCTGATGATGACATTCTAAGTATACCTGCAGCAGAAGCATCATATAGCAAACAACAGAAAAGTCATTCTTAATTAATAGCCAAAACATTGTAGGTAACTTTATATAGTAAAACAGTGAAGTAAAATAAAGCAATGTATTTTTGTCATCTGTATGATGACTGCTGAATGTGATATTAAATGAAAATGTCGGGCAAGCCATATGGGAGATTAAAGTATTAAAAACTGGAGTAAGAAAAACAAAGTATGAACTTATTAAAAAATCTACTAACTGCAGAAGTACCTCTTGAATGGGGATTTACCAGACAAATCTAATCTAATCAGAAGATTACAGTAACGTTTTATTTTATTTTCACTCTTATATTAGTTAATCAGGCGCATGTATTTCCCATGCTGCAATACCTTAGTACTAGGAAAGTAACAGATGCAGAATAATTTCAATTTCTCAAAAGAAATTATGAAAGCATTCTTTTTTCCGCATGTGAAAAGACATTTGAAGTGAAGTTTTTTCTTTTTTTTAATTTGGTACTTTGTTTGCTAATGTTTATATTTACAGAAAGGCTACCCAAAAACTGATAAAATTATTGGTGGACAAAAGAGAAAAAAATAAAGTTCATTTCATATGTGACAAGGAATTCTAAAACTGAGAAAATTAAGAAGAATGCGTACCTTAAAATATGATAAAATAAACTAATAACAGTTACTGGAATATCTAAAAAAATAAATAATGATATTAAACAAGAAACGTCTTGCCTGATGGAGGAATTTCAGAAGTTTAACTGTTACACACACAGCTCCAGAAACAAAAATGATGAACAAAGTCATATACAGTCACTTTTGTTGTATAATGGGAAACAGAAGAAAAGATTTTCAGAGAATGATAAGATACAATGGGGGTTAAGAGAATTTGACCATTTGAGGTATAGAAATAAAACATAAAATGGGAAAGAACACAATTTAGACAACCAAAACAGTATATGATAAATGTCCTCAAACAAGCTTTACTTTTATCTGTTTAGATTATTGTTTTTCTTCTTTTTAAAACATCTAGAAATGCACACAATTACTTCACTATTTGATCAGATGTTGCTTGGCAATTTTTCCATGTTTATTGGGAAGCTTACTATAGCAGAAATTGATAACTATTTCCAGAAATACAAATATAAATTTCTTATCTTCACTTGCAAGCTTAATTTAGGTTTTAGTATAATTCTTCATATGTTGCCATGTTGCCGACACATATGTCAAATAACTCCAGTAATGTGAAAAATATCTTGCTGAGTATGGAAGTGTCACACACTTGTGTGCCTGCTTATGAAACCATCAGTGCATCTATATGCTTTGTAAATATGCATTACAACTTTTTATTTGTATGCTTGCTTATAACTGCTGAAATGAAGGCAACATAACAAAGATGTATTGTTTGATGCTTAAGAGAACCACAAATGTGTCAGCAGTTTACCATATGACAATGAAATATGCAAAAAGGTTAACACTTTTATTATTAAAAGTTAAAAAAATGCTAATTAATTGAAATCAGCATTCTTTCTTTGTAGGAAAGATGCATATTTAGATTTTAACACAGCTGTCAAGCAGAACAGTATTTTATAAAGTTCAAACATATGCAACGATAGTTTAACTAAATAATGAATTATTCTGAAGACATTAATATCCTGTAGAATTTTTTTAAAGAATTCACAAAACTATTAAAATAATATTTACCACATTTAAAAAAAAGATTAATTTGGAATTGTACTCATTTTTCAGAATAGCACATGATGGATTTATTAGATGCTTTACATAGCAATTAATGATTATTTTTTCTATTTTTTCTGTTTTTTTTCCTCTAACCTTTCCTATAACATTTCAGTTATGTGATTGATGTATAGATTACAGAGATATAAACATCATAACAAATTCCTTGTAACCCCTGATAATACTGTTAATAATTATTAGTTTATGTGTAGAATTATACTGTCCAATTTCCTGAAGGGGAAAAATCCCCATTCAGAGTGGTTTCCCTACTGGGTTTTTGAAAATGACATCTGGTATTTTAATAGACATTGCCTCATAATCCTGATGGAAAAGTCACCCATATTAAAAAGAATAAGTACAGATACATTCAGCAAATGAATCATGCGCCTGTCTTTTATAACAAATAACCCAAATCAATTCCTTTTTTGTCAATGGGTTATTGCGTCAGCACTGATAACCATCTGAAGCACTTGTTTGCAGCCTCAAATGCACTTTTGGCAGGAAATCAAATAATTAAATGTAGCCAGTTGGTTTCCCATACACATGTGTAACAGAAGGCATATCATCACCTGTGGTGATTAAATCTGTAGTTTCAAGGAGCTTTATTCTTTGCAGTATAATTTAATTTTTCAAATGATTTACCATCTGTTTATTCTTTAAATATTCTTTTATATGCATATGACATATTATGATGAGCATTAGCCCACCATTTTAAAGACTGATTTAACATTTGCAATCCATTTTTCAAAAGTATTTATGCAGCCTTTTATGTGTTTTCAGATAAGAAGTAGATATCATAGAAAAAAGTTAACACCTACAATACCTTTAGAAAATCAGTTACATTCTGTTTTTTTTTTAATTTACTATTTTGAGACATGGAAAATTTATCTAGAAATTTGGTTTATAAGTGACTATGAGAGTCATCAGTGTTTGCATTGTTGTGATGAAAAAATGAAGAAAATCCTGAAAAAAGGCTAAAATTGCAGTAAATCTGTAATGTAACTCCTTTAATGATACATTACATGGTGTTTTTGCACATGACCAGTAAAAGCATTCTATTAAATTAACATAGGCTCAGAAGAAAAGTCTGAATGTGTGAAAGGTTTAAACATTGTCATTTGCACTTGTAAATCCCATTCCTTCAACAAATTTGGGGGGGATTCAATAAAGCTTACATGGTAATTTTTTCCATGCTTGTATCACAGCACAATATGAACACAGGCATGAACAGTTTTAGATCCAGTATACTCCATGTAGAGGTGCACAACACAACCACTCACACGCAAATATAGAAACTTTCGTGGAACACAAATTCCAGCATAAGTAGCTGAAATTTCTGCTATTGAAGGGAAACAACATGATCCAACAACCTTTAATACAACTGTGTAGACTCCATGTACAGGAGTCTACACAGAAACAAGGGCATGTAAAAGTCCATAAATATGGACAGAATTCCCCTGAAAATGTATCAACACACATATAATGGGTAATGTATGCACTGTGGATGTTCAAAAGCATCAGGGAAGTGCGTCCGATTACTATAATTTTAAATGTTTTTTTTCTCATGTTTGCACAGTGTGCTGCTTGCTGCAAAAGGTTTATCTATAATTACCAAAAAGTTATGTAAAAGAGGAGCATAATATACTGTAACCATAGGTAATGTAATACTCTGCCTTGTGCCTGTAAAATCATTTTCCCTTGCTGTTGACCAGCTTACATGACTTCTAACCATGTAGATTCCAAGCTGTCAGCATGGTTATTATGCAAATGAGTGCAAAAATCAGTGGATATGTTAAATCGCAAAAAGCAGGAAACGTGTAGGGATGTTCACTTCATGTAGGCTCTTACACAGTGCTTATGTTTCCAATGGATTTCGATGACATCCGAGGGGTCTGCCAGGTCATTTTCTATTGTTTTTTTTTTTTGTGTGTATTGCACATGTTTGCGCAGTGTGCCTCTTGCCACAAATGGTTTTGGTGATGCATACCTTTTTTGCACAGCTAGATCACCCATGTATCAGAACTAAGCTGTTGTTGTTGTATTTCGGCTTTTCCCGGTTAGGGATCGCCACAGCGGAACTTCGGTCCGCTTATGATTGGCAGTAGATTTTCAAGAACACTAAGGTGCCAGCTTGATGTCCAACTTTCAATGAAGGCACGCCCATTTACGCATGTCTTTCGAATGCCCACCCAACCATGGGGAGGACATGCAGACTCCACACAGAAGGCACTCCCTGCACTCCAGCTGAGAATTGAACGAGAGAACATCTTGCTGTGAGGCAACAATGCTACTGCTGCACCACCTTGGAACCTAATCTATACATCCAAAAATAGAAACCGGAGGCATTCAGTTGATATTACTGAGCACTGCTGGGCATCATGCAAACCTGGTAAGTGGAGCTACACTCTGCTAATAAATATATATATATATATATATATCCAGTGGAGCATTGCAGTATACTCCATGCACATGCACACAAATATTCAAAGTATGTGCTATACTCTACAATCTGATCCTGCAGAAACAGCTGCAGCAGTATCAGCAAGGGGAAGGAACACACATCCTCCAACCAACACATAGGTCACTACAGTCCTAGTCACAGGAGGACTCAGAAGAGGAACCCCCAGCTGCTCTCCCTGTAGACAGACATGGCTGACCTTAGTATGCCCTTGCTTTGGCTAAGAGACAATGCATAGCACACTCACTGACCACTTAGGGACCTACAGACTAATACCTTTTTCTTACTCACATACATATATTAAAATTGATGCCAGGTAACTCATGCAACTTATACCTATCCATGTATTGGCTGTGAATGCTTGCATCAGACAGAGTCAGCCCTGAACTAAAGTTGTGATAACAGCTGCATTTGCATGGTAAGTCCTTAACCTGTACTGTATTCTTGAAGAGTATTAAGACATGTCTTTGTATCTATGAACTTGGCACAATATGCAAATAAACAGTGGTGTATTTGTACAGAAATTAAATTAAGATGTGACTACAGACACTTATTTTACTATTATATGTCCATTTGTAATTAGTAGGCCTCCTGCATGAAACATTTATACAGTCCTACTGCAGTAGATTAGTGGTACATCATTCAAGAGAGAAGTTAGAAAGTGAGGCACATTGCAGTGTCTGACTTCAGACCTGTTTGTATCCTAACAGTAAATGTGGTTTGTCCCCCCAAAACAGGAGTGTTCCCTTGTAATTCCCTTAACAGTAACTCATCTATTCTACCCCCAAACTCATCATATATGGGTGTTTGTCACTGTTATTATCCCCCACATTTTCAAGACAATAATATAGATCTGATCATACATTGTAGGTGTATGTGTTAGATAAGTGATGAATAGCAGCGTGCATTTTTTTGCAGGTAGATGTGTGATGAATGACCCCAGGTCTGGCAAGTTGCTTCTGTGGCCAAAAGGACTAAGGCAGCCATCCTGTTTGATGAAGCTGTATTGCTGTTGAGGGTTCTAATGCTGATATAAGTAGAAGTTTTGGAGGTACTAGCAATACATTGTGTGTTTTACAGACTGTGACTCTGTGTCCCATGCTATTATCAACTTTGTCTTGTTTTAATTCCACATTTGCATGGTGCACTGCATGTATAAACATTTTTGATAAGGCTTAGCCAGTTTGCATGGAGCACAGCAGTGCAGAAATAGTAAAAGGGGAAATAGGATTTATGTCTGTCAACCACCGACACCGGTTACATTCAATTATTGCTGTTAATAACTGCGAAATGCCAGCCTGGAGTACAGATATGAGTGGCTGCAGCTGGCGTACAGATAGGAGTGACTACTCATATGACATGGTTTTGCACTGTTTTGGTGCATGCACACACATCTGGTCAAGGAAGGCCTCAAAACTCTAGTCCCTCATGTGACCTGCTGATGCCATCTACTACAAGTTCACCTGATGTCTTGTTAAAATCAGACTTGTGCTGTGGCACATGCATTATGTAATGTGCTCTGTAGTCCATGAAGTTAGAGAGGAAGGGGTACTATACATTACATAATAGTAAGTCTCAGATGTGAGCAATGCTCCTTGCATTTGCATGCTGCTTACCTATGGGAAAGCAGGTAAAACAGTCCAAAGCACATGCATGTACACTTAGTAAACCATAGTGCAAATCCGATGCTTCTCACGCTATTGCATTATATATATGTCCTTAGTGCCCTACATACCTCTTAACCTCTTAGAGCAAGAAATCTGGACTAAGACACAAATCATGGGGGGACAAAGCTCCATAAATAGGAACATTTTTTTAAATATTGCTCTTATAAACTTAGAAAGTTGATAGAATAACAGGCGTTGCATGAAAGTATGAATTTTCTGAAGGATACGAAGTCTGCCATTCCGATGTCTGCCATTATTTTCTGATTTCATTTCTCAGTGATTTGACATTGATTTTCCAGAAAAAACACAATTTTGTGAGAAACAGACCATAACTGTAAGTAAAAGGTCTGGACATTCTGCAAAAATCTGGACATTTGAGAGGTATGGCTATAATTTTCATACCCCATGTCTCCCCTAAGACTACATGCAGAAACATTGGAAATTGAGGGCACACTATACATTGACAATCTATCCATTTCTTACCCCCAAAAAACAACACCAACAATCACAACAACCCTGGGTCTCCTTAATTTTTCCATACATATATCAACCCCTGTAGAAGTTGTAATATATAATGTTGTGTGATCACTCATGGACAGGGCCAATTGATGATACACAAAGGCTTGCTCATCCAAACACAAACACAAATATGCTCAATAAGGGTATTGTTGTTACACAGCAAGGCTACTAAACAGTATTTGTCTGCTAGACTACTAGCCTCAGATGACACTAAGAAGCAATGTGACTAGGCAGGCCTCCCAAGCTGTTGTTCAGCACATGGCTCAGTTATGTCATCTTGTATAAGTTTCCTACATAAATTAGATTTGTATTGTGATGCAGCCATTAAGTACCATGTTCTGTAGTCCTTCTACTGAGATAGGTAGGGGTTCTCATATCACTACCATCTACTATGTGTGTGTGTGTGTTTCTATAATCAAAATTGGAAGTGTGCATCCCAATCTGAGTTCCAAAATGGCATGGTTTCCATTGTTTTGCTGCTTGCACACACATCTAAAGCATCCAGACACAGGTCACCCACATGTTCTGCTGATGTAATCTACCATAAGATCACCTGCAGTCTTGGTAAAAACAGACTTGTGCTGTGGTGTGTGTGTTAAGTATGGCGGTCTGTAGTAAGTACACCTAGAAATGTAGGGGTTCTATTTTCACTGTACTCAACTTGGTGTGTGTCTCTATTAAAAAGGTGTAAGTGTGTATCCCACACTGACTACTCATATGACATGGTTTTGCAATGTTTTGGTGCATGCACACACATCTGGTCAAGGAAGGCCTCAAAACTCTAGTCCCTCATGTGACCTGCTGATGCCATCTACTATAAGTTCACCTGATGTCTTGTTAAAATCAGACTTGTGCTGTGGCACATGCATTATGTAATGTGCTCTGTAGTCCATAAAGTTAGAGACGAAGGGGTACTATTCTCACAGCAGTCATATGAATGTGAATGGTTGGTGGATGTTATACAGAGTATTTTACAACAGCCTACGGGGCACTGTCTTCTTGTCTTCAACAGATGCTGCTGATGTCATCAGCAATATCAGATTATTGGATGTGTATACATCACAACAGGCAATGGTCACACACTGGCCTGACAGGGGGGGGGGTAGATGTCACCTCATCCTATATAAGACAGACAACAGAGACAGGGGTAGATGTCACTGTATCCTATATAAGAAAGACAACAGTGACATTCCTGTTATTGTATGCAGAAACATCATGACATCTATTTGCAATGGTGATGGACAGGTTGACACATTAGATTACACAGGAGTCCCTATGAGCTATGATGTTTGCAGATGATATTGTGATCTGTAGTGAGAATAAGGAACATGTTTAGGAGACCCTGGAGAGGTGGAGATATGCTCTACTGAGTCAGCTGGACTAAGACAAACAGCAGAGGTCTCCAAGGCAGAAACACACTTGACCACGAGAACACAATACTAATAATGAGACACATAACTCTCCAAAACAATGTGCCACTCAACCAAATCCCCTAAGGAAAAACAGCATGCCCAACACACTAGTCATAGGTGACTTGATAGTGAGGCACACTGATGTCACACTCACTAGGCTGAATAAGGAAAAAGTAACAGTCAGCTGTCTGTCAGGCACCAGGATCCACTACATAATGCACACACTAAGCTCCCTCAACAACAGGTACAAATATGACTCTGTCATACATGTGGGTGTGAATGACTTGAGATTTACCTCTCTGGATTACATGAAAAGAGATATGCAGGAGCTCTTGGATTATGTATCCCAGGCAGGTATGACCCTAGCTCTGAGCAGCATCTTACCATCACCCAGACTGATACCACACTGCAAGCAGAGAATGATTGATTTCAACAATTGGATAAATTTCTGGTGTCATTCCAAGGGGATCCAGTATCTGTCTGCCTGTGATGAAATGACTGACAGACCTCAATGCTTTGATGGAGATGGCCTGCATCTGTCACCACTGGGCTTCTGAATATTAGCCAAGGCTGTTGCCACCCCTATAGTTCCTTTTTAGGCTGTGTTCCAAAGACCAAATTACCACTGTAACAGCTACAAATAAATGCAATCTGCGGGTCATGCTGCTCAATGGTAGAAGTCTAAACCTCAAAATGCACTCATTCGAAGCACTTCTTAAAATGGAGAACATTGTCATTTGTGCTGTAACAGAGATCAGGTTGAAAGCAGCAGAAAGCACCCCATGCACTACCAGGCTATAATTAATTCCACATCTTTCAGTCCCAGAACTTGGACCGAAGCTGCAAAGGCAGTGGTGTTTACATATTCATAAAGTATGTGCACACTTACAGGCTGGTAGCCCAACATAATGCATCAGAGATACTTCAGGTACAGCTAACATTGGGTAAGACAGCAATTCAGGTGGTAGCCTGCTATAGGACCCCAACCATATCCCAAGACTCACACTCCACATTCCTAAGCACCCTGGAGAATATTAAGGTTCAACCTAACACTCTCATACTGGGTGACTTTAAGTAATACTCCATTAACTGGGAAAACTACTCATGTACCATTACACTTGCCCAACGTTTCCTGGAATTCATTAATTCCAATGCCCTGGACCAGCTTGTCCTTACTCCCCGTAGAGGTAGCAATATCCTTGACATGGTCATTACTAACATGGGTGACTGTTGCTCTACACCAATAGTCAACTCCTCCCTGGCTAGATCCGACCACAAACAAATCACCTTGAAAATACACCCCCCCCCCCACAAAGGTAACCACCATGAAAAACTTCTCCAAAGCTAACTCTGGACACATCAAAATAGAGGTGGCTAATTCACGGCACCCATGCAAATGGAGAATCATTGCATGACCACCAATTCATAGACCAATGCACTGTACAAACATGTACACAAATGCATAGATCTTGCCATACCGAATAGAACCAAGACACTCTCCTCCAAAAAAGAATCTGGTGGTCCCTTGCTATAAATAAACTCTACAACAGAAGGGAGAAACTGATGTGGAATAAGGTGAAGTCCCAAGACTGGAAAAACTCCCTTATCAACCTTAGCAAAAAGTTGAGATCCCTCATCAAATCCTCTAAAGCTAGTTATGAAAACAGAATTGCAGCATATAGTAAAGACAACCACAGTTATGTAAAGAATTTCCATGGCAATACCCATATTTGCTCTGAGCTACTGTACAATGGTGTCTCCTATATTGAGCCAACAGATATTGCCAATATACTGGCTGACAGATTCAGTGCCAGCTTTCCCCTCCCCCTCAAAGGACCAATCACAATGCCAGTAGATTGCCAGGCACCCAGTATTACTGCTGCACAGGTTAAAACAGCACTGTCCAAGGCCAAGAATACAGCTTCTATGGGCCTTGACAATATCCCTGGCTGTGTTCTATATGAACTTCAGAGTGAACAGACACCACACATGTGGGTCCTGTTCAATCCCAGCCTCACCTCATGCTTTGTCCCTACCAAATGGCACACTATTACAGTCATCCCTCTCCACAAAGGAGGAGTGCCTACAGACCCTGGGAACTATCGCCCCATTAGCCTGATGAGTTTGATATGCAAAGTTATGGAATGCATCATCATGGACCTACTAAACAAGGATATAGGGAATCTCCAAACTCTGGGTCCCATACAGTTTGGATTTGTGAAGGGTAGATCATGCCTACTCAACCTGGTCGACTTCTTTGAGTCAGTCACCAATGCTATGGATGAAGGCAAGGTGGTTCATACAGCCTACCTTGATCTGGCCAAGGCCTTTGATACCATTACCCACTCAGGAATCATAGAAAATATCACTAAGCTAGGCATCAACCCTTATATCACTAGGTAGGTTGCAAACTGGCTTACAGATTGAACCCACAGCGTGAAAGTAGCTGACACCACGTCAGACTGCCAACCAGTCATGAGTGGTGTCCCACAGCGTTTGGTCCTGGGTCCTCTCCTGTTTGGTATCTACTTCTCTGAAGTCCAGGCCAACATTAAGGGACTCTGGCTGACAAAGTTTGCAGACAATTGCAAGTTGGGAGCTATTATTAACTCCACAAGTGATATTGGCATCCTGCAGAAAGGCCTCACTGAGACCAACGACTGGTGTCAGAGCCATGGCCTTACGCTCAATGTCAAAAAATGTGTCATCATCCCCTTTGGGAAAAAACTCAGTTCCCATGAATAAGATGCATCAATGGTAGTCTAGTGAACACAGAAGGTGTTATAAGAGATCTGGGAACACAGGTTGACAGCAACCACTCTTTTGACTGCCACATTGCCACTGCGGTCATAAAGTCCTTCTATGTGGCACATCTCATTACTATGGGTTTTGCACCCAGGAAGAAAGAAGTCATTGTCTCCCTCTACTCTTCCCTGTTTAGGCCAATCATCGAGTACAATGCCCCATTTGGCATGTACCTCACTAGACACCTGCAATAACTGGAGAGGCTGCAAAAGTACCTCACGAAGAGGATCCTAGGCCTTAAACACTTGTCCTATATGGACAGACCCAAAATCTCCAACTATTCTGTGTCTCATATCACCTACTTAGTGGTGATCTCTGCTTGACTTAAAAAGCCATGTATGACCCAGCTCTGTTAGAAATGCTACATCTAAAGAAATCCCAATACCTCTGCCCCACATGCTCCAGAGACCTCAACCTCATTACCACAATCAACAGAACATGTTGGAGGGACAGGTTCGGGTCCACTTTGTAATTTCGAAATACTGAAATCATGAATTTCAGTATTCCAAAACCACAAAGCCAAAAACCTTACCACAACTCACAAACTCGAAAACACACAACCGTGAAATTCAAAATCCTGTACTCATGCTACACATACAGTACACATATAAAAATACATAAAACTCCCCTCCACAATCAAACTAATGCAAACTACATATAAGCAGGGGGCACACCCCATGTGGGGCTCTGCGCCTTCCCCACCCCCCTTACTTATATATTCTAACTCCGAGATTGCACAAACAATAACACAAATGAAACACACACACACACACACACACACACACACACACACACACACACACACACACACACACACACACACACACACACACACACACACACATCTTACAGTCCCTCAAACACACACAAACAATAAACCCCTAACCAACATAGTTACACACACAAACTTACCAAAATTAAACCCAAACATCCACATTCCATACCACTGGAAGCAGAAATCTAAAATATCCGTACTTCGGTATCTTGAATTTCGTGCTTCTGCCAGTTTCGGAAATGTAAGTATCCGGCTTTGTAAGTTTAAAATACTGAAATTCAAGATTTCAGTGTTTCAGAATTACAAAGTGAACCCACAGCTTCATAACCCAGAGACTACCCATGCTATGGAATAGACTTCCCATACATGTCACACAGAGCACCACACTGGGCCTCTTTAAGAGAAATCTTGAAGAGTGGATGGGAAATAGAAAATTCACCTCAGGGATCACTTCAGTGGCTCTACTTGACAGAGGCACTGGGAACTAATGTCAGGTGTCACGATGCCAGGGTAATCCTATGGGCTAGGCCTGTAAATGCTCCAGGCCTATTAGCCTAGTGCACACCTAAGAACCTATGAACCTATATTTGTGTGATGAGAGGGAGGACAGAGGAATGGTGAGGATGCAGGGAGGAAAGTTATCAATACTTTGGATCAACAGTTCAGAGTAATGGTGAGTGTTGAAAACAGGTGAAGAAGAGAATGCATGTAGGGTGAAGTGTGTGGAGAAGAGTGTCATGAGTGATTTTTGACAGACTGCTACCAATAAGAGTGAAAAGGAAAGTCTACAAGATGATAGTGAGACCAGCTCTGTTATATTGTTTGCATATGGTGGCACTGACAAAAATACAGGAGTCATAACAACTGTTGGTTTTGTTCCAGATGTTAAGGTTTGCATTGTGTGTGCTGAAGATGGACAGGAGAATTAACCATATCTTAGTGTCATCTCAGGTTGTATGTTTTGGAGACAAAGCCAGCATGGTGGGATTGTGTTGGTGGTTTGGACATTTGCTGAAGATTAATGGTGTGTATATTGGGAGAAAGATGCTAAGGATGGAGCTGTCAGGTAAGAGGAAAAGAGGAAAGCCTAAGATAAGGTTTGTGGATGTGGTGACAGAGGACATGCAGGTGGTTGGTGTGACCGACCAAGATGTAGAGGAGGGTAGAAATGGAAGCAGATGATCTTTTGTGGTGACCGCTAATGGGACTATTCAAAAGAAGAGGAAGAAGAAGTTGACATCTGTGTTTGGAGAAACCCCATCTGTACACTTGTGGCAGGAATGTACAGTAGGAATATCTGAAGCATTTCTCCTCTGGCCTCTGCTGAAAATTGATTTTATTCCAAGTTGGACTTTCCCGGTAAGAAATGTTAAATAAATAAATAATGTCTGTTATTGATAGGTAAGTGGGTTAATTGCTGTTTGTCATTTAACAGAGGTTCTGAGAGCTAGATGTGCTCTGCTACATACCAACAGCTAATCGTATTTGAAAGAACATGTGTTAATGCTTCTGGACACTCAGGTAGCTCTGCCCCAGAGGCCAGGCCTGTGGTCCCATCTGGGAGCAGAGGCATAGGGGTTCATTCATCACAAAAGTGAAGTAGCCAGGTGTGGTGCATAGCATATATCCCTGGGATTCCACCCATGTTCCTGATGGACAGGGGCATCGGGTGCTGATTTGTGTAAACATGGGCTCACTTCTTGGCTAGGCATATAAGGCCCTCAGGGCCAATAGCCTAGTAACCACTTATGATCCTATGATGATCCCATGATTGTGCATCAGACCATGGGCACATAGCTATGCAGGATGGAGAGCCTGTTTTCCTTCCTGGTACTGCAGACCATCCATAGGCTCAGAAGTCAGCCACTGCAGCCAGTGGTGCAATGATGGAACAGTGGTGACAGTTTGATGGGTGAGGACTTGAGTCACACTGTTACCTTGCTGATGTCCATGGGACCTTGATCCCCCAACCAAGGTGTTCATCTCCCTCTTGTGTCCTTCACCAACCCTGTCTCTTGTCTTTTATGTCTTGTCTGCCTGCAAATGCTTCCTTACCTTCCCAACTTGCCTGCTCCAGACCCGTCTATGACCATTTCCCAACATTTCTCTCTCCTTAATAAAAAAAAGCCTGCCCCCCCCCAAAAAAAAATCATCTCATACATATCTCTACCTTTCACACAAGTCTACTTGACACACTTAATTTTTTTTCAATTGGCTTCACAATGCAATTATGTTGCTGTCACCCCTCTCTCTGGAGGTGACAGCCAAATTCAGGTAGTAATCTGTTGATGTGGTCAGTTGTTACTGCTGAAGAAATGGATAGGTATGGTTTTGCCTGCACCTTTCCTGCACATTCCTGCCTTTCTTTCACTTTGTTTTTCCACCATACTTGCTCCCCATTTCATCACTTCCTTATCTTCACCATTTCTTTTTTTTTAAAGAATTATATACTATGCTGTGGTGGTGCAGTGGTTAGCATTGTTGCCTCACAGCAACATGCTCTCCCGTTCGATTCTCGGCTGGAGCGCCTTCTGTGTGGAGTCTTTATGTCCTCCCCGTGGTTAAGTGAGACATGCAGCTAGGTGCGAGCGTGAATGGGTGTGCCTTCTTTGAAGGTTCGTCATTGGGCTGGCAACTCAGCACCATAAAAATCCACTGCCAATCATGAGTGGACCAGAATTCCACTGTGGTGACCCCTAACTGGGAAAAGCCGAACGTCAATTGCACAATAATGCATGATGCACACCATCCCTAAGCAATGTTAAGCGGCAGTAGTATCATTGACTGTATCTAAAAGTGTAATACCCACTTCTAAAAATTATGTAGACACCCTGTTTTGAACCGAGAACCATCTAACTTCATCAACAATGCATTAATCCATCCAGCCACAGATTCAGTTAATTAGCAGATGTATTGTAAACAAAAAATATTATATTGCCACATATTCTCAAAAAAATGTGTTTGCACAATGCATTGCACAGCATCACACAGCAAGGCTGATAAAATATTAATTCAATAATAGGAATATAACTGTCAGCTTGGTAGAGCAATAGAGCTGGACAAAGCCATACACAATGGGGGACAGAGGGCCATCACTAAAGGGACATATTGTAAGTGTTGCTCTTACAAACTTAGAAACATGATAGCATAACAGGTATTACATTATTATTAATTGATTTACTTAAGTAGGAGGTGTATGTAACAGCAGTTTAGTATGCAATTATCTGTACAATGTGTAAAATACACCTGCTATTCTGTAGCACTATCTGTTAATGCATTGCTGGTATTTTGTTTTGGTTCAGCTGGTACTAGGTTCAAATAGAGGTGAATCTATCATCTCAAACACTTGTATGCGTACATCAAGATCAGAAATTGCGATTTTTGAATCTGTATCATCAACTGTTTATGCACTCAATGCAGTAATGATGAAATGCCTGGTGCTAGATGGTACTGGTATCCTATAAAAGTTAATAACCTCCTTTATATCATTGCTGCATGGGCAGCAAGTTGGGGAAGGTGAGGAAGCATTTGCTGACAGACAAGACATACAAGACAAGAGACAGACTTCATAATCTTCGGTAAGTGCATGCTAATGCGTAACCTTTTATTCCGTCAACTTTCTAATTTTATAAAGGTAATATATCCCTATGTCCCTATTTTTCAGCCTTTGCCCCACTTTATGTATTGCCTTTGTACAGATTAAGAGGTCAAGAAGTATGGGGGTGGACCGATGGTGCTCTCTTGTATACTGATTCATTATCCATATTGTTCTGCAATGTTTCACTGCCAACAATACTGGGATGCACCACAAAATCTCACTTAGGTGCTCTGTGCATCATTAATATGCATTGCCGAGAGTGCATCATGGCCATGTACACAGATATACTTGAATCTGTATTTATGTTAAATTACTATTTCATGTCTTATAGTAACTTTCTTCATTGACATGTAAACCAAAATATATTCACTCCATATACATGTAGTCCATAATCTGGTATAATCATACAGATATACACATAATCTGGTAAAATCATATAGATATACATCATAATCCTGACTCTTCCAACTTATCGGACAATGAATTAAATTGATGCAGTAAACACAATAGCAAACCACTAAAAAACCTTCTTCGTACTGCACCACAGTAAACTTATGTGCATACATTGGAATTATTTGAATTTATCTATTAAGGGTAAATAAACAATACAAGAATAAAGATAGCCTACTGACCCTTTTGTTACACGATTGTTGCCTTCTAGTAACTTGGATAATCTAAGGCTTCTAGCCCCTGTCCCCATCAGACCTTGATCATGACCTTTTAGTGGAGATCACTCTAAACAACTTGGTAAAAGGGTTTCGGGTTTCTCCCTCATATGGATCTCCACTGCTCTTTCCTCTCACTTTACACACTGACAGAAACTGCTTCCATATTTTCACTTTCATCTGCATCTCTGTAATCAGTCATCTTATGATGTCTGCATTCATCATCTAAACTCATCCCTTCCACTAGTTTATTATCTCTTTTCACACTTTTTTGCATTGACTGCAGTCCATTTTTTTACACAACTAAGCAGCAATAGAAGAGGAATTAGAGTAATTTCAGTTTTCTTCCACCTGCCACTCCCACTTCAACATTCCCAAACAAACTTTTCCTGCAAAAAAAAAAAACAAGTCTCTCTGTTGTCCTTACTGTCCTTATTTCATTAGCTTATTGACATTTTCAACATATGGGATACAAATTAAGCTTCTTTTCTGCACACCTCCAACAATCACCATCCTTTTTTCCTTACTTTATTTTAATGCTTACAAATATAGTACCAGTGATATACAAGTCTTGCAAATGACCCTTAAGTCTGTAAATGTGCATTATTCTTCCACTGTCTTTCAAATATTATCCCACATCCCATATGACTATAAAATCATCACTCCTTTTTTTCCATTTCTCGGCTTTACTTATCTTTGATGGGAACACCCAATTGTTCTTCTTTTCATATTTCCTGTCTGAGCACACCCTCATTAATCCTTACTTCCCGTGCCTGGGTTCCCTGTTTTCTCCAACTCTTCATTGTAACTCCCTTGTACAGTCATAGCTCTTACTCTCCTTTAGCATCTCTATTCTTTCCTTTTTAAACCTTCCTCAAACTGCACCTTTTTGGAATCAGAAGACATTGTTAAATGTTCGCCTCCAACCAATAATACTTACCTTACTTCCCTTAATCCTATGTATTGTATTTTCTAAATTTATGTCCATCTTCTCCATCTATCTCCTTTTCATGTTTTTTATTCCAGTTTCGGCTCCTCATCTAATCTCCTGTCTTTTTTCATTAGTCAGTGTCATTTGCTGCCCTCCTATGCATTCTACATCCCCATTTCCTTGCCCTTTTTTCCTTATCACTAAGTATGGTTATACTTAAACACCATATTGTATCTAGTAAAGTTGCACAGCTCAGTAAACAAACTTCTTGAGTGATGCCATCTGCTCATCCATACTTTTTGTGGCTTGTCTTCCTAGATGAAGTTTATCACCAAATTCTGTACCTCTTTCATTCTGTTTTCCATCTCATCATCTATCATTCTCAGTAAAATACATTTGTTCTCATTGATTGTTAATTGAAACAGCATCATTTGCACTATGTATCTCTTGCTGCCATTGTGTTTTTCTTCCCTTAGGACCCTTTCAACAGCTTTTATATCTTATCACTGAGCTAACCATACTTGTACCCAATCAGTTCTTTACAAGTTCCTCTGGCTACCAGGCTCTGGTAAGAGTCTTTACTGTTTTCCTTGATATTTTAACATTTTCCTTAACCTTAGTCCTCCTTAAGCAAATCAGCTTTGTTTTTATAATTAATATATAATAGTACTGCATATTAAATAAGAATAATGCCCACATTTCTTAAGTTGGTCATGATAATATGCAAAGCCATTCTACATCCTTTGCCAGAAATAAGCAGACATCTATGTCTAATTTGAAATGGCTGCTCAAAATTGATTATTCACCATCATCCTCAATTATTTCCTGACTTATGCCATCAAAACTAGTAAAAAAAGAGTAGTAACAATGAAAATCTTTGCCAAGTTCCCCTTTGAACCTTAATGTTCCTTTATCTATTGCCCTTCATAACCCTGCATAGGTACTTACATCTGACTAAATTAAATGCCTCTTTGTGATCAGAAACAGTAATATTTTCTCCCTGTCCTTCTTATTTTTCCTAAAATCCTCCATGAATGCTCTTATCATGTTTGCATTTCATTAATAAAACCAGCTTGCCATCTTTCAGTTAATCATGGCATAACATTCTCTAATTATTCTGTAAGTACCTTGTAATTATCTTTATATCCATATTTAGAAAAAAGAAGTATTCCTATAATTGTTTAGACTCCAGTTATTCATCATCCTTTTTTATCTCACTATTAATTCCAGCATATTCTATCTCAAAATGTCTTCCCCTACAATCTTTATTGCCATTTGATAACAACTTCTCATAAAGTCATCCATCCACAGAGCTCCCATTCTTTTTGACTATGTAGTAAATGTTATTTCATTATCATTTTCTTTAGTGTCCATATCCTGTCCATTTTCCATTTATTAACTCTGGCTTTCATACTCCCAACTGATTCTTTCATTTTCCTCAAGTGTTTGTTCCTTCACATATATACAACTGATCAACTGATCATTGAACATGTTCACTTCCTCTAAACTCCGTATCTTATCTGACTTACTTCCAATCTTTTGCCCTTACTCCATACTACCAGCTTGTTTCTTTTTTTTTACTTTTTCTCCATCAATATTGCTTCTAAATATTTACTTTCCATTTTGTCTTACTGCCCACCAGCAATTCTTCCATCATCCTTGCTTTGACACTGACACCTCCTCAATTAGGTTTCTAAGCTTTGCCTCTTGTATTTATACGTGCTGCAAAATGTTTATCCTCTGCCACCCACCTTAGTATCACCCGCAGTTCCATACAAGACATCCTCTGACCTTCCCATTGCTATTTTTTCATCATATCATTTCCACCCTTTCCCTACTGCTGCTTTAATCTGATCATACAGGATGAAGCTTTACTCCTCCTTTCTACCTTCATTATAATGTAATATATCTTGTACAGTATGATTTAAATTTTGTTTATCGCTGCTCCCCTCTACAGCACCATGTCATGCATTGCCATTTTCTGACAGCAATCATCTGTTCCACATGTTAATGAACAATAACATGATGCCTTCATGTCCATTTAGAATTTTCTCAATATCAACACTTTACATTTTCTGTTTCACCAAAACGTCTTATACACTAGTTTGTAAATTTCCACCTGTAGTAAAAGTAAATGTATCAAACCCTTGATATCTTCTACTCAAAACTTCTATACATTTATTTTTTCTATACAGCCTTTCAACTTCCTTTCATGGCTAATATATGACTCCAGTTTCACAGACAATATGCTCCCAGGTGGATTTATCTTCACATTATATTCATGTTATATTCCCCATGCAATAATTTAAAGATCTTCAATCTCTTTGGGTCTTCCTATTCCCACAATAACTAAATAAATACCTTTCACAACTTTGTACAGAAAATATCAACAAACAGTTAAATTTTTTCCAGCTAAATTAGTCTTTCATTAAAAAAAAGCCAATTCTGTAAGATATTTTCTGCACATTTAATAAAGGAATCTAAAGTCTATTTAATGTGCATCTCTAAAAGTTTAGTAAAGTTCTTCAGTCTATATTAACTTTGCAATTTTATGATGCAGACTAAGATGTTTTACATCATCTCATACTTAGAGTAGATATGGATTCTTAAAATATACTAAAAAAATTCTTAAAAACAAAATAACCAGTCTCAAGTGAAATAATTTGACTGACTTATTTATCATTTTCATCTCACATCAGTCTATTTCAAAACAATCACACTCATCAGAACTTCACTTAAATAAAAATAATTCCTGATGACATCATTGAAAAACAAACAATTAGAATTATCATATGTTCAAACTACTTTTTATACTGATAGTTTAATTTAATTCTGAGTCCTGACTGGCACAACATTTGATTTGTTTCCGTATAGTCAAACCTGGTATCCAGATATCCTAGTATTTCACCGGACTACTTCCAAACTGGAAATAATAATCTTTTTTTTAATTATTGCACATAATACACTATTCATATAAAGCATTTATATCCATTGTTTTAATGTAACATAACTGTTCGGCTCACTGACTTTTGGTTTGATGTCTGTTTCGCTGAATGACAAATTGTGAATCCAAATGGTTGAAAACCCATAAAGCTGAATGAACATTTGATTGAAAGTTCATTTCACATTCAGTGAGTCTACATTCCTTATTTGTTTGGCATTATTAATTCTTTATCTGTAGGTTTCTTATGTTTCCATTTCCGGATGAATTGAGCAGGTTAGGTTTTGAATTTTTGTAAGCATGATAAGCATATCTTACAGAAGGTCGAAAGCTTTGGGATTCCAAAATGGTCGCCGGCTAGACTGCTTTCTATTCACTGTGCTCCTCACTGCTATGTAACTACCGGCTATTTTTAACAACTTTTAAGCAAAATTTCTCCACAGCTTTTTCTACAGAAATTATCTTTGAGACAACTCCTCTATACTAAGATTATTTATTCTTGGGTAGAGTGTAACTTTTGTGTTAATTTACTTCAGAACAATTTTGGCCTCAACAGTCTTTGGACACATGCACTCTAGAAGCTCATCTCTGAGTCAGATATTCTGTTTTCACACCTCTATCCTGGGCATGGCTGGCAACTCTGACTCCATGGAGATGCAGACAACCAAGGCCAAATTCTCCTCTATGCTTTCTCCAGAGAAGGACACTGGTTCTAAAAGATTAAGAACCACCAAACAATCTACTGAGAATATTAAAGTAAGTACTAAAGATAAAAGTGACTCTAATTTCCATTTAGAAGATTTAAAGATGGCACTACAACCCATTCATAGTGCTATACAGAGCTTTTCTGAACAATTCACTGATTTTGGTAAAACTTTAAAACAGATAAATGAAAGAATAGACATACTTGAAAACAAAAATCTAGCTATGGAAATAAGAGCAGATTCAGTTGAACGAGATCTAAAATCCAAAGATACTCTCATTGCAGAAATACAAGCCAAATTACTGGACTTAGAGTCAAGGAGCCGCAGAAATAATATAATAATTAGAGGATTACCTGAGTCTTATGAAAATCAAAACTTAACTTTAGTGACTAAACAAATATTTGAGACATTACTTAATTGTGAGACAACTTCAAAAACCTTAACTGTAGAGAGAGCGCACAGAGCTTTGCGTGCCAGACAAGATACCACTTCACCTCAGATTATCTACACAAGATTACTTAACTTTCAAGACACTCAACGTATTTTAGAAGCAGCCAAAAGCAAAAAACATCTTATATGGAATAATCGTAAGTTGACCTTTTCACAGGATTTACCTTCACAAATAAAAATGAACAGACAAAAATTATCACCATATTGTGCAGATCTGATAAAGAGAGGGATAAAGTTCCGTATGCGTTACCCAAACACTCTTTCTTTCAGTCATAATGACAGAAGATTTATGGTTACTGATCCACAAGAAGCTAAAGACATCTTCCTAAAAGTATTCAAAACCCTTCCTGAAACAGTTTCAAAATAGTAACTCTCCTATCTAATGTAAGTACATTTGATGTTCAGTTAGTGAACTTACATTTATTAATATTTATTCTTTAATTAAAATGAACTTATGATAAGATTTACCAAGGGAAAAGTCAATCTGGTCTTATGATATGTATTTCATGTGTTTAAGGATATTTAGCGTTGACACAATCTCAAAATATTAGTTTCTCAGAATACCATGCTTTTACAATATCTGAGAGTAAACAGTCAATTATATTTATGAAGAAATATTCTTTTCAACGACAATCTGTACTCAAAAAGAATGGAGGGAAATATTCCAGGTTCTCGTGTCAGCACAACGTGACTAACCTTGACAGATTTACAGATAAGTAAAAAACTGAGATCTCTCATAAAATCATCCAAGGCAAATTTTGAGAGAAAAATCGCTAAGGACTCAAAAGACAATCATAAGGCCTTTTTTAGCTATGTTAGGAACCTGGGAGGAAACTCCCAGATATGCTCAGAATAAGTTCAAAATGATGTAAAAATCACTGAACCTACAGACATTGCCAACATACTGGCTGACAGGTTCAGTGCAAATTTCTCCCCCCCTTCCCCCCAAAAGGAGAGATATCTATACCAGAGGATTGTTGCCCCCCAAACATCTCAAATGCTCAGGTGAGAACTGCTCTCTCCAAGGCGAAAAACACAGCATCCATAGGACCAGATGGTGTCCCCGGTTGTGTGCTCCACGAACTCAATGACGAATTAAACCCGCATTTAGGGCAGCTGTTTAATCTTAGCCTCACCTCAGGATACATATTCAAGGAGTGGCATACGGCAACGGTGGTCCCACTTCACAAAGGAGGTGCCTCCACCGACCCCGGAAACTACTGTCCCATCAGCTTGACAAGCCTGGTCTGCAAAGCTATGGAGAGGTTCATAATGGAACTCATAAATAAAGACATAGGGGACTTGCAGACTTTGGATCCAACCCAGTTTGGCTTTGTCAAGGGCAGATCATGCCTTTTAAACTTGGTTGTCTTTTTCGAAACAGTCACCAAGGCCATTGACGATGGCAAGGCAGTCCACACAGCCTACCTTGACCTGGCAAAGGCTTTCGACACAATACCCCACTCGGGTATCATTGAAAAACTCACCAGCTTAAATGTAAACCCATACGTCACAAGATGGGTTGCAAACTGGCTAAGCGACAGAACCCACAGGGTCAGAGTTGCTGGCGCCATGTCAGACTCCAAGCCTGTCACAAGTGGTGTCCCACAGGGCTCAGTCCTGGGCCCACTTTTGTTCAGCATCTACTTTTCAGAAGTACAAGCAAACACAGGAGGATTATGGCTGACAAAGTTTGCAGATGACTGCAAACTGGGCACCATAGTTGAAAACCCATCTGACGCAGATATCCTTCAGAAGGGTCTCATAGAAATGGATAACTGGTGCCAGAGCCATGGCCTAAAGTTAAACACCAAAAAATGCATAGTCATACCCTTCGGGAAAAACAAGGTTACCCCTAGTTACCATATAGGTGGCAATCCACTAAGCACAGAAGAGGTTATCAGGGATCTGGGGACCCAGGTTGACAGAAACCTTTTGTTTGACACTCACGTTGCCAAAGTAGTTAGGAAGACCTTCTACATTGCCCAACTGGTCAAGAAGGGATTCACATCTAGATCAAGGGAGGTCATCATTCCCCTGTACTCATCACTCATCAGACCAATGATTGAGTACAATGCCCCATTCGGAATGTATCTGACCCGACACCTGAAGCAATTGGAAAGGCCCCAAAAGTTGCTCACCAAAAGGATAAAGGGTCTCAAAAATATGTCTTATGCTGCCCGACTGAAGGAACTCCAGCTCTATTCAGTCGCTTACCGTCTGCTCAGAGGTGACCTGTGCCTGACATACAAGGCCATGTCCAACCCAGAATTAATGAACATGCTTCACCTCAAAAGATCTAAATCCATCAGAACTACAAGGGCAAGAGACTTAAACCTCAACACGGCTATTAATAGGACGTGCTTGAGGGACAGATTCATCACCCAGAGACTCCCTATGCTGTGGAACAAAATCCCGGTACATGTGAGGCAGAGCACCTCGCTGGCTTTGTTCAAGAGACATCTTGACCAATGGATGGGAGATCGCAGGTATACCCCAGGGATAACCTCAGTGTCACTGCTTGACAGAGGCACAGCAAAATAATGGGCATAGTATCCTTCAAACTAAAGGGGTGGCGAAAGCACAGTAAAATAATGGGCATAGTATCCTTCAAACTAAAGGGGTGGCGAAAGCCACAAAACTCTGGGCTAGGCTTATAAATGCCCTAGGGCAGATAGTTTAGTATGAATCTATGAACTTATGAACCTATTTCCTTTATTTCATGTCTAGATCAGGCACGCATCTTTCCTTTAAATGTATGGTTTCAAGATGACGTTGCTTTCCCAGGGAGATTTAAGGCTTATCCACAATGTCAGAAACTAGAGGTTGTGGTATAATTACAGCTGTTTGCCTACATAGTCTTGTTGTGCTCGGTGGTAAGGCTGTAATCTGATTCCTTCACTTTAAAGATGTCTTTCCGGTTTCCTGGAGCCATGACCTTTGAAAGCTGCAGATTTCCATTGTTGAGACTGTATTTTGTTCATCACAGCAGTGTTTGTGCACGTAACGGGCTATAATAACTCAGACTGGGTCAGTAACTTTGTGTGCTACAGGAAACCTCATAAATGCTCACGAAGGTTCTTACGTATGTGCGGAGATTGGGATACATCTATAAATGCTATTTTAACATAGACATTGTTTGATTTAGCTAATACGGCTTTTAATTAGCTGAGAGGTTTTCTATATTATCAAAAAATAGTCTTGTTTTGCTGTCATTAATTGATGTACATATTAGAGTGGAAGTTTTATGTTGATATGTTTAACTATGATATATATTGACTTTATATTTCTCACAGTGAGCTTGGACTGTTGTAATAGCCTATGAAGGGACGTATGTCGGTTTCTGTTCTTCCAATTCACTCTTATAATTATAATTTCATTCAAGTTTAGTAATATATATAACATTTGTCAATATTAGAAGTTGTAATGTTTAACATAAGTGTCAATGGGTAATTTGAAGCCCCTAGTAAACATGTTTAGTGTTCATGTTACATAAATCTAATATGGATACTTACTCAAGATAGGATTTATATTAACATGCTACATTTATTTACATTCATATCTAAAATAACATGCTACATATATTATTAGTATTTATAACTAAGTGTGGTAGACATGTGATTTTGTATTGAGGGGGGACTCTATTTTAGATTTGATGGTGTCTTCATTTTCTATAGACAATACACATACTTGAGTCCTACAAATTAATTTAGACAATAATAAAGACAGTTAGTCAGGGACATACTGAATAAATAGTTTATTGATATAAAAATATTATTTCTCATATTTAATTGTTAATACTTTATATTTTTACTAACATTTAATTTATATGGTTTGAGACATACCCTTATGCTGTTACACATGCATTTTTGATTATAAATATCTAAGTTTATTAGGCCTTACTAATTATATTTAAGTCTCACTAATATTTTTCATTACAAATTCTCTTTATAGTATTAGATTAACAATGCTATTTACTTTGACACAATCACTTTTAATTTTACAGGAGTTTGTGATTGCACATATGAATGAGGAATGAGTATGTCGGGCATCTTGTGTTTTGATAGTTGTGTAAATTTGTTTAGTTTTGTTAACTTTGTTATAGTCCTTTTTAGGGCTTTACTTAAATTTTCTTCATACGTTATGTTGTTATTGGTAACCAAGTACATAAGTTTTGTATTTAGATATATGTATCTTCCTTCTTTGGATAAGATAAGGTGGGTAGGCACTGGGGTAGGGAAGAAGGAAGAATGTGAGATTAAAGTTAACTTTATCCTGAAACATACCTTTTTACAGAGTAACTGTCTTACTAAGACTAGGTTATGTTTTTTCTTTGTTTTTACCATTTCTATATAAGCAAATAATTTAATCTCCTACATTTTTCTTAACAGACCATTTATAAGTACATGACAAATTTATTAATAATTGATTCCTGGAATATAAGAGGGATCCAAAATAAAGCTAAGAAATCTTTACTGTTTCATTTAATATATAAATCACAAGCCAATATATGTTTCCTGCAAGAAACACATATTCCTAGAGATGACTGGTACAAAGAAAAAAATAAAAAATGGATCAAAAAAATAATAGCTTCTGGGGACACTTCTAATTCCAGGGGGGTGGCCATCATAATTAAACAAAAATTTCAAGGGATTATTATTGAAGAAAAATATGACAATGAGGGTAGAAGGTGCTATTTTACTTCCACCATACACAATCTTGATAAACTACTTTTGGTACTAAATCTCTACGGTCCTTGTAGTTGTCAACATTTTTTTATTTTACAGATATATAGTATCCTTTCTTCTTACAAAGATCACTATGTTATGGTAGGTGGGGACTGGAATGCAGTAATTAACCCAGATATTGATCGCACTAGTTGTTCCTCATCCTATAATCAACAAGCATCTTTTGCTCTTGAAGATTTAATATTGGAATATAACCTCATAGACCCTTTACAACTCATTGAATACTCAAATAAAAAATATATACACATATTACTCAAAATGCTAAAATTCATGGTCAAGGTTAGATTACTTCCTTATATCTAATCCTCTTTCACAATTTTTATTGGACTTTATTATTGAGCCCAGATTTTTGTCTGACCACTCTAGAATTTTATTAAAATTAAATCTAGATTTTAACTCAGGTCATGCATCCAAACGAAATAGTTGGACAATGAACAACAACTTGCTCTCAAATAAAGAAATTAGTAAATTGTGTATAGAAATAATTCAGGAAATGGAAAACAATTTAGACTCAACAGATATCCCCTATGATACACAGTGGGCTGCTTGCAAAGCTAGGTTAAGGGGAATGTTTATTGGTAAGGCTTCATATCTTAAAAAGCAATTTAATAACAAAGAAAGATCTCTAAAATTAAAAATCCAGTCTCTTGAAAATCAATATAGATTAAATCCGGATTTAACATATTATAAGCAAATTATAGACTCTCAAAAAGATCTTATTATATTACATCAAAATAATCTCTCAATACTAGAGCAAAGATTATTAGCCACTTACTCTGAATGGGCTCAAGTACCTTCCAAAACCTTGGCAAGAATAATTAAAAAAATTTTTGATAGGCCTAAAATATCACCCATACAATACAAAAACCAAATATACAACACGGACAAGGACATTTTGCAACTCTTTACACTACTATACACAGATTTATATTCTAAAAATTCCAAATCTATAGTAAAAAACCATATAAATAGCTTTCTAAGCTCCATACTATTCCCTATGTTGAATGAAAAACAACAAAGCATTCTTTCAGCTCCTCTTAGTCTTCTAGAAATCTCTGAGTCAATTGATAGACTTAAACTTGGTAAATCCCCAGGTCCTGATGGATTTACACCGGAATTCTTTAAATCATTTAAGTCTGTAATTGCTCCCTTTCTTCTCAAAGTATATAACTACATAAAAATAAATGACATATCTGATCTCCATTGGAACACTTCAAAAACTATACTAATTCTGAAAAACAATAAAGATAAAACAGACCCTCGTAATTATAGACCCATTTCATTAATCAATTTAGACATCAAGATTTTATCATCAATTCTTGCTAACAGATTGAAGAAGGTTCTATCATCAATAATATCCCCAGACCAAACAGGTTTTATGTCTCACAGGCATGCATGGGATAACACCTTGACTTTGGAATCCATTATCCATCTTATAAAAAATGATAAAAACCCAATATATGCATTGATTCCTGATGCATCAAATGCATTTGATAGAGTGAGTTGGGATTTCCTCTTTCAAACCATGTCCTGTTTTAATTTTCCCATTTCATTTATAAAGTTAATCAAAACTCTATATAAAGAATCCTTCACTAGACTTTATATTAATGGTTCCACATCACTCCCTATAAAGATTACTAGAGGTACGAGACAGGGCTGTCCTTTATCTCCCTTTCTTTTTAATTTATATTTAGAACCATTACTCTTATACATATCACAAAACACATTTCATAGGGTTCCTAGGGTTTTCAACACTAATCTATTTGTCTCAGCTTTTGCTGATGATTTAGTCATATACTTTCAAACTCCCATCACAGATCTTAATAAAATAATTAACTCTATTGAGAAATTTTCACTTGCGTCGGATTATCACATTAATTCCCAAAAGACTCATATTCTCCCTTTAAATCAGTTGGCACATAAATCATACTTATTTCCTGACTCCTATTTTCAAATTACCTATTCAATTAAATATTTGGGTATTCACATGGAGCATAATAATCACTCTTCATTCCAAAATAACTTGAATAAAGTATGGATATCAATAATGTCAGATATGCATAGATGGGAACTTCTTAATTTATCACTTCTATCCAAAGCTGCAATAATCAAAATGAATATTCTTCCCAAATTTATTTACCAATTCAACTCTTCAGATCAAATAATTCCTAAATCCTTCTTCAACAAAGTTAATAAAGAACTAGCTAAATGTTTGTGGTTTCCTAAAACAGTCAGGATTTCATATTCTAGATTATCGACTCTTAAGGATAGGGGTGGTTTAGGATTGCCAAATTTCTATCTCTATTATTTAATTGTTTCTGCAAACAAACTAATGTCCATTTCTAAAATGAATAATATTCACCATATTCAGTATCCGAAGTGGGTTAAGTTATGGCATCAATATATTATATCCAAAAACATAAACCCTGCGGCCATTCCATTCATTTCTATAGATATTCTGAACACTCTTAAATTCTTGAATTTCCTAAAACATAAGATCAAAGCTTTTCAGGAGTTATTGAAACTTATCAATCTTGATAATATTTTTCATTTACTTCAACCACTTCACCTGAATCCCAATCTAATGTTGGATAATACACCATTTAATCTTACAAAATATCCTCTTATAAAAAATATAAAGACTTGTCTTTGGCTAGTCTATGGAATACCTTGAATGTTAGCTGTAAGTATACTATAATCTTACGTCAAATAAGGGATGTGGTTATGGCTAAATGTGTTCTTACAAAGCCGAGAGAGCAAGATCTTATTAATTTAGACACGTTGATCAATACATTATCATTACCTGAGAAAATGTTATCAAAATCTTATAACTTGTTAAATAAATTAATACAAGACTCGTGGTGTCTTTTTTCTAACTTTTGGGAGAAACATAATTCTCAAATAACTGAGAAACAAAAACTCTTGGCCATTAGAAACACTCTGGAACACTCCCCTTTCAAGAAATTGTTCTATACCCAATTGATGATAAATAATAATGCTTATTATACTCCTTCCAAACTGAATAAATTTGATGCTAGTAAGTCTCCCTCTTGCCCTTGTTGTTCCTATCCCAAAGCTGATCTTTTGCATATTTTTTGGTGTTGCCGTTACTCACATAAACTTTGGACTTCTTTGAAAGTAAGGTTACAGAAAATGGGTTATCACAAATCTACTTTGTCCTGGGAAACCGCAATTCTTCACATACCTATATTTCATCTTTCTAAATTAGATACTCATGTGTTTATATTCATTTGTTCTCTTTTAAAACTTTACATTACCCAAAATTGGCTTGACCGCACTAAATTAAATTGGGATACCTTTAAAAAAATGGCTTACTCGTACATTGCAGCACAAAAAACTATGATGAAAAGCCCTAAAAAAATGGCTCTAAAAAATAAAGCTTTGGAGAAGGTCCTTCTTATTATTAACAATGATTAATAGCTTTTTTCTTGTCTTAGTTCATAAACATGATTTATTTGCTCTCATACTTCATTCTTACATATAAATATAATCTTATTTATTCTTTTGCTTCTTGGTTACCATTTGTATATATTGTATATATTGTTGTATTTTATTTGTTCTTACCTTAATGGGTTGCAATCTGCTACCACAAGTTGTACAACTTTAATCAACTCCTAAAAAGACCATATTTACATTGTATTGATGTTTTGTTGTTATGTTACATTGTATAATTCAATAAAGAGATTTTTGAGAAAAAAGGTCGAAAGCTTTGGTATTGTAATCTGCCTTAATTGCATATAAGTATAGCTATGCATATACATCTGTTATATAGATGTTGAAATATGTAGAAGTACACAAATAAGCCTTATCTAATGCTTGGGTTACCTGTACCTTCCCCCTTCAGAAATGAATTATATATGCGTAATGGCTGTGGCTTCACATGTGTGATATTTTCATGTTTTCCTAGAATTGTGCTATTATGGAGTTAGTCTATGTATGTAAGGGGGAGTGGGGAAACAGTTGCTTATTTTTCATGTCATGAGGACAATAGTCTACACTTAGCAAGTTTTAGCTCTGGATGTCCACAAAGTTGTATAGCTAAATCCACTAATTGCTTTAATCTATTTGCTTTCTTTATTTGCTTATAATCACATGTAAGATAATTAAACAGTGTCACAAAATAAGTGATGTCTGGAGCAATATATTGTAGTAGTAAACTGCTAGATAGGATATGATTTCTAACAGGATATAATAATGCCAAAAACGAATGATCTTTCTCTGGGGCAGGCAAGGCTTTCTGGAGATTGAAATCAGAGGAATATTGTCTTATATGCAGTGAGTCTACATCCTTTATGTTGACATTATTGATTCTTGATGTGGAAGTTTATTATGCTTCCAATCCCAGATGAATTGAATAGTTAGAGTTTGAATTTTTTGTATGGATCATAAGCATATCTTACAAAAGGTCAAAAGCATTTGTATTTATATATATATATATATATATATATATATATATATATATATATATATATATATGTATATATATATATATATATATATATATATATATATATATATATATATGTGTGTGTGTGTGTGTGTGTGTTTCTGTGTGTGTGCGTGCGTGCGTGCGCACCTGTGTGTGTTTCTGTGTGTGTGTGTGTGTGTGTGTGTGTGTGTGTGTGTGTGTGTGTGTGTGTCTGTGTGTCTGTGTGTGCGTGTGTGTGCATTTGTGTGTAAGAAACAGCATGCAATGTCTTTTCCAGTAACAGACTTTTACAAAACAAGGCCTCCCACAACTGATTAAACTTGAGTTCCATCACCCTTGCAAGTGATGTATTTAACATTATCCTTAGACATTTCGCATCAGAGTAGCACCATCAGAAATGGAGGGATATGTTACTTTTCATGAAGGTTTTTACCTTTTGATTTCAGTCTAGCATCTCAGTTTTGTGCTTCCTTGCTAATAAGAGTTGGTACGATGTCATATTAGTGTAATGTCATGTATGATCTCTGCACTTTGAGAGGAATTATCTGTGAGAATAAGGATGGAATCCATAAACATTTGGATCCTTGTTTTTAATACATGATGTAAAATACATTTAGTAAAGAGCACTGCCATATCAGTTGTGTAAAGGCTAAACTGCCAGTATGAAGAATATAGGTAACAAGGAGCAACCCTGCCATGTGTCATTCTGGAGAAGAAAGGCAGCAATAATGTTATACCAGGGAACAACATAACATTGGAGATATGACAAAATACCTGGAGTGCATTAATGAAGGGCAGTGGGATTCCTGAGCACTTAAGTAAAGACTATATTTATTTATTGTTTCCATTTGCTAACTGAGGTAAAACTCTAATCAATATTAATCATTATCTGGTTAGCCCAAAGATAATTATAATACGTAACAGAAAAGAGAGAAAGTATTCTAGCACATACACCATGAATAGAAAACATATAGTGGGGAGTTAGATCAATAAGTTCAATAACATGCAAATAATATTGAACTGCACACCAAACTTTGTAATATATACTTGAACTGTCCACCAACATTTGTAAAATGTGTGTATATATATATATATATATATATATATATATATATATATATATGGATTCCTATTACAAGAATGAAAGTTCACTTCTTCGAACTTGTAATAGGAAGCCTCACTTCTCCGAAAGTTCACTTTAATGAAAGTGAACTTTTGCGTAACTGCACTTCACCGAAAACACCGAAGCACAGTGGAAGACATAAAAAAACAAGCTATGTCCTCCACTATGGTGTGATAGTCATGGACCTTTAGGTTAGGGCATGGGTTAGGGTAAGGGGATAGTTAGTAAAGCTATCCTCTTACCCTAACCCATGCCCTAACCCTAAGGTTCGTGACTATTGCACCATAGTGAAGGACATTGCTATGTCCTTCACTTTGCTGCAGTCATCACGGACTTTTGGGTTAGCGCACAGGTCATGGTAAGGGGATAGCCCTATGGGCTATCCCCTTACTATGACCCGTGCCCTAACCCTAAGGTCCATGAGTACTGCATGGAAGTTCAGTACAACACCCGTTCGTTGTACTGAACTTCGATAAAAGTGCAGTTTCGATTAAGTGCACTTTTGCTGCAGTGAGCATTCCATGAACTATTTCAAATTAGTGAAAATTCAATCTAGTGTATGGAACCCAGATATACATATATATATATATATATATATATATATATATATATATATATATATAAATAAAAGATCTGTGGTAGGGCTGGCCACCCAGCAGTGTGAACTATGGCTGTAGAAGATTGCCACTGTGACACCCTAACCCCAATTGCAGAAATGGGAAAAAGTGGCTGTGGATGGATGTCTGGATGGATATGTATAAGATATGATGAAAACCTCTACAAAAATCTGCAAATGTTTATCAAAAAGCTGTATATTGTTTAGAGTGTAAGAAAGAAGCAAATAAACTGTATTGTTGACTGCTACTTTACATCTGAAGTTGCTGAATATCTCATGTACATTTTGCTGCAGATGTTTAATGATGATTTTATACTGTGGGCATGGCTGTTAGAAGCAGGTTGGATACTTGATCCACTTTATTTCGCTCATGCCAGGCATTGACCTGCTTGTTATTAAAACAATTTTGCATATAGATCCACTAGAAGACTTCAGAAAAACACCTTAAACCAAGGACTTGATAATACTTTTTGAGAAGCTGTCAGTCCTCATTTCTGAGGTTGAGGCTTGTTATTCCCTTACAATAAAGCAACAGAATAAGACTTAGAAGTTAATTAATTGAATGATACAATAAAACTCTACAAGATACAACTAGAACTAACAGTAAACAACTTGCGTCACTTTTGGCAAACTTGAGTGGTCAAGACTTAAAAAATAGATGACATTGAAAATGGAACATGTTGCATCGACATTTGGATACAAGAGATTCCTCCTACACTGAATGATATTGAGCTTCATCTATTCGTAGAACACATTATGTACAAAATAATTAAAGTACCTACTTTCCCCAACATCTCGAATAACAGGTTCCAAAGGGTGGGGCCACTGCAGTAGGAATCAACAGTGATCAAGCATTGCTTAGCTTGTAGCTGGAGAGTGTATGAGAAGTCATGACTAATGATGGAGGAATGGACCGAAGCATTGAACACTGCAGGTCAGCTTATCAAATGGTCAAAATAAAAACATCAGCAGCTTAGAATTCTCTACAGTTAGTTACCATTTTCAGCTAAATTTTGTACAACATATTTGTCAAACTCCATTTCCAGTAAACAAAATGTCATTCAGTCTTTCATTCCAAATAAGCCATATTACATAAAATAAATTCTTATGTACACTTCTCATAGTTTCATAGTTTCATAGTATAGTACTAGGCTATCTGCCCTGGGGCAATTGTAAGCCTAGCCATAGTGATGTGGCTTTTGCCACCCCATGAAATGGTACAAAAATGTACAGAATAAATCTAGAATACTGTGCCTCTGTCTAGTAGTGACACAATGAAGGTCCCCTTATATAATAGAATTAGTTTACTGTGCCCCTGTCTAGCAGTGACACAGATGTGACCCCTGGGGTAAACTTACGATCTCCCATCCACTCATCAAGATTTCTCTTGAAGAGAGTCAGTGAGGACCTCTGCCTAATACGAAATGGGATCCTGTTCCAAAGCATGGGAAGCCTCTGGGTTATGAATCTATCCCTCCAGCATGTCCTATTCATACTTGTGCCACGGTTTAAGTCTTTAGCTCTCGTGGTCCTAATGGATTTGGATTTTTTGAGGTGGAGCATGTCCATCAGATCCTGATTGGACATGGCCTTGTACGTCAGGCAGAGATCACCTCTGAGCAGGCGGTATGCTACTGAATAGAGCTGAAGTTTCTTTAGTCTGGCAGAATAAGACATATGTTGGAGAACCTTGATCCTTTTGATGAGGTACTTTTGTGGTCTCTCCAGCTGTTGCAAATGCCGGGTGAGGTACATACCAAATGGGGCATTGTACTCAATCATGGGTCTGATGAGGGAGGAATATAGGGGTACAATGACATCCTTGGATCTGGATGTGAATCCCTTTATGATGAGGTGTGCAAGGTAGAATGTTTTTCTAACCACTTTGGCAACGTGGGTGTCAAATGAGGGGTTGCTGTCTACTTGGGTCCCTAGGTCTCTGATTACTTTTTCCGTACTCAGTGGGTTGCTGTCTATGTGATAATTTGTGGGTACTTTGTTTTTTCCAAAAGGGATGACTATACATTTTTTTGGCATTTAGTTTAAGGCCGTGACTACGGCACCAGTTGTCCGTTTCAGTGAGGCCTTTTTGTAGGATGTGTGTGTCTGCTGGTGTATCGACTATGGCGCCTAGTTTGCAGTCATCTGCGAACTTTGTCAGCCACAGCCCTCCCATGTTTGCTTTAACATCTGAGAAGTAAATGCCGAACAAGAGGGGTCCCAGGACAGATCCCTGTGGGACACCACTTGTGACTGGCTTTGAGTCTGACATTGCTCCAGCGATTTTAACTTTATGGGTTCTGTCCTTTAGCCAGTTTGCAACCCATCTAGTGACATAAGGGTTTACTTTAAAGCTGTTTAGCTTATCTATGATGCCCGAGTGGGGTATTGTGTCGAAGGCCTTAGCCAAGTCCAGGTATGCTGTATGGACTGCTTTGCCCTCATCAATGGCTCTAGTGACTGTTTCAAAAAAGTCAACCAGGTTTAAAAGGCAGGATCTGCCCTTTACAAAGCCGAACTGGGTGGGGTCAAGTGTCTGTAGGTCCCCTATGTCTCTGTTTATGAGTTCCATAATGATTCTTTTCATAGCTTTGCAGACCAGGCTAGTTAAGCTTATGGGGCGGTAGTTTCCAGGGTCTGTAGAGGCACCCCCCTTCTGGAGTGGGACCACTGTTGCTGTACGCCAGTGTTCAGGTACATATCCCAAAGTAAGGCTAAGGTTAAATAGCATTTTTATGTGTGGGTTTAGCTCCTCTTGGAGTTCACGTAACACGCACCCCGGGATACCATCAGGTCCCATTGATGCTGTGTTTTTTGCTTTGTTTAGGGCGGTTCTCCCTTGGACATCTGAGATGACAGGGAGATTACATTCAGCTGGGATATGTATTTCTTCTTTTGGGGGTGAAGGAGGGGAGAAATTTGCACTGAACCTGTCAGCCAGAATGTTAGCAGTATCTGTGGGTTCAGTGTATTTTTTGTTGTTGTGAACCAACTCTGAGCATATCTGAAGGTTTCCTCCCAGGTTTCTAACATAGCTGAAGAAGGTTTTGTGGTTATGTTTAGTGTCCTTAGCGATTTTTCTCTCAAAGTTTGCCTTGGATGTTTTTATGAGAGAACGTAGTTTTCTGCTAATGTTGATCAGAGATGTCTTCCCTTCATGGGATTTCGCTCTGACGTGCAGTAGCTTCCTTCTTTTGTTATACAATTTGTTTATGGCTGAGTTCCACCAGACAGGATGCTTACATTTGGTGGAGAGGGACTTGGATTTGTTTGGGATTGCATGATCCATGCATTCTTGGAGATGTCCATAGAAAGCATTTGTGAAGGATTTGGCATTGTGGGATGTGGGATGTGGTATCCACTGGCACAGTGGGATTAAAGGATATCATCTCAGTCTTAAGAAGAGTGAAGTCTGCTTTTGAGAAGTTTTTCACTGTGGTCTTTTGTGCTGGGGGTGGAGGTGGGATATGTATATCCAGGGTGATTAGTTTGTGGTCAGATCTCACTAGTGAGGGGTATATTTCCGGTGTGGAGCATTTTGTCCCCATGTTTGTGATGATCAGGTCTAGTATATTATCTCCCCTAGTGGGAGAGGTGACTAGTTGTTCCAGTGCATTTGAATTTATGAATTCCAGGAACCTTTGGGCTAGGGTATTAGGGCTAGAATAATGTACTCAATCTATGTTTGGATAGACGAAGTCTCCCAGTATGATGGTATTTTGTGATACATTCATATCCTTCAATGTCTTCAGGGAAGGCTGAGTGGGGTTCTTGAGATTGGGAGGGTGGTCTGTAACATGCTACCAGTTGTATAGCAGTTTTTCCTATGGTTAGTTGCACCTGTATGGTCTCTGATGCTTCATGTGTTGCTACTAACCTAGAGGTGTGGGTGTCCTTTATGAATATGGACACTCCCCCTCCCTTTGTGATTCGGCCCGGGTTTTGGGGCTGAAACGCATGATACGAGGTATAGCTTGGTAGCGCTGGGGTGCTCTCAGGAGCCTTGAACCAGGTTTCAGTTACTGCACAGACGTCGATGTTCTCCATGCTGAGGAGTGCATCAAGTGCCTGCATCTTGAGATTTAGACTTCTGGCGTTGAGCAGCATTACCCTTAGTTTTTTTCCATTTTTGTTTTCTAAGGAGGTGGGTTTGTCTTTTGAGCCTTGCCTAAAAAAGGCACTATGGGGGTAGCAAGAGCCTTAGCCAATATCCGGAAGCCCAGTGGTGACAGGTGTAAGCCATCCCTTGCGAAGCAGCGTGGCTTGTCTAACATATCATCCCAGGCAGACAGACATTGGATCCCCTTAGAATGACACCAGTACTTGAGCCAATTGTTAAAGCTGATCATCTTGTCTTTGTATTGTGGTATAATTCTTGGTGAGGGCAAGATGCTGCTCAGGGTCAGGGTCATACCAGCCTGGGCTACATAATCGGAGAGCTCCTCTATGTCTCTTTTCATGTAGTCCAGGGAGGTACATCTCAGGTCATTCACACCAGCATGGACAATGACGGAGTCATATTTGTACTTGCTTTGGAGTGACCTGAGTGCGTGTGTTATGTGGCGGATCCTAGCTCCTGTTAGACAGCTCACAGTCACCTTCTCCTTGTTCAGCCTGGTCAGTGGGACATCAGTGTGTCTGACTATGGAGTCACCTATTACTAGTGTATCAGGCAAGGTGTTTGGCCTTAAGGGCTGCGATTGGTCGACACACTGATTTATTGAAGTATGTGTTGCATGTGTTTTGTTTTGAGGTGGTGGATTTTTGGATATCTGCTTTGGGAGCCTCTGTTGTTTTGGTAAGTTTTTTATTAGAGCCTCCAAGTATGTCTTTGTGTTTTTATGTGTTTGGTTTGCAGTTGTGGTAGGTCTATGTGGGACTGGGATTGTTGTGTGTGTGGTTGCCATCTCTTCATGTCTGGTCATGCCAGCCCTGAGTTGAGAGAGTTCAGCCACCAGTTTGGCTATATAGTTGCATCTCTCACATGTATTTGTGTTTGTTGGGAGGAGGAGAGGGTTGTCTGTGTACATGAGACAATTGTAGCATTGTCTCAAGATACCCAGATTGACCAGCTGAACTGGAGACGACGCCAGTGATCTACCACTCGACATTCTAGAACAGTATAAGGGAGTGGTATACCTTTAAGGGAAGTGGATATTCACAGGGGTGGTAAGTAGATGTAGTGCTTTACTTAGTACGAGAGTGCTTACTTAGTAGAGAAGTATTGAGAACAAGTGCTAGGCTTATAATACAGTGAGTAGTCTGGTTATACTAAGAGTAGAGCTTCCTTAAGGGAAAATTTGAAGAGCAGACTTGGCGGTGCCAGAAAGAGTTTAACCTTGTTTAACCGGCTATGCGCACGACCGTGCAAAGCCGTGCAAATGCGGATTTTAAACAGTGAACTACAAAAAAGCTAGAAATGGTCCAAAACAACCAATTACTACAGCTTCTTGTGCTGAGGTCACTTTCCCCAAGGACAGGTAGGCTGCTCAAGGCTCCCCACTCACACTGGTGAGCAAAGAAACTTCCTTCTATCCAAGTAAGGTAATGGACAACACAGGAACTACACCACAGCCCAGAATACAGCAATGCCTGTAAACTGGTCTAAACTAGTTGAGGAAGGCGGGAAAACAAGGATTATTTTTTTGCCTTTTTGTTTTTTTGGTAGAAACACACAGAAAATGCAGAAACAGTGATAAATTAGTTACACAGGCTAGCACACTTTAGTGGGCAGCCTCCACAGTTAAATTAAACAAACAAACAAGCAAACTTTCGATCAAATTTGATTAAAATGTAACTTTAAGTGCAGATTTTAAAATAATGCAGCAATCAGTTAAAAAACAGTTCAGGCTAGTTCAAGGTAAGCTACAGAAGCTATTCCAAGTGAAAAAAAAAGCAAAGATACTTAAATCCAGAAGGTAGTCGCTTTTCTGAGTTCCCTGCTGCTAGGACCACTCTGTAAACCCACGTGGAGTTTGTCTGAGCAGTATAGCCAGATATTCTTTCTTCTTGTTCTTTTAATATCCATGCGTAATCAAATTCATATCTATATTTTTATGTCATTAATGTTCTCAAAAAAATTTTCTTCACACAACTTTTTACACAGATTCACCACTTTTATATTTCGAGGAAAACATGCTCTGTTTCTTCCTCCCCACAAAATAAACACACTCTTTCAACTTTCTTTTGGTATGGTACAGTCCCCTTCACATTTAACATATTACCAGTCTCCATAGGAAATCCTGAGACTCTAAAAATTGCTTTTTCTAACATTAATGGCTTTAATCACTTCTGGTAAATGTTCCCATGGATTTATATAATAATATTGTTTCATCACATTATTATACCACATCCTTTTATCTTTCTCTATATCATCAATTTTTATTTCCCATGTTAGTATTTCTTCTTGACAACTTTTAATTTCTCGTTTACATTTTTTCTCTTTTTCTTATTCTCATCTTCCAGAAGTATTTGCACTTATATTTATACATTCTCATTATTAATTTCTCATTCTCCTTCTTACCCACTTGAATACTCTACACAAGTTTAAAGACACAGAATAAACTACTGGATTTAGTAACACAATCCCACTTCATATTTATTTATACGTCTTTTAACTGGGTTTAATCTAGAACCCCATATGAAGAAACACCTAGTACACAACTTTCATAGATTTGTGGGATCACATAAACATGTGACATATATGCTATTTTCCCATTAACAGAGAATATACCAGAAAAACTTTTTCCTGGATAGTAATTTATACATCCTCCACAGAAGACATTTTTCTTTCATTTCTTTTTATTAAATCATTACTTTGCATCATATGCATTATAACTGCATCAGTTTTCCCAAATTTTATCCCTAGTAAAGACACCTCTTTTATTGAAAAAGACCCCCCCCCATTTTACAGCATATTGCCCAAACCCTTACTTTTATATTCATTCAGCTTTACTTCCATTTCCTTTAAACATCCATTCAGTGTAACCAACAATTTGCTTATACATATTTTGTTCTTAGCAATTGCAACTATATCATATGCTTGTGTCCAAACTACTGGAATCACTACCTATTTTTGGATCTTTCATTTTATAAGCTATGTCACTCACTATCACGTTCTGAAGAAGTCTGCTTGTGCAGATGAAAGCGCTTCACCTGTTGTTTTGTGGACTCGCTTTTTAGTGAGCATTTGTCATTAAATATTTTTATCCTTGTTCGAGTCGTGGTCTACTCGCTGCTTTATACAACATAGCTTAGACCAGGGGTGTCCAACCTTTTGGCTTGCCGGGGCCACATTGAGTGAACAGAAATTGTCTTTGGGCCACATATAAAATATATCATATAGTTAACTCTTTCTCTGCCACGGGAGACCAAAGTCGACCTCCTGGCTGTACTGTAGGTGCATTCGAACAATTAATAAATGCAATAAATGCCTAATATTTGCCTTAAAATTCTAATTCTCATTCTGATTTTAATTCTCTAATCTAACAGTTAACTCTAACATCTTAGTTAATATGTAGATTTTTTTTACAAATAAACAGATATTCACTACAGCACTAGCATTTCTCACTGGAAAAACCACTCCAGCAGTCCATCTACATACAATGTCAACATTAGCAGTCCTACAATACTATAATCCACAAAAATAAGCCAACAAATTTGCAATAAAGTAAAGAATTCACATTACTGACTTAATAAAACAATTCTGAATAAGCTACAAGAGGGTCTCACCCAAACAAATGACTGGTGCCAGAAACATGGCCTCAAGCTAAATGCCAAAAATGCACAATCATCCCCTTTGAGGAGAGTGATGTCCCCACAAATTATCACATTAATAACAATGTTGTAAGCACGCAATTAGTCGTGAGGTGCTTGGGCACTCAGATTGTAGAAACCTGACTTTTGACCACCACGTTGTCTCCGTTGTACAGAAAGTTTTTTACATGGCCCACCTCATTAGTAAGGGTATCTCATCCAGGGACAAGGAGGTCATAACATCCCTGCATTCTTCTTTTACAAGAGCAACACCCCTTTTGGCACGTGCCTCAGCAAAACACTATGCCAAAAGAAAGAGTACAACCATTTCTAACAAAAAAAAGGTCAAAGGACTGAGTTCACTTGGTTATCCAAACAGACTAAAAAGCTTCTTGCTTTCCTCTGTCTCTCACTGCCTCTATAAATTTCATCACTGGCTTGCTTTCCAGGCTAAGAAAGATCCTGCCTTAAGAAACTTTCACCACCTCAGAAATACTGGTTATATTTAAAACACTCACTACAAAGACCACAGACTTCACTGCAACATAAACAAGCCACTTTGTATGGACAGGTTCTTGACACAAAAACTTTCAACTTCTGTAAAAAGCTCCTCTCGTTATCAAACAATGGAGTTCAACAACACTACAACTGGATGGATAGCCATGAATGTGCTCCTTAAGTAAGTAGCATAGCCTTCATCAAACCGGAAGGAAAATCCACATACTAAACTTTCCCAGCTGGATGGCTAAGATCTAATATTGGTTACTCAAGTCTCCTTGTCTAAGAAGAGGGGCCTATTTAACTAAGAATTCCATTTGCAAAAATATATTCAGTATACATATTAAATCTCTCTTTAACGCACACATACCCCCCCCCTACACACACACACACACACACACAGAAAAGGAGCCCCTACTTGTAAAATAGGCAACATAAGTAATCACATGACACAGTCTCATTGATTGAAATTGTCTGGAAGTCAAAATATCTGAAAAAAAAATCATAATAGAGATGGATTCATCCATGCAATTTCCCACCACCAAAAAGACCATCAATAAATCAACAAGCAACTGTTCAGCAAAAATTAAATCAATAAGAAATCTATAAACTCTCTAAGATCATACTACATACTGGAGTAAACATATAACTTCCCTCCAGTCTAAAGCCATGTGACATTCAGACATTTTAATTTGTGCAGAAGTTATTCACAGACTGACCGTTTAATAAGCTGTAATGCTGACCATCACTTTTGAAAAAAAACAAATTCCCACACTTTGTCAATATCTCAAAGTGAAGAAAGGATTACTTTTTTTTATTTATTATGTATTTATTTAATTCTGGAAAACATCTTTAAAACTGTTAAATTGATCACACACCCAGAAACACAGAAAAGTTATTGTGATAAGAAAACCACAGACTGCTGCAAAAAATCAGTCACAGCACACTATGCTTACGTCCCAACCAATGAAGCATACCTGTCAATTCCAAAATAATTAAAGTAGCGTAATAAGAAAGTTGTTGCAAGGTTACATGGCAGTTTATATTGGAAATAAGTGGAGATATTAAAAACACTTAATAATTATGCTGAAAAGTCTTCCAAGGTAAATACAACCTTCTGATTTAGCAATGAACCATACCTCTCAACCTTAGAGCAAGAATTCTGGACAAAGTGAAAAATAAAACTGGGACACAGGCCCAAAAATAGTTATGCATCACAGACACCATTGAAACAAGTGTAGCTGCAAACATTATACATCACGTATAATGTTTCTATCCCGTTATTGTCAGTTAAGCATTATATGGCTCATTCAATCCTGCCTTCTTTTGCAACAAAGAAAACCATACTTTGAAATGACAAATCCATTAAAAATAATAAAACACATTGGCTCCACATCCTGCAACTTCCTACCTGCAAACAACCACAGAGCTTTCACTGAAACTAGGTCTGCTTATTTCCACAGAATGACACCTCTCCCTAATTAAGTCTAATGGCATGCAATCTACCAAGATCTGGACTACCTGAAATAAATTAAATTATGGCCTGTAAATTGCAAGTGCACTTTGTTTAATTAAACTACATTTCAAAGCCTACTTGCTGTATTTTTTCAGTAACATCCCAATATCCATTTCCAGGTCACTTTACAAGATATTGGCAGTGGTAGACTTGGCATCCTCCAGATCCTTACAGGACCACACTCATACTGCTAACATTGTCCATTAAATGTAAATATCCATCCGTGGCAAGAAGCTATGTCTTAAAAAATCTATTTTTGGCATTCCTAGTACCCAAGTATCAGGCTTTGAAACAAAGAAACATATTCTCCACAGTTTGTAAATCTCTGTCTTTAATAATCATCTACTATTGCAGCACTCCCAACACAAACACACACATACACACTAAAACCCCCAACATTTAAAAAATGACATTGTGCCCACCTGATTTGCCAGTATTGATGATCCACCAAAGATATGCTTACTGTTGTCCAATCTACCACTGCTTAGAACCCACCAATGACAAGACAGTACTGGGTGATTTTTTTGTTTGTCAAAAAAAATAAACTTTATATGCTACACTCCCACATTAGTCAATCCACTACTGACCCATTAACCCTAGGCTGCTGTCTCATTCTTACTCCCTGGGACTGCATTACCTTGGATGACTACTTTAATTTCCTAAGCAAAAGACACAAATTGGAATATGATGCAAAACTCCAGACATTCTTCGAAAATCCATACAGTTGAGAGGTATGATTTCATATTCAATACAACACTCTCCCTGTCAGAAAAGCTGCAATTTAATGAAAGTGTACTTTTAATGAAGGATGCATTTGTGAGCTAACTTGTTTGTACATCAGCCTCTTTGTGCATGTGTCTCTCTCTGTCTCTTTGTCAAGCACACATAAACACAAGCGCACACACACTTCTACTTTCACGCACACAAACTTTCTGCTTTCATGCATGCACTCACTCACACCATACTTACCTATTAACACAGGTTAAGTGCTGTCTCTTTAAAAGGTAATGGCAGCAAATCCATAGACAAGTCCCTCTTCAGCAAGAACACACGCATTGATTCTTTGGCACAAAATTATGGCGTGAACACACAGACTCTTCTTTGGTGCAAAAAAATCGAAACTAGAAGGATGCTTTGGTGCATGCGCACACCGATGTTAATAGTTACAGGTCACGTGCACAAAAAACACAACAAAAAAGTGTTTAGGGGCCTGCGTACATCAATGTTGGAGTTAGAGGTAGAGGGCCGCATGGCAGAGCTCTGAGGGCCGCATGCGGCCCGCGGGCCGCAGGTTGGACACATCTTGCTTAGACAGTGGCTTGCCGTCTTATGTTTGGAGTTTAAGGTGTTGTTTTGATTCATTTTGTGCACTCACTATCACATTCATTACCAGTGCAAACAATATCTCACTCATAAGTTATCCTTGCCTTATATCGCACTTCATGCATATTTCTTTACTCAGCCACCTATTTGCTAACACTCTCACTCTATTACCTTGATATGCTGACATAAGCACTCTCCTAATTCTATTACTTATACTGTGCTTCTCTATAACATCCCACAAAGCATAACATTATACTGTATCAATTGCTTTGGTAATATCACCTACAATAAGGTTCACATTCTCCCTTTTACTTATAATATCATCTGCAATTTCTCTTACAACTATAACAATTCTTGACATCTTTTCCCTTTTATGCCATATATATATTCTTCCATGATATCCCTCTCTCTTCCTTCCATTCTTTCTGTATTAGTTTCATAAAATTTCATAATAAGTCTTAATTTAGTGTGATGTCTACATTTTTTTTATTCTATTCTTCTCATCTTTCTTAGGTTTGTAGGTTCATAGGTATGTACTAGGCTAATAGCCCTGGAGCCTTTACAAGCCTAGCCCATAGGATTACGCTGGGATCATACCACCCAAACTTAGTTCCCAGTACCTCTGTCGAGAAGATCCACTAGAGTGATCCCTGGGGTGAAGTTTCTATTTCCCATCCACTCATATAGATTTCTCTTGAAGAGGGCCAGTTAGGTGCTCTGCTTGACATGTATGGGAAGTCTGTTCAATAGCATGGGCAGTCTCTGGGTTATGAACTTGTCCCTCCAGCATGTTCTGTTGATTGTGGTAATGAGGTTGAGGTCTCTGGAGCATGTGGTGTGGAGGGGTTGGGATTTCTTTAGATGTAGCATTTCTAACAGAGATGGGTTAGACATGGCTTTGTAAGTCAAGCAGAGATCGCCTCTAAGTAGGCGATATGAGACAGAAAATAGTTGCAGATTTTTGAGTCTGTCTGTATAGGACAAGTGTTTAAGGCCTAGGATCCTCTTTGTGAGGTATTTATGTGGTCACTCCAGTTGTTGCAGTTGTCTAGTGAGGTACATGCCAAATGGGGCATTGTACTCAATGACTGACCTAATGAAGGAAGAGTAGAGGAAGACAATGACCTCTTTCTTCCTGGATGCAAAACCCTTAGAAATGAGATGTGCCACATAGAAGAACTTTCTGCCCGCAGTGGCAATGTTGTGATCAAAAGAGAGGTTGCTGTCAACCTGTGTTCCCAGATCTCTTATAATGCCTTCTGTGTTCAGTGGACTACCATCTATGTGGTATTTCATGGGAACTGGGTTTTTCCCAAAGGGGATGATGGCACATTTTTTGGCATTGATCTTAAGGTCACAGTTCTGACACCAGTCATTGGTCTCAGTGAGGCGTTTTTGTAGGATGTCAACATCACTTGGAAGTCTGACTATGACACTTTTTTTTTCAGGGGGTAATTCACTTTACATATTCTGATATGGAGGCTCTACCTACATACTAGAGAGTGAAGTTTCTTGTTTAGACTCCTGGCATTGAACAGTAACAGCTTCAGATTTTCTTTGTTTTGATCTTTTATGTTGGAAGTATTTTCAATTTAGCTTTGCCTAAAAAGGCACTATAGAGGTGGACAATTGTTTAATTAATATTAAAAAAGACTTGGCAGGAGAGGTTCAGGCCATCCCTTGTGAAGCAATATGGTCTGTTGACCATCTCCTTCCATGCTGACGAATATTGCACCCCCTTAAAATGACACCAGAAACTAATCCAATTATTAAAGTCAGCCATCTTCTGTCCATATTGTGGCATCATCCTTAGAGAAAGTAGAATGCTGGTCAATGTTAGGCTCATACAGTCGGGAACACATTTATTTATTTATTTATTTATTTATTTTAAATTTGTTGAATGGGCTAGTCTAACTGGATACATGTCCATTTTCAGTAGAGGTCAAGGGAGATAAGCTCCATGAAAACAAAAACAAAATCATATATACAAAAATTAATATATACAATGCACACTGCAGGTACAGTACAGAGATAATCAAAGAGGACAGACATTCATAACATAGTGCAAAATAAAAATGCAGGTACAATACAAAATGCAGGTGAATACATAATATAAAAAAGAAGGCAGGTTATTCTATAATTATATTAGTAAAAAGGTTGTCAAAATAATATATTTCCAGAAGATGCAAGTAACAGTATCTAGAAGGACAAGGTTTTGTTGTTATTTAAGGAAAATAGAACTTGATTAATGAGAAAAAGAGGGTAGGCAGAACCAAGGTTAGAAAAGCTAGTTGATTAATCAGGTTTAGTGCAGGGGCACAACCAGTGTGTTCTGAGGAAGAGTTTCAATTTGCTTTTGAGGGAATTGAGGAATGGATTCCAGGATTTTCTGACAGTATTAGAGAAGAGAGAGTCCCCAGCCCTGTTGTTTGATTTAAAAATATTTACAAGAAGTTTATGTGATGATTGTAAGGTCTTCAGATTGGTATAGGGGATGAAGAGGGTAGATAGTATAGGCATATTGGAAGGTCGGTAAAGGGTCATATGGGCAATGGTCAGTTGGTGGAATTTAAGCTGATTTTGCAGTTCAAGCCATCCTAGCTGCTTTAGATTATAACAGTGATGGGTTCTGAATGGGTTTCCTCTAGCAAATCTGGCTATGTCATTGTAGAAATTTACCATTTTATTGAGGTTGTTTGTAGATAGATTAGTATATATGGGTGAGGCATAGAGAAAAGGAGAGGAGAGGAGAGAAGAGATTAGATGAGTGTGAGCAATAGTCATTGTACCTGCAGGAGAAAGGAAGGGTTTGATCCAATAGAGAGAGCCTAGTTTTATGTTAACAGTTTTTAGAGTATTACTGATATGGGTGTCGAAATTGAGAGTGTTGTCTATGGTGATACCTAGTAGTTTGTTTGTTTGATCTGGGGATATGAGAGTATAGTTATTGGATGTTACTGTGAAATCTATTGGGGAGGACCTACGAGTATGAGTAAAACGGAGGAGTTTACTTTTTTGGGGATCAGGAGGAGACAGCACTGTGAAAAACATTGTTCAACTGTGTTAAACACCTTTTGGATAAGGGAGTGAACTGCAGATATAGATGTGGATGAGCATATAAGTGTGGAATCATCTGCATATTGGATGCATGTAGCTTGGGGGATTGCTAGGTAAAGGTCATTGATAAATATAGAAAAAAGGAGGAGTCCTAATATGGACCCTTGAGGGACACCAAGGTTAATGGGCATGTGGGTAGATAGAATGTTGTGCCAAAGCACAGCCTGCTGTCTGTTATCTAAGTAGGACTTGAACCATTTTATAGTGAGTGCATCTAGTGACAGAGATTTTAGGATATTTATAAGTATCTGGTAATTTACCATATTGAATGCCTTGGACAGATCGATAAACAGTGCAGAGGAAAGCATATTGTGGTTATGTTTTTTGTTAATACAGTCAGTAAAGGAAAGGAGGGCAGTAGTAGTGCTGTGTGAAGGTCTGAAACCATGTTGACAGCTGGAAAGTAAATTATTTTGGATTAGGTGGTCTAGCAATTGCCTGTGGATACATTTTTCCGTGATCTTTGCCAAAGGAGAAAGTAGGGCTATGGGACGTTAGTTGGAGAATTCAGTAGAGCTTTCACCTTTATGAAAGTGGATAATATGGGAGACGTTCCAGATACTAGGGATGTGTCCTTCACTGATGTTCTATTGATCAGAATGGAAATGGGATAGGCGATGGATTTGGCTGCTTTTTGTAGATATTCAGCGGGTAGTTGGTCTGCTGAAGGAGAGGATGGTTTCAGTTTTTGGATAAGAGTAAAAATATATGTTGTTGGAACTGGTTGGAAGAGAAATGGAGGGGTGGGGTAGAGTTAAAGTTAGATATAGTAAAGCTACGAGGTGATAACTGACTGGCAAGAGTTTGAATGGCCTCAGTGAAAAAGGTATTAAAGGCATTGGCAGTGTGCTTGGGATTCTCATGGTCTGTGCCTTGTGGGCTTGGTGTGTTGGTGTGATAGATTGACCTGGGTGTAATAGTTGGTTAATACTCACCCAGAACTCTTGTGGTTTATTATGGTGAGTCTGCTGGAATTGTAGGTAGTAGTTTCTTTTGTCAGAAAGTATAGCTTTTTTAGTGTCATTTCTCAGCTGTCTGAAGTTTTGTTGGTCTACAGGGTTTTTAGTCATTCAATATTTATTCCAGTATTTATTTCTGAGATGGATTTTGCTTGGTTTCTTTAGAAAGCCATGGGGCAGATTTAGTTTTAAATCTGATAGAGCGGGTTGGTGCATGGTGGTCGAGTATGGCTACGACGTTAGAATTAAAGTATTTAACAGCTTCCTCCAATGGGAGGTATTTTAAGGGAGACCATTTACATGCTTTTAGTTTGCTTTGGAAGAGATTGGGGTTAAAGTTTTTCTTGGTTCTAAATGTCCTAAAAATGGTTGGAACAGATAGATTGGTCTTATGCCTGATGATGTAAGTGAGTGAGTGATCACTCACATCATCAGGGAGGGTTCCAGCTTCATAATTCTGGGGATGATTATTTATGAGAATCCAATCTAAGGTACTTTCTTTCTTATTAGGCTTGTTTATCCTGGTAGGGGAGGTAATGGTTTGAGAAAAAAACAAATAGGTTAATATGGGGGGTAGGGTGGCTACCGCTGCAGCACTTCCAATCAATGTTAAAATCACATAGGATTATGGTTTCTTGGGGTAAGTTTTGAGATAACCAGCAAAGGATATTTTCTATGATGGCACTGTTATTACCAGGAGGTAGATAGATACAGATAATATAAATAGATTTGAAAGTATTAATTTGAAGTTAGGAAATAAGAATTTCAGCGTTAGAGTCTTGAGGTGGTTTATAGTCATAGGTAGTAATCTGAAGCCCTGATTTAAACAGGATGGCAATCCGACCGCCCTTCTTAGCTGCAAGGTCAAGTCGCAAGATATTATAGCCAGGTGGGATGACTTCATTGTTTTTAGTTACAGGTTTTAACCAGGTTTCTGTTAAGCATAGAATGTCAAAGGAGTAGACTTCCAAGAGAGAATGGAGTTGTGCAACTTTGTTATTAATGCTGAGTATATTGAGGTGAGTTATTCAAAGTGAGTTTGGTGGTTTGGTAAGGAAATGAATAGTAGATGGATTGGGGTTGAGGCGTTGAGAGGTAGTAGTAGTTGTTGGGCCTGGGTTTGGGTGAATGTCTCCATCTTTTAAAAAGAGGAGTTATATTTGAAATCTAGGATTTGGGAATTTACAGTATAGGTTTAGAGATTTTCTGGGATTGAGAGGGTTATATCTAATGTGGGCTATTCTATGATATTTTGCCAGTAGATAGCTGGGTGTAGCTGTTATATTAACATGGTTAGTGAGAATAGGTAGAGGAGGAGAGGCAGTTAGTTTATTGGGGTATTGAAGGTGTGGATATAATGGGTGTTCATAGGAGGTAAATAGGTAGGCTAAAGTTAAAGGTGGTAGAAGTATGAGTATTAGTTACAGTTGAACTGGGCTGGGGTGGGTAGTTCATACATTTGGATGGGTAAGTTGTTGGGTTTCTGTTATAGGCACAGAAGTATAGTAGGTGTGGATAGGGAGAGATGGAGGGTGTGGTGGGAGAGATAGGGAGTGGTAGGTGAAAGGAATGAATTGGAGTTTGATGGCTAATGCTAATGTTCCTAGTAATTGGTGGGAAGGGGAAAGGGGAGTGGTTAAGTAGTATAAGAGTAGGACCCCTGGGGGTGGGTGGGAATTGGGGGAAGGGTAGGGGAGCGGAGTGAGCCCGGAGTGCGAACAGAGCAGGTAGAGAAAAGCAATGAAGCAGCTTGAGAAGAAACAGTTAGCGATGCTGGTTACTGAAGGTAAGTTAGGTAAGTCAAGAGTGGGAAAGAGCAGAGATAAATAAGGAGTCTATGAGAAAACAGGTGGGTGTAGACAGTTGAAGTAAAGGGTAAAGTGAGAGAAGAGCAGGTCTAGAACACAAGAAATGTAGAGTAATTAAAGAAGAATAACAGATGGATAAGCAGGAGAGTAAAGGATGGGATAGAGGTGCTACCTAGTGGACAGATCTAGTATTGCAAGTAATTTTGTAAGGGATCTAGCTTGTTTTGAACTATGGAAGGAGTAATAGCTAGTAAAAGGGGTCACTATGAAGTGTAGGAGGTGTGTTGGTTACAGGGTAGATAGGAGGGGGTAAAGGCTGCTGGCTGTCCAGGCTTGAAGCGTGCTTTAGAACCGCTGAAGCAATAGTAGACAGCAGTAAGCTTTACAGGCAGGACTTAGACAACATACTTTCTTGCTTCCTTGAGAGAGGGTGCAGGGAATATAAGGCTGTGAGATGAGTCCGCAGGTATTTGGATGGGGTCCTTTGTCACCAGGTAGGTAGGTTCTTAGAGACTATTGCATGAACAGCGCAATGGAGAGCAGGGTACTTCAACAGGCTCTAAGCCACCAACTGCCATAGGTTTTACATCAAAGTCTTCTAGGTAGTCATGTTGAATTGCTGATTTCAGTAAATGGATTTTTATCACTTGTTTACAAATATTCCATTATCGGTTTATTAACAGCAAACAATTCATCACTGACTACAGTTCCATCGTCTGAAGATGAAGCATTGGACCTTTTACCTGCTGCCTAGAGGGCTCCGAAACTCCCTTGAGCCTGCAGCACAATGGTCTGTACCTTATTGATGATGTCATGTCTTGTCATGTCTTTTTCCATATGGTCGACAAAGTCCATCTCAGGTCATTTACACTCGCATAGACTATGACTCAGTCATTCTGGCACTTGTGGTTAAGTGACCTGAGTGTTTGCACAATATGATGAATCCTGGCCCCTGATAAACAGCTCACAACAACTTTGTCCTTACTCAGCCTGGTAAGAGGGGATTTATTGTGTCTCACAATGGAATCTCCGATAAATGGACTGATGACTTGCCTTATGGACTTAGAAGTAGGGGTTCCATGAGATTTGGCTGTATGTGTTGTTTTGAAAAAGTGCATTTGGGGATGATGATGGTATGTGTTATGTTTGCTTCATCTAGGAGGTCTTTGGAGTTTAGGATGGTTACATTTAAATTCCTTAGTATATGTGAATCTATATGCCTGTTTGTACTGTTTGTGATGGGTGCAGCACATGGACTCTGACAACCTGACTGACATTCAGAGTCCTTTTATGTGAAAGTTTTCCCTCCAGTAACATTGTGTTAATGCTTCTCATATGTACTATATCAGTTTGTTTTAGAATTAACTGGTTGTCGGAAGCCATGAGGCAATTTATGCATAGCTTCAGGATGCCCATATCTACAAAGCTGGTAATGGAGATAGTGGGAAAGTTCATATCCATGGCAACAAGCCCTTTTTTTAATGATTCAACAGTTGTAGTGATAAACAGTGTAATGTCAGGAGGATCTGATTTGTAACTCTTGGGCAGTGCTTGTCACTGCAAACTAATTGCCTTGTTTGCAACTAGGTCTTGGTGAGATTTCAAGGGGTGGGAAGATCACTGTAGTAGAAGGTATTGCCAAATCTCCCTTCACTATGGTCTCCATTTCACTTCATTCACAGTGCAGGTATGTGCCATGTATTATTGTATTAATATTAGTTCTAAGACTATGTAGAACAAATGACAAGACCTTGCTAGTATGTTGTATTTGTGCTGATTTCATTTGAGTTGGATAAGCTTTATGTATGTTGAGCCTATGTCCTTTAACGAGTATGTATGTAATCTAAGTTGCTGATGTTTAGGTATATAAAACACTCTTTTTGAGATACTGGTTAATCCAGTGAATGTTTACTAAGTGATGAGTACAATGCCCCTATTGGGATGTACCTTACCCGACACCTGGAGCAACTGGAGAGACCCCAAAAGTACCTCACCAAGAGGATCATGGGCTACAAACAGATGTCCTATGCAGCTCGACTAAAGAAACTCCAGCTCTACTCAGTTGCTTACTGCCTACTCAGAGGCGATCTATGCCTGACGTACAAAGCCATGTCAATCCCAGAATTAATGGACATGCCCCACCTCAATAAATCCAAGTCCCTTAGAACTACACACTCCAGGGACCTAAACCTCAGCACAAAAATAAATAGGACATGCTGGAGAGACAGATTCATTTCCCAGAGGCTCTCCTCACTCTGGAATAGAATCCCAATTCATGTTAGACATAGCCCCTCGCTGACCCTCTTCAAGCGAAATTTGAACGCGTGGATGGGAAATCGCAAATTCACCCCTGGGATCTCTCCTGTGTCCCTGCTAGACAGAAGCACAGTAAACTAATCTTAAAAGGGTACCTTCTGTGACCTACTTTACAGAGGCGCAGTAGGTTAATCTAATAGGGAGGCGGAAGCCAAATACACTCTGGCTAGGCTTATAAATGCCCTAGGGCAGATAGCCTAGTATCTACCTATGAACCTATGAACCTATAACTTTGTATTGTGCTTATCAGTGTAGTGCTGTGTTGTGAAGATTTACTTTGTAGTTCTGTACACAGTATTACTGCAATTCTCTATCAGAATACCTCATGCTAAACATATTTTGACCTCAAATTCATAAACTTTCTTAACATTTCCCTACTCTAACAGTACCCCATATCCTCTTGTTACCACTCACTGTAGTCTTTCATCTTTCTATAGGAATGAATATTAATTTTATTGTCTCACTGTAATATTTACGGTTTAGTACAATTTTTCTCTTTTATTTTCTTTCCTTTCACAGGCAGTGGTTACTACATCCAATCCTGACCCTAATGGTGCAAGAGTTCTATGACAAGGTCCTCAGTTTTCACTGAGAAATTAGTCATTGTGAAGTGTAAGCAAGTTTAACATGAATATCATTCCTATGTATTAACTTTAACTGATCAAACATGTTCCTGCAGTATGCCAGAAAGTGGCGGTGATATTTTCCACAAAGGATTAGTTCTTGCACTGTAAGGACCACTTAGTTAGCCATTACACCTTCTGTTTACCAATAGATTACACTGTAAATGCCAGCTACTTAGTCTCTCTTGATTTCTGAATTCAGTAAATGAAAAAAAAAAACTATTCTACTTTGTGTCTCCATCTTAATTGCTCTGTAATGGCTATAAACTAATTGCACCTACCCCCTTACTCTACCATTATACTTCCCACACACACCTTTCACTTGTGACACCTATACAAAAACCCTTCCCAAACTTTTCTGCTATCATACAAACAATCCTATTTGTATTTTCCTATTTCCCAAATTCCATCGAACATTAGGCATCATTCCTAACAACCATTCTCCCTGCCAAACTGCTTTGCAGTATATCCATTCATACTCAGACCCTTTCAAACAGTACCTATCTATTGTTCTACATTTCATCTTTATTCAACTTCTACTTTCCCCAAATAAAGTCTCACTACTTCCTATCTTAGCTACATCCTCATACTCTATCTTTTTGAACCTCTCTATTTCTCACATTTCAGAAAACATAAGAGAAGATACCAGAGCTACCCAACTCCCTTCCTTCATTTAAAATACTTCTTTCCTACCTTCTACCAACTTTCAGACTCCACCACCACTAAATATCATATAATCCTGCAACTTCTTGCTTACTTATTGCTTCTTACTTCCCCATTGCCTATCATCAATAAAATAAAGATTTGTTTACTTAATTACACTAATCCTTAGTTTATCCTGCTGCACCATCTCTCATCCTACCACAGCTCAATAATAGCTCTCTAGCTTTGACCTAGCCACCTATCCATACTTCCTCTTTAAATTCCCCACACATCACAACAGACCTACTTAATGATGACCTTCACTTTACCCTATATGTAGATTGATTAATATGATTTCAGCTCAAATCAAAATGCAATTAAGTAGAAAATACTCTCCAATAAACAAAAATCAATAATATCTCAATTTACTAAAATAATGACATTCAAGCTAATTTTGCTCCCACCTCTCACAACCAACAAGAAAATTCTCTTCCACACACTACTCTAATTCCACAACAACCATCCCCCTGCCCAGTAATCTACCTTTTTCCTGTCATAAATGTTAGAAGCATAAGAAATAAAACAAATGTACTACATGCTTGCATTAGTCAACACAAGACAGACATTGTCTCGATATCTGAAACTTGTCTTAAACTCAGTGTAAACAATTCCAGGATCACACCCCTTGGCTATAATATCATCTGTAATAATGTCCTTATAAAGAAGAAAGGTTATGGAACTTCTTTAATATTTCCCAACATCTCAAAAAACAAATAAGCGAGAAGATAGCAGATACTTCCTTAATCTGCTAAAGTATCCAAAACCTCCCAATGAAACCACTGAAATAATGGCTCATACACTCCAGCAAGACTTGCAGGAGACTTTTAACTGTTCTACTGTTAAAACTATGTTTCCATTACCATAACCAATACCAAAATTCTGTTCAGCACAGCTTTAAATTGCTTTCCTGAATTAAGCAAATATGTATTATTGTCCATTAAATCTCTCCTGGTGACAATACAGCTACACTGGAAGATATCCAACATTGGATATCCACAAGAAAAAATACTACTAGGTGATGTCAATGTCAGTTGGTTGGATATAACTTTGAACTGCCCTACATCTGGCATGAACTTGCACAGTTTCAGACAACTAATTATTGGCCCCACACATTATAGAAAAACATTAAATTCCTTATTAGACTGGATCCTAGTATCAGACCCTAGCAAATTCACCACCACAGGTATAATGTCAAAACCTCTCAGCAACCATCTCCCGAATCTATGCAACCAGATGTCTCATACATCCACTTAGCAGCATGTCTATAAAACAACATGCAACCTGTCCAAGTTTAAAGCAGAAATATTCATTACTATCATGTATTAACTGGAACATCCTAAAAATCCTCCCATTAGATGATGCTGTAAACAACTTCAATACAATTTTCCTAAATAGCCTAAATAACCTTGCACCTCCTGGAAGGAAGAGGCTAAAAACAAATTAATGCAATTTGGCTATACAAAAAGAGCAGAATGCTAAAGCAGGACAAAGAAAAAGTGTGGAAAAAATATCTAAAATATGAAACACTACATCTTGAAAACTTCAGAATGTTCCACAACTGAGCTAAAAAGCAAACAAGTGAAGAGAAAAAATATACTATAAACACTTTCAGAACAATAATAAACACAACCCTAAAAAATCTGATTAACCATAAAAGAAATCTTACATCATAGCAAAATATTGAACCCTAACCCCTCTAACATATATTTCTCTACTTGAAACTGCAACAGAGTTCAACTTTTATTTCATATATAGTACAGGATCCCTAACCAAAGATTCCTCAACATCCAACCCCAACCTTTCCCAACAGTCATGTATCAACACATCCACTTTCACATTCAAATCTGTGTCCACAGCCTGTATAACAGGATCTATATTAGAACACCAAACATTCAAAATATCGAGTGTTCTAATATCTAACCCTACGCGGTGGTATGGCGGTAGCATTGTTACCTCACAGCAAGAGGTTCTCCCGTTCGACTCTTGGCATGGCTTGGGAGTGCCTTCTGTGTGGAGTGCTTGGGAGTGCCTTCTGTGTGGAGTCTGTATGTCCTCCCCATGGTTAGGTAGAGTTCGAAAGATATGCATGTGTAAATGGGCGTGCCTTTGTTGAAGGTTGGGCATCGAGCTGGCACCTCAGCGTTTCGTAAAAATCTACTGCTAGTCATTAGCTGACCGGAGTTCCGCTGTGGCGACCCCTTACCAGGAAAAGCTGAAAGACAAACAACAACAACCAATCAAAAATACTAATCGAACATGCAGAACAACGAATTTTTTCCTAGGGAAAAAATTTGCTGTTCCAAAACACATACGCACAACACAAACACAGCAAACAAACAGAAATCCACACACATACACATAAATTCTTACACCTAACCCTACACTAAACTATATACACACCACTAACTATCCACTTACCTTAACCCAAACCCTAACCCTAAGGTCTGTCACTATCACACGCTCACCTCACCCGCACCCTAACCCTAACTCACCTAATCCGCCCTAACTCTCACGTCCACACAATCGCACACATACCTAACCCACGCCCTAACCCTAACTCACCTAACCCGCCCTAACCCTCATGTCCACACAATCACACACATACCTAACCAGCACTCAATCACACACTTACCTGAACCTGACCCGTAACTTTCCACCAGAGCGCTGAAAATACTGAAGCAACAGAAAAAGACAACCAAATTCTTTCCCTAGGAAAGAATTCGGTTTTCTGCTTCTTTGATATTTTCAGCATTCACTGAAAATGGGTCGATATTAGAACACTCGACATTTTAAATGTTCGATGTTCTAATATAGACCCTGTATAACAGTACTCTTAAGCTGATGACATTTCAAGCAAGCACCTAAAAACTGCAGCTGATAGTATCGCCCATCCTGTCTCAGTCCTTACAAATATGACAATCCAGAAATCCCACCTTCCATCTCTCTCTCTCTCTCTGGAAAGAAATCCACACATTATCCCTGTACACAAAAGAGGAAATTCAACACACATTATTAATTTTAGACATACAACAGTCTTATCCCTTCTCTTCAAAATACATTGAAAATATATTCAAAACAATTGCTAAACTATCCCTTTCAGGCAGAACTCCTACCCCCCACATAACACAGCTTCCATCTGTCCCATAATACTAACACTGCACTTCTAACCTTTATAGATATTGTCAATAAAGCTAGAGATAACTGCAAACTAGTTTCTTCCTTATTTCTAGACTTATCTAAAGCTTTTGACACAGTTTGTCACAGGAAACTTGTACTTTAAATTTCTTTCTTTACTAGGTCTATCTTAGCCCACTCTTCTATGGTTCAAAAGCTACTTGCCTAATAGGTATCAGTCAGCAAAATGGCATCATCTCTCTGTACCAACCAGTCACCAATGGTGTATCAAAAGGTTTTATACTTGGTCCTCTCCTCTTTATGATTCTCACTAGCACTCCCCACACATTCATACAACAGGCCTCCCTGACACAATATGCAGACCCACATTCACATTCATATCTGACAACCTGGCACATCTCCCAGAATTTCTCAGGAAGCTTTAAAAGTCACTGAAACATGGCTTTGTAACTGTCAACTCATGCTCAAAAGGTCATTTTTTCCCTAAATCCCTCATGAAAAATAAAAAAAAGAATTTAAAATCCTCTCTATTAATCAGGGGCATATCATGGTCAAAAGGTACCCTAGGCAAAGTACAGGATCTGCAATCCTTAATAAGGGTATTATGTACACAAAAAAAATCCATGCTGCTCATTTTCAAAAAAATTGCATGCTCTGCTCCATTCCAGTTCAAATGTGCATGTGCGTTCTACTAAAGACACACACACAGATGCTACTAAGGACAAATGCTCTGCTCTTCATTAAAGAAGAAATATACATTTGTCAGGCAATGCTCCCCCTCCCTAGCTAGTGGGTACCCCAAGCCAGTGGGCCCTAAGCAACTGCCTTGGTCACCTAGTGCTGGATCCAGCTCTGCTCTTAATAAGACAACCATTGTTTCCTAAATAAATAAATAATTAATAAATAAATCCATAATGAAGGTTGTGTGATGTCCATCTTCTTTATCTTTCTGTCTTTGCTTTGCAACCTAAGAGTTTCTTGGTGTCATTTTCTGAGTCACTTTCCATAAGATGGAAGACTGCCTCTGATTGCTTATTCTTCACTATTGCAACAGTTATCTTAGTCTCTTTGTTAGCCAGCCAATATTGCTTCTTAGCCTGGTCTGCCTTTTCCATCTCCAACTTTTTCCTGCACTTCTTCTTTTTCTGATGACCTCCTGGACTCTGCTTTCCACCACCAGCTTTCCTTACGTACCTTATTTGCACACCTGTCTTGGATGCATTACTGTTCTATAGCCCTCTCACATGATGTGTTGAGACACTGCAATTGTCCTTGAAATCCATCTATTTCTTCTTCTTCCTGAGGTGCTAAAACTCCTATACGTTCTCACTAGTCATCTTCCAGGTTGATAATGGCTTAGTCTCTGTTGACCTTATAGCCTTTTCTGACCACTGCTTACAGCTGATTGTGGCAACCAGTTGTTCATGTGGGCCAACTGTTTCACTGGGGATGACATTTCCATCAGTGATTTTACCTCAGTGCCCTTTCCATTACTAGGAGGAATTCTACCTGAGTTGCATGTTTGCCAGTCTTGCATGTAATCTTGTGACTATCTCTCTCTTGCTGAAATATGTATTGGCAACCATCAAGCTATTTACCATACAGAAGTCAAGAATGGCCTCTTCTTCTTTATTCCTTTTACCCGCCAATGTAGATCCAGGCAATCCTCATATCCAGTTCTTTCTACCCTGATATGTGTACTTAGGGACCCTTATTAACAACACTAACTCGTGATGTCCTGCTTTACTTAGTAAGTCCTGCAACAACTGCTGCCTGAATGTACTCTTTTCCTCACTATCGCAACCCTGCAGTGGGGCATAGGCTGCATACTGCCCTATCCTAATGCTAGAATTTGATTGCCATGAGTCTGTCCCTAATTCTGATGTCATCTCTCACTCTTCTGAAGCTTCTTCCTCACCATAATTCCCACACCATTTCTATTCTGTTCTAATCCTTATTGCAGACTCAGGATACTGGGTTAAGTGAATGCTGCACTGCCTTTACATCTTGTCTTCAGGATACAGAGGATCTCCAGTCTCCTTCTTACCATCATATCATCTGACACCAAACTCCATTCTGTCAGACAGCCTATAATGTGTATAGCTCTACTTAGTACATATTTGGCCAGTTGATTGGTTTTACATCTAGCTTTCACTAAACAGAGTTATCCCAGGAAACTCAAGCTGGACAACTGGACACCAGTCGGCCAGTAGTTTACTGAGCGAGTGATGCTTGGCTTTATGGTGGTTATATACTGGTCAATAAGGACAAGGTACATAGACTCCTCAACCATTTAGCATGCTTCCCTGGCATAGGTCTGAGAAGGCAGGATCCTCAGCCTGCTTATCACCAGTAAATATTCATGCCTATTTTTTGCAACATTACTGAAATGTGACCAAATCACCTAGAGGCAATTTTTTTACACAGTTGGGTGACTTGTTCTGGCATGGTAGATACTAGAGGATACTGTGCACCACAACTGACACAGAAAGCAGTTGGTCTATCCAATCATTCTCATGAAAGGGCGACATCTAAAATCCAAGCCGCCGCCCAAAACTCCATTGTTGTGTAAGTCTGAAGTGTTGACACTCAGCATGATTTTGGGAAAAACCCACAGAGACAAAGACAGAATATCTAAACTATATACAGGGATAGCAGGAGATCAGGACTGAACATGTATCTTGTACTTGTGAAGCAAAGACTTTAACCATTAGGTCAGCCATCTCACATGGCTTTGCTAATGAGTGAGAATTTGCATACATAACAACGAGGTCATGATATCACTAGTGAATAATTTTATTTTATTTTATTTTATTTGTTTGCTAATCTGGCAAGTCCAATGGACAGAAGTAACCCTTTTCAGGAGCAACTTTGGAGGTCTGTCTAGTTAACTGGTTTGTTTAGAATCACACATTAGGCAAATGGAGGTGGAAGGAGTCAAACTCTGTATACTTGACTACAGGAAGCAGCTTGTTAACTGCTTAGAACCTTAATCCTCTGCATCAGAAAAAATAATGAAGAACAACATCAAAAAATGTCATTATTCCAATCAAAACACTATTTTGTTGATATTGGAACAGGGACGCACATTTCCAATTCGATGGATTTTGCCAGCATAACTATTAATGGTCAGAAGTTTAAAGTCAAATCTACAATTTCATTCTACTTATTAGGCCCAGACTGTAGATAACAAGAATTAAAGCTCCTCTGCAGTAGACAACTGAAGCAGAAACAGTTTACAAAAAGATGGAAAAGCACTTATCTGCTTTGAAGAAAGGAAAGGAAGGGAAGATGAGGCTGGTCCTTGGTACAGATTTAGGTCACAGTGTACCACATCAGTCTACCAATGTTTTTGTTATATACAGCTGAAATACTACAATGTAAAGATGACAGCAAGTCATCTTCACAGACGTCCAGGGGTCTGGATGGAGAGATGATAAGTCAGCAAGTAAAAGAGAATATTATTGCTGAAACTGAATTCATCCTCAAGTCTTGGTGAGTACCTTCACAAAGGACCCAAATTTTCACAAAATCTCACCAAGATGACATTGATATATAGACCGTGGAAAACATTGGTAAAAACTAAACTCCCCACCGATTTACAAAAGTATACAGAACTCAGAAATCTGACAAAACATCATTAAAGATAAAAAAGAATTCTGCTGTAATCCTCCCACCTCTCAAAGATTAAATCCAAAAAATTTTGGAACTCTATTAACCAAATACTACATCCTGGGAACCCTTCCTCCCCCAATCCCTACCCTGACAAAAGACCCAAAGAAACTACTAACATCTTTAACACCTAGTTCATTGAATCCATATCTAAAATGATTACTCTTGACCCCTTGCTTTCTAACATAACTACCCTTATAAACAACCAGACCACTAAATCCTCTGAGTCCTCTAGTTTTTCACTCACATCTGTTCCTACTAGCTACATCACATTCTTACTCTCTAAACTAAAACCATGTTCCACATCAGCAGACAATATTACTTCCTATTTCCTTCAGCAAGCTGCTGATTCACTTGCTCTCCCTGTATCTATCTTGATTCATCGCTCTATCTCCAAGTCACAGGTCCCCTCTATCTGGAACAATTTCTATACCATACCTATACATAAAGGAGGTAACTCCACATAAATCACTAACTTTAGGCCTATTGCAATCCTATCCCCACTCTCTAAAGTACTGGAAAAATGCAAACACAAGCAAGTCATACAATGCATTTTACAGGAAAACTTCCTCAAACCCATGTAACATGGGTGTCGCCCCAAGCACAGTACTATTACAGCTCTAATATCCTTCCTAAACATTATTTCTCAGGCCAGAGACAATAACAAACTCATCTTGGGCCTTTTCTTAGACCTTTCAAAAGCCTTTGACACTGTGTCTCACTCACTCCTTCTGACTAAACTGACTAACCTTAAACTTCTCCACTTCTACAGTTGCCTGGTTTTCTAGCAATCTCACAGATCGACACCAATCAGTGATATGGCTTTCTGCCCTCTCCCCTTCTCCCCAGTAAAAATGGGAGTACCACAAGGCTCTATTCTTGGTCCATTACTTTTTAATATCTTTACTAATTCACTCTATACTTCTTTCCCCCAGTCAACCCTGGTACAATAAGCAGATGACTCCACAGTCATCATCATCATGGCTGACACCCCCTCTGAACTTATTTCAACCACCCAGGCATCCTTTAACTCAGATAAAACTGTCTCTTAAACAATATACTAGTACTGAACCTAAACAAAACAAAACTCCTATGCTTCTTACCTAAAAATCTTAACCACTTTAAACCTACCTACTCTGTGCTGTCTCTCAACAAAACTCCTATTAAAGTTGAATCCAGCACTAAACTCTTAGGTGTCATAACAGATGACCAACTTAAGTTTGACTTACATGTTAACTGCAACTGCAAGACTCATCTAAAACTGCACCTCCTCTACAGAAATAAAAAGTTCCTCACTATCAAAGCAAAAGTAACTCTCTCTCATGCCTACCTCCTACCTACTCTATTGTACAGCTCTCAAACTCTTACTAATCTCAGCTCCTCTCTCCTCACCAAACTTGAATCAACATACAACAAAGTAGCCAGATTCACAGCACACCAAAAATATAAATCCCATCACTGCCTCTCTCTAAAACACCTTAACTGGCCAGAACCACCCCATCAGCTCCTCCTCTCTCAGCTCCAAATCATTCATTCCATTCTGTATCAACCTTCCTACTGCCCCAGCTTATCTCTTCTAATCACTCATTATTCTCCCACTAGATCTCTATGCTGCCCTAACCAAGACTTTCTACAGGTATATAAACCCAGAACCAAAATAGGATGTTACCTCTATGGCTGCCATCCCACCATTTCTTGGAACAAGCAGCCTATACAAATTAGATCCCTTAACCAAATTAAACAATTCAAAGCTGCTACCAAGGAATACTTGAAAAGTCACTAGTCCTGTCACTGTACTGACCCCCCCTAATCTTCAGTACTATTCCTCTTTCACTTTCCTACCTTCCCTTTACATTGTTTGCTCTACTGACCTCTTCCTCTCTTTACCTCAGTTACTCTTCATAGCCTTCTTTAGCTTCCTGATACCTGGCGTCTCAACCATGAACTGTTACCTCCTTGCTTGCTAATTATAACTCACATCAAGCATCTCTATCCCTCAGCAACACCAAAATGTCACTATGTTTCCTTCTCCCCCTCCTTGATTGATTATATTGAATCTACACTGTTTTGTACTGTCTTTTATTGCTTCTTTATCTCAATATTTGCAACACTGTTATGTACTGTTATATATATTGCTTTCTATTGTACTTTGAATTTACTTTTATTGTAAAAATGTGCTTTCTGTATAAATTTGTTAATTACCTTATTGTAATGTTTTTGGAGCTTTTCTCCCCGGACCTCCACTGAAAAAGGGCTATCCAGCTCAGTAGGTCTGTCCTGGTAACAAATGTAAAATAAATTTAATAAATAAGGAGACAGTATTTATATACCATATATCATGGACAGAAATAGGTTACAATTAAAAAAGATAGCTGGGTGCGCAAGACCCAGGATAAAAAGTGCCAATCCTCGTAGGCACACTGGTGCCAGGACTGGAAAAGATGGCAGTGTAGAATCCTCAACATATGAAAACATTTCTACAATTGGGCCAGGCCCAGGGGGAGGATGGGCCCCCTCTTGCAGAAGGTAGTAGTAGTCCACAAAAATCACAAAACCTGATAGGCCAAAGAAGAACCATAAAGATGATAATGTGGACTATTGAGGATAAGAAAGAAATTATGTATTATTACTAGTATGCAAAAAGCCCAGAATTTACAGATACAAGATATACAAAATGGTTAAGAGAGAAATTAGAGGAAAGAAAAATAATTCCACAAGTAAAATGCCAGAAGCTTCAAATAAAAATTTGTATTCATTAATACAACAAATTTGTAAAAAACAATATATAGAGCAATATACTTTGATCTGTTTGGAAAAAGAAGCATCTGAGGAAGTGTGAAAATATAAACATCAACACCAAGAGATTTTTGAAAAGTATAAAAAAGAAATATGGACATGGGAAAGAAAGATTTGATATGGTACAATATTTATGTAAAGGAGAAAGCCAAATTAATGAATATAAATAAGGCATCCCCAAAGATATTTGAAGAGAAATACAGAGAAAAGCATCCAGATATGGAAAATTTCACAATAAAAAAATAATATCACCAAGAGGAAATGTAGAAAAGAAGATTAGTAAAGTAGAAGTTAAAATAATAGAAGTTGAAATTATGGAGTGCCTGTGAAGTGAAGGATTTAGTTAAAAGATCTAACACAGGTTACATCACAGCATGATGGAGTGAGTCCCCAAAGTAAGGAGCAACAGGAAGATTAGGAGACATCTGAAGAAGAAATATGGACATGAGAAAGAAAAAGAGATTTAATATGGTGTAATATTCATGTAAAGGAGAAAGCAAAACAAACTGATACAAAAAGAGCAGCATCAAAGATGTTTTAACAGAAGTACAGGCAAAGTAATCTAGATATGGAAAACTTCATAATACCAAAATAAGAAGACAAAGAGGAAAAATAGAAAAGGAGATTAGTAATGGAGAAGTTAAAGAAATATAAACTGAGGTTATGGAGTACCTGCAAAGTAAAGGATTCAGTGTAGAAAACCTACTTCAGAAAGCACCACAACAGGACAGAGCAATGGACATCCAAATTAAGGGAAAACCAGTGGAATGGGAAGCAATTGGTCAGGTGCTATATGAAGATATTTTGGAGCCTTCCACAGGAAGCCATTATAAATGTTCACTTGAAGCTGGACAGCAAGGGAAGGAGCAGGAAACTGTGGAAACTCTGATGCAGTCAATGTTGAGGAGTGATAGGCCTGTGAGTTCCCATATGCCAGAGCAATGGATGGCACAGGATGAAACTGAAACGAATGTGCCACAGGAAGATGCTATAGAACTTTCTATAGAATGCAGGCAGGAAATAGAAAACAAAAAAATGTCCCCTCAGTTTAGAAGAAAATGAGCTAAGAGACGTGTTACTTGATTTAATAGACATAGATAGACATATTAAGTTCAATGAAAGAAGTAGACTGCAGAAGGTCAATAAAACCCAAAAAGTCAGAAGATTAATAAAACAAATGAACACAGTAATTAGGACTGTCCATAGAGATCCATGCGATATAACATAAGTAAATAGGATATATTACTGTGCAGCAAAATTAATAACTGATAATGTTCTACCACACGAACACAGGGTAGTGAGGGAAAGGAAGGGGAGAAATTGAATACCATCATGGAAGTATCAGAGAAATCTATAAAGCAATTAAGATAAGAAGTGTCACTGTTAGAAGAATATAGAAGAAGGAAGAGATCAATAGAAACACTAATAAAGACTGACATGATTAAAGCAATGCACAGTATTAGAACAGACCAGGATTTATTATGTACTATTGCAAATACCTAAAAATCTCAGCACAGGTATAAAAACTTTGAAGATACGCAGAAAGATATAAAAGAAAAGTACAAAATAAGCAATTGATTGGTAACCCAAAAAAGTTTTATAGAGAATTGTAACACAAGGTAAAAGGAATTGAAAGACCACCAAAAAAAGAAGAATCAGATACATTTGAAGTATCTATGAAGATCCTGTTGAAAATAACAAAGATGGTAAATGGATAGAAGAAGTAAAACAAAAAGAATAAGAAATTTAAAGGTACATGATATGAAATGGGATGAAGTAGCAGTGAGAGAGATTGAAATAAAGTTAAGAAAAGTCTCTAATTGGAAAACCTCAGGCCCGGATGCAGTACCTAACTTTTGGTTGAAATTATTAACATCTTTGCACAAAGATCTAGCTATGAGTAAGAAGTATTTATATGAAGACCCCCGGACAGACACCAACCTGGCTAACAACAGAAAAATAATGCTCCTATTTAAGAGTGAACTTGCAAGCTACCCTAAAAATTATAGACCGATAACTTGCCTTTGGATGAAGTATAAACTATACACAGGAATCAATGCTGACAGAGTTTATAGTCATTTAGAAGAAAACTCAATTATGGCAGTAGAACAAAAGGCCAATAAAAGAAAGTCATATGGAACAAATGATCATTTGCTGTTAAATAAAGTTATAGTGGAGAACTGTAAAAAGGGTCGAATTTAAGTATGGCATGGATTGCCTATAAAAAAGCATTTGATAGTATCCTACATTCATGGATAAAAGAGTGCTTAAAATGTATAAGATACAGCCTACACTGATCAACTACATTAGAGTGACCATGAAATAGTGGCAGACCACTTTGCAATTAATCCATGATAGAGGACAAATTATTATCCCAGGGATAAAAATTCAAATGAGGATATTCCAGAGTGACTGTCTGTCACTGCTGCTATTCTGCCTTGCCCTCAACCCATTAAGCTTTCTACTTAACAGCTTAGGCCATGGCTATAGTTTGACTCCTAGAAAAGAAAAAGTGTAAAGACTTCTTATCTTCTCTTTGTTGATGATTTAAAACTGTATAGCTCATCAGATGAGGAACTGAAAGTACAACTGCAAGTTGTCAAAACTTTTTCATATGATATAAGAAAGTCATTTGGTCTTGATAAAATTGATTAATTGTATAGATCTGAAATTGTGGGACTCCAAACATATCTGCTGACCTCACAAGACCCAGACATAGTGAAAGTTTTGAAACATGAGGAGAATAAATCTATGATGAGTTCTCTGGTTAATCTAGCAGAAGCATATCAGAGTCAAGCAGAAATGGAAATCAAACCAGAAGTAGATAAAATTCAGGCAGCAACTGAATGTGCCAAAAAACAAAAGAAAGTATATAAGGCGAAGGACCAGATGAGAAGACAGGAAATGTGGAAATTGCATAAATATAGTTGCAAGTATAGAAAACTTCTGGAAGAACCTCATGTTGATCAGGAACGAATTCAGGAATGGTTAAGGAGAGGCAAATTCAAACTAAGAGATGAAAGGTTAATATTGGCAAACTAAGATAGTGGGCTACATACATGCTGGCTTACAAAGTCCATTGAACATGTGGGAGAAACAGACAAATGTAGGTTTTGTAAAACCAAATTGGAAACAGTCGCACACCTCATTGCTGGTTGTGACATACTAATGGCAGAAGGACTCTATACTGAAAGGCATAATAATGTGGCAAGACTGTTGCACTGGGGATTGTGCAAACATTATGGTAGTGAAGTGGCTGAAAAGCACTGGAAATATGAGCCACAAAGCATCATAGAAAATTATGAAGTTTACATCACACGGGATCACCCATTACCAACAGTTCAAAAGATAAATACTAGAAAACCAGATATAGTGGTCCATGAAAAGAAGACAAAAGTAGCATTGATCATTGAAATCGCCACACCCATTGACTACAGTGTCTTGCATACAGAGAGACAGAAAGTCATAAAATGTCAGGATCTGCAGGCAGAAATGAGAGCAAGATGGAAGATACCCAGACAGTTACAATAGTAGTAGGAGCAATGTGTCTTATAGAAAATAATATACAATCACATTTAGATATGTTACCAGTACATGTAACCCCATAGGAATTGCAGGAGTCATTACTGGGCACATTGAGGGTACTGTGAAGAGCACTTTTGGCTGACATGAAAGATTGAAACAACACTAATTTCATGAACTTTAATTGTACTTTGATTTAGGAATGGGGTCCATTTCTGTCATGGTATTAGAAACCCAAAAGACTTGAAGAAATTAAAAAAAAAAGGAAGGAAACATAAACTGTTCTTGTAGCTGGCAAATATGGGACCAAATCACAAACTGGAACAGAACAATAAGGATTTATCAGAATATTTAGTGAGGTGTCTTCTGAATTAATAGACTTCAGCTGCTGTCTCCACTTCTAAAATCAGTTCTTCTGCCTTGTGATAACTACATCATTCCACACGTATCAATACTGATAATCTGCATGGCGCTATTCAAAATAACAGATGCAAACTATATAATGACTGCAAAGCAAGCAGAACTGGAAGCCCTATAAAGGCTGCTCAGACACTCTGAGAATAATTCATAACGGGATCAGCTTGCTTTAAAACTAAAAAAAATCCTGCTTCAGTGCACATAGATACATGGCTAACAATGTTCTTAGTCTAGGTAAGATAATCGTTTGAGTGTGTTTAACTGTACATATGAGTTAAATAAAAATGATCTTAGCTTCAGTAAAAACAGATGCACGGGAGTTAGTATACTTTTAAATAGTTGTTAACTTTGGCGTGTGAGCTATTTTATCTGGACTGGGACTTAATTAAGCATTAAAACTGTGAAGTGGAAGTATCTTTTTTGTATCACTCCTTATGTGTGCCTCTAACTGCTGACCCAAACTGTATTGCTAAATTAATTTTTTACTTGTAGGTCAGACGCTGGATATTAAACTAAAGGGGTATAAAAAGAAACAGTATGATATTCCTGATAGAAGCTGAAGTCCCCATGAACAGCTGCATGATTCATTTCTCAAAACAGCTACCAATTTTATTGTTGTTCCATATACTTTTATGTTCAATTTACTAATCTTTAATCATTCCCCTTCTGGAAACACACTATCACAAACGGGTTTGGTCTGTGTAATCTTAGCTGACACTAAGTATGTCACAGAGAGTGGTTATTACCTGCCCCTGTGGGAGTTTAAAATCATAAAGTGGTTAAAGTAAAGTGCTTGCTTCTTTCATGTAGGTTACCTTATGTACTTCAATATGTTGGTAAACAGCTTGACATTTTGTGAACTGCATACTGCACATGTGTAATGTGTTCGGTGGATACTCTCCCACAGGCAGGTTACCATTTGTCATAGAAGAAATTTGATTAATAAAATGTTGTTTATTATTTGTTTTCTTAAATGGTCTGAGGCCATTTTTCAGTGGTGATTAAGGATCCCTCTGTGGTTAAGATTACAGACTATGCAAACAGAGACTGAGAAATGAAACATAGCCAAAATCTTTAATAAAAATGCTCAAAGCAGAGAAATGAAACATAAGATTACCAGATGAAACTTGTTTGGAGCTAATAGCCTTAATCATCTGCTCTAACTGACAGATGTTTTTTATGACATGGCATTATTAGAGTAGGAAGCATCTAAGCAAACGTTGTGTCTTTCTACACTTTGTGAATTTCAGTGATTAGGAAGAGGAGTAATATTTGCATATACCCTACTTTGTTTGTTATCTTAGTCTACAAACAGTAGTGTCTGGGTATTGCAGTCACGTGTTAGTTAAATAGGAAAGGAAGCAAGTTGCACATCTATACTGAATATACTGAATGAGGTAAGAAAAAATCTGAAAAAAAATGTGCAGGTCTATAAAACAAGTGGGAGCAGTTAAGACAGACTGTGCGTGCACACACAGACAGACACACAGACAAACACAGATATACATACACACCAGCCTAAGAGCATTGTACGTCTGCTAAATATTCTTGTTATTTTACAAATGTTACAAGTGTATTTGTCAGAAATATATAAGTATTATCCATCTGAAATGTAATGTACTGCGCTTCTATTGTAATGATGCTTAATGGCAGATGTTTCAAGTGCATCATAAATGTGAACACTGTCAATTTCACATCTGTTTTAAATGCTGTGATGCCCTTTATACACATGTTCGCTAGCATCTCAGTACAAACAACTCATTACTGTAAAAAGATAAGAAATGAAGAATTTAATAGCTTTAGCACATAAAGAAACCCAGACAAACTTTAAAAAGATTTAAGAATATTTTCATGTTTGGAAACTAACTAAACAGTGTCAATGTACCTCTTTGGTTTGACAACATATGCAAATATTTTAGTCCCAAACTATTGTGTATGCTGGTCATCTTGCTAATGTACACAAAAATCTACTTTCCACTGAATAAGTTCATATTACCATGGTGAGGCCAGTAACAGCAACCTATTTCTCGGTCTTAGGAGCATTTCTGATTTATAACAATATACCTATTCATATAACCTCTGAGTACCACTGGGAAATATACCACCAATGTAATCAGAGCAGAAAACCATAACATATTTGGATTTTCAATCATTGACACACAGAATAGAAGATTAAAAGAAAAATTAGATTTTTAAATGTCTTTCTGTACCTACCCACCTAAAAGGATTGCATGAAATTGAATGCTCAGATGGAAACATGATGTCAGTTTAGGTGAGTATGTGAGATGAAACTTTGATGTAAAATATCTGTATTTAAACATTATTGTTCATTTCTAGATTGAAAGAAGTAACATGAGATCTGGAGTAATTTTTCTTGACTGAAGTGACTAGTGGAGTGGGGGGGTATCAATAACTAAGCAAACAAATCAACTTGTAAAAAAAATGAAATGTTGTTTTTAGGCACTGTCTTCTAAAATATTTCTAGGCCCTATACAACTCAGGAAATATGGTTCTCACTCTCTCATTTCCTAATGTTTCTAACTCACAAAATGATCTGATTAAAAGCTATATAAACCATACCTATTGTCTCTAAAAAAATTGAGAAAGTGGGATATTACTGAGTCCTAGTATACAAATGTTTTTCTGTCTGTATTGGCAGAGAATCATACAATGATATGGCAGCTTTACTTTACTGCTGACTCCCCCCCCCCTATTCTATTTAGGTCAGCATGGTAAGCATTTGCTTACCAGACTGTTTTTTCACAGACCAGAAAAGTATCATTTTTATGGCTGGTCATTCCTCATTATTCATCCCATTTGAGAAATTGATTTTTGAGGCCTTCTTCATCTATTCTGTTTAAAAAATTGAACTTAAAGTGAACGTTTCTTTGTTCTAACATACCTTGAAATATAAGTAACCTACTGCCTGATGTATCTACCCAAAAGGCCCATCAGACCTGGATCAATACACTGTTGGCTAGTGAGTGTCCAGTTACACTGCCTCTGTTGCTAGGATAGCTCTGTTGAATGAGAGATGCTTGTAAAATATAAAAACCTGCAAAAAATGAACTTAAAATTGCTACACTGAATGTAGGTTCTTTGACAGGATTTAGCTTGGAAGTGGATGACATGATGGTATAGAGGAAAACAGGTAGTTTTGTATATCCAAGAGAGAATGAAGAAGAGCAGCACAGCTAAGTCACTTGACTTGCAATTCAGCACCTCTAGGGGAAGATGGAGTAGAAAGGGCATGGGAATTATGGTGAAAGAGTCATCTGAAGAGAGTGAGAGATGTCATCAGAGTCAGAGACAGGCTCAAGATAAATACTAGTGTAAAGAATGGACAGACTTCATAGTCTTGGCCTATACCCTAACACAGGGTTGTGATATTGAAACGAAAATACCATTCAGGCAGCAGTTGCAGGGCCTCCTATAAAAAGCAGGGAATCGTGAGTTGGTGCTGGTAATATGGGACCTGAATGCTCACATCAGGACAGATAGAACATGATACAAGGACTGCTTGGGTCAACATCAATTGGACAACAGGAATTAAGAAGAAAAAATTCTAGACTTCTAGCTGCAAAGGGCTTAATAGTGTCCAACACATGGATCACAAAAGAGAGATAGTCAAAGGATCATTTACATGCAAGTCTTGGAGACTTCCTGCTAGTAGGAAATGCATTGTGGTAAAAGCAGAGATTGCATAAACTTCTTTAATTAAACAGATGTCCCTCACTGGACATCTCAAATAGGCCATCAGAGAAGGCTCCATCCTCAAGAGAGACTTGGCAGAAGACCTCGATATTTACCAGAGCTTTGAAAGCATAAGAGTTCAAGGAAATACTGTGGACTGTACTACTTTATAAAGAAGAGGAAATTCATGGAGCTGAGGAAGCATCACAAGGTCTTAAAGCAGTATGTTTGAAGACTGCAGAATGGATATGCAACTGAGCCATACATTGAAAATAAGGTTCACAAGAAAGGTTGGTGGTGGAATGCAGAAGTCCAGGAAGTTATCAAAAGAAAAAAAGAGACCAGGAAGAAGCGAGACATAGAAAAGATGCTACAACATCAGTTGGAATGAAAAAGAACAAGACATCAGAGAAATTGTTTTTGCTTTTCAAAAGTGACACAGCATATGCACAATTAAGCCCTATCAAATTACAAGAAAATGACTGAAAGATAAACAGCATGGTCATCAGATGCTATTCAAAAAGGATACCTGTCATGATCTGCTCACCAATAAGCAATGCATCAAAAGCAGATGGAATATGTACTTTAAGAAGCTTTGAATGAAGAAAGGCAAAATTTGAGGTACGTTTGACCTCCCAGGCCAAGAACAACCACAAAGCATTGTTTAGCTATGTCCACAGCCTCAAAGGCAATACACAATTGTGTGCAGAGCTAATTGAAAATGGAGCCACCTATAGTGAGCCAGAAGATATAGCAAACCTCCTTGCTGATAAATTCAGCTCCAATTTTACTCCTCTCTCCCTCTCAACCTTCCCTCAGGAAATACCATCAAATATAACTCCCCTACTGTCACTAGGGAACAGGTAATTAATGCTCTCTCTAAGACCAGGAACACTGCACCAATGGGCCCAGATAATATCCCAGGATGCACTCTAAATAGCATGAATCATGACCTATCAGGGCCTCTGAAATCAATGTTTAACTGCAGCCTCCAAACAGGTTTCATGCCTCATGAATGGAGAAAGGCAACACTCATCCCTCTGCACAAAGCTGGGCCATCTGCAGACTCTGGAAACTACAGACCCATAAGTCTCACTAGTCTTATATGTAAAGACATGGAAATAATTATCATAGAGATGATCAATAGAGATATAGTAAACCTTCAGACACTGGACCCAACCCAGTGTGGTTTTGTAAAGGGGATCTCATGCCTACTCAACCTGATGGACGTCTTTGAGGAGGTCACCAAAGCAATGGATGAGGTCAAAATTGTTCACACTGCCTACTTTGACCTGGCCAAGGTATTTGACACAATACCCTACTCTGGCATTGTTGACAAACTCAAGAGGTTAGGTTCAAACCCATATGTCACCTGGTGGATAGCCAACTGCTCACAGACAGGACCCAGGAAGTTAGAACTGGGAACTCAACCTCTACAAAGAGGCCGTTCACAATTGGAGTCCCTCAGGGATCAGTCCTTGGACCACTCCATTTTGGGATTTACTTCTCAAAAGTCAAGGCCAATGTCAGTGGTCTCTGGCTGACTAAATTTGCAGATTATTGCAAATTAGGAGCTGTCATTTAATCTCATACTGACACAAATGTTCTCCAGGAGGAGCTGACACAGACAAACAACTGGTGTCAGAGTCATGGACTAAAACTAAATGCCAAGAAATGCATAATAGTATCCTTTGGGAAGTCATCCATCTCTGGTAACTATCATATTGACAATGCACCCCTTAGAGCTGACCTAGTAGTCAGGGACTTAGGGACACACATAGATAGTAATCTAGCCTTTGATCATCATGTTTCTACAGTGGTGAAGAAATCATTTTTATAAATAAAGGTATGACATCTAAGTCCAAGGAAGTCATTGTTCCACTGTATTCAGCATTCATCAGACCTATCATTGAGTACAATGCCCCCTTTGGTATGTACCTAACCAGGCATATCCAAGAACTGGAATGTTCACAGAGGTTCCTCACTAAAAGAATACAAAGCATAAGTATGTGCCCTATGCCGACGGCCTCAAGGCCCTATCCCTGTATTCTGTCTACTACAGGATTTTGAGGGAAGATCTATGCCTGGCATACAGGGTGTTGTCAGACCTCACTTTGATCAACCTCCTGCAAAGCCACAAAACAAACAGTATCAGATTTACCTGTTCTAAAGATGTAAACCTTGCCTGTGATATTAATAGAAACTGCTGGAGAGATAGGTATATATCACTGAGACTGCCCCGTCTATGGAACAGGCTCCCCATCCATGTGATGCAGAGTTCCTCCCTAATCCACTTCAAGTGCAACTTGGACAATTGGAAGGGAAACCAGAAATTCATCCCTGGTTTGGCATCTATGTCTCTGATGCAAACAGGTAACCTGTAAATCTCCCAGTCCCATGCTTACACTTATCAAGGGAATCAGAATTCATCAGAGATTTCAGATGCGTGACTAGGCTTAAAAAGGCTCTTGCAGTCGTTAGTGTAGTAAACACCTCTGAACCTATGAACTTATAAGAAAACCCTACAGCAGCTGCACTGCTCCATGCATAGCCTATAATGAAAGAGGAAGAAGAACTCACCCTGGAAGAAGTATAAAGAGCGCTATGGAAAGACAAAGTAGAAGTCTCACTCAAAGTCACAAAAGATATGATAAATATGTCTGAAGAATTAGGGAAGAAATTTCTCCTGAGGGTACACATTGTGGTATGGAAAGAAAGGCTTAGCCCATATGATTGGTGAATAAGAATTCTAGTACCAGTGTACAAGAACAAAGGGAGCATTTACAAATGTGGACAGTACAGAGGTATAAAACTGACATCACACTGCATGAAAGTGCTGAAAGACTGGTTGATAAACTAATACACAGAACAAGACAAACTAAGATGGGAGATAAGCATTTTACATTTAGGATGCAGTACAGCTGTCCTGATGTATGCAGTAAAACAGTTAGTGAGTCGAAGTTGGAGATGAGGATGGAGTCAAAAAGCATATGACAAAATCCCAGTTACACTAATTTGGGCAGTCCTGGAAATGCTGGTCAGACTAGTGCAGGACTTACGGATACAAGTATGAACAATGTCTGAACTCATAGAGGGATTCCCAGTGAGAGTATGTCTGCATACAGGTTCAGTTTTGAGCCTACTCCTGTTCATAATGGTGATGGATTACATTAGTAAAGAGATTGGTGGGAGACGATCAACAAAGCTGATGTGGCACTACAAGCAGACTCTGAATAAGAACTTCAGCATATGGTAAGAGCCTGGACAGCACTCAGGATGAAATGCAGTGCAGACAAGACATGGTCATGGTAGGAAATGGAGGAAATCAGAAGAAGCTGAAAACTGAGATAGAAGGGAAACTACTAGAAAACATTAACAGCTTCAAGTATCTGGTAGGTGGAGTGGAGGAGGATGAAGCCAAAATGTATGGCACAAAAACATAGGCAGTGAAGGCAGAGCTGCTGTGGAAGCTTGATGGGATGAAGATGAAGTGTCTCAGATTGGTAATAAGACATACACTGTAGCAAAGATGGAGAAAAGATAAAATCATTGCAGAAACCAACCTATCTCACATTATAGAAAAGGTCAAGGAGAACAGATTATGGTAATTCAGTCACATGTGCAGGAAAACAGATGACAGTATGGTAAAGATGATCTGTGAGAAACAGAAAGAAGGCAAGTGTAGGCAAGGACATGTAGCCAAGAGATGTATGAATTACACGAGAGAAACCCTGCAACAATCAATCCTGACTGTTGAAGAAGGTAGGAGAGTGGCTCTAAATTGAGAGCGCTGGGATCAGTTCATGTAACACCCCAACCCATGTAGAAATGAGAAAAAAGTGGGTTGTTGATGATGATGATGATGATGATGACAATGGTGATGATGGTCACAGAAGGGGCTATAGCTCATAGGTTCATAGGTTCATAGGTGGGTACTAAGCTACTGGCCATAGGGCCTATATAAGCCTAGCCAAAAAGGTACCCTCGCTTTCGCCACCCAAGAAAATTATTTTCCTGTGCCACTGTCAAGCAGAGCCACAGAAGTTATCCCCGGTGTGAATTTCCTATTTCCCATTCAGTCATCAAGATCTTTCTTGAAGAGTGCTAATGAGGAGCTCTGTTTGACATAGACAGGTAGTCTGTTCCAGAGTATGGGAAGTCTCTGGGACAGGAATCTATCCCTCCAGCATGTTCTGTTTATTGTGGTGACAAGGTTTAGGTCCCTACAGCGTGTAGCTCAGAGGGATTGGGATTTCTTTAAGTGGAGCATGTCCAACAGCTCTGAGTTTGACATAGCTTTGTATGTTAGGCAGAGATCACCTCTGAGTAGGCGATATGCGATGGAGTAAAGCTGGAGTTTTTTTACATGGTCTGCGTAGGGCATCTGTTTGAGGCCAGTAATCCTCTTTATGTGGTATTTCTGTAACCTTTCCAATTATTGTTGATGTCTTGTGAGGTACATACCAAAAGGGGCCTTGTACTCTATAATTGGTCTAATGAGTGATGAGTAGAGGGGAACAATAACCTCTTTTTTTCTGTATGAAAAACCTTTTGTGATGAGGTGTGCCATGTAGAAGGATTTCCTGACCACTGTGGTGATGTGATTATCAAAGGAGAGACCACTGTCAACCTGTGTCCCAAGGTCTCTTATCACACTTTCTGTGTTAAGTAGACTACCACCTATGAGGTAGTTCATGGGTACAGAGTTTTTACCAAAGGGGATGACAATGCACTTTTTGGCATTGAGCTTCAGGCCAAGGCTTTGACACCAGGCATCTGTCTCAGTGAGGCCCTTTTGTAGGATGTCCACATCATTAGGAGTTTCGATTATGGCTCCTAATTTGCAGTCATCTGCAAACTTCATTAGCCAAAGACCTTCTGTGTTAGCCTGTACTTCAGAGAAGTAGATACCAAACAGGAGAGGACCCAGGACTGAACCCTGTGGCACTCCACTTGTCACTAATCTGAAGTCAGATTTGGAGTCTGCTACTTTCACAGTGTGGGTTCTGTCCGTGAGCCAGTTGGCAACCCATCTTGTGACATAAGGATTTATACCTAGTTTAGTGAGTTTATCTATAATTCCAGAGTGGGGGATGGTGTTGAAAGCCTTGGCAAAATCTTGATAGGCTGTGTGAACCACCTTACCCTCATCTATGGCTTTGGTGACTGCTTCAAAGAAGTCTAGCAGGTTTAGGAGATATGATCTGCCTTTTACAAACCTGAACAGGGTGGGGTTCAGAGTTTGGATATTACCAATGTCTTTGTTTATGAATTCCATGATAATACATTCCATGGCCTTGCAGACCAGGTTCGTCAGGCTAATGGGGTGGTAGTTCCCAGGGTCCATCATGGCTCCCCCTTTGTGGAGTGGGATAACTGTCATGGTGCAACATTCAGTGGGCACAAAGCCTGAGGTGAGGCTATGACTTGAACATGGTACTTAGGTGGGATGCCAGCTCGTTCTGTAGTTCATGTAGAATGCAGCCTGGGATATTGTCAGGTCCCATGGAAGCTGTGTTCTTGGCTTTGGAGAGTGTGTTTTTTACCTGTGCAGCCATGATTACAGGAACTTTGCATTCTTCAGGTATAGAGATGGGCCCTTTAGGGGGTGAGAGGGGGGTAAAGTTAGCACTGAACCTATCTGCCAGTATGTTGGAAATATCAGTTGGTTCTGTATATTTAGTGCCATTGTGCTGTAATTCAGAGCAGATCTGAGTGTTGCCATTGAGATTCTTGACATAGCTATAGAATGCTTTTTGGTTGTCTTTAGAGTCAGTGGCAATTTTGTTTTTGTAACTAGCTTTGGAGGATTTTTGAGGGATCTCAGCTTCTTACTGAGGCTGACCAGGGATTTCCTCCAGTCATGGGATTGTACTCTTTTTTGCAACAGTTTCTTTCTTCTGTTGTAGAGTTTGTTTATGGCAGAGAACCACGAGATTGGCTTCCTTTTTTGGAGGAGAGCATCTTGGTTCTGTTAGGGATAGCACAATCCATGCATTTGTGTAAGTGCTTATAAAGTGAATTTGTGTAGGATTCAGCAGTCATATCTCTATTGTCCGTCTGCATGGGTGTCATGAAGTTTGCCACTTCTGTCTTAAGAAGCATGAAGTTGGCTTTGGAAAAGTTTTTTATGGTGGTTTCCCAAATGGGATGTGGGGGCGAGATGTGGATGTCTAGGGTGATTAGCTTGTGGTCGGATCTGACCAACAAGGAATTGACCTCTGGTGTGGAACACCAGTCACCCATGTTGGTAATGACCAGGTCTAGGATATTGCTGCCCCTGGTGGGGGTGTGAATAAGTTGATCCAAGGGTTGGAATTGATGAATTCCAGAAAACGTTGTGCAAAAGAGTTGTTACATGAGTAGTTTTTCCAGTTAATTGTGGGGTAGTTGAAATTGTCCATTATTAGTGTGTTGAGTTATACCCTAATATTTTCCAGTGTATCAAGAAATGAGGAGTGGGAATCCTGGGGCATGGTGGGGGGTCTGTAGCAAGCTACAATTTGGATTGCGGTCTTGCCCAGGTTTAGTTGCACTTGGATAATCTCGGATGCATTATGCTGTGCAACTTGCCTGGAGGTGTGGATATCCTTAATGAATATGGACACGCCTCCACCTTTAGTGCTTCAGTCCGGGTTAGGTGGCCAAAAGGTGTGGTATGAATTATAGCCTGGTAATGCAAGGGTGCTCTCTGGAGGTTTGAACTAGGTCTCTGTCACTGCACAGATGTCGATGTTCTCCATTTTAAGGAGTGCCTCGAGTGAGTGCATTTTGAGGTTTAGACTTCTAGCATTGAGTAGCATTACCCTCAGATTTTGCTTGCTTGTACCTGTTACGGTGGTGAATTTGTCATTTGAACCTTGCCTAAAAAAGGTACTATAGGGGTGGCAAGAGTCTTAGCTAGTATCTGGAACCCAAGGGTGACAGGTGCAGGCCATCTCTGGCAAAGCATCGTGATCTGTCAATCATGTCATCCCAGGCAGACAAATACTGGATCCCCTTAGAATGACACCAGAAGCATAGCCAATTGTTGAAATCAATCATTTTGTCCTTGTACTGTGGTATAATTTTGGGTGGTGACAGGATGCTACTCAGGGCTAGGGTCATACCTGCCTGGGCTACAAGATCGGAGAGCTCCTCCATGTCTCTTTTCAAGTAGTCCAGGGAGGTACATCTCAGGTCATTCACACCAACATGGACAATGACAGAGTCATATTTGTACTTGTTGTGGAGTGACCTGAGTGTGTGCATTATGTGGCAGATACTGGCACCCGACAGGCAGCTGACAGTAACTTTCTCCTTATTTAGCCTGGTGAGAGGAACATCAGTGTGCCTGACTATAGAGTCACCTATGACTAGAGTGTTGGGTACGTTGTTATGCCTTATGGACTGCGGTTGAGTGCCACACTGAGTTTGTGGGCTATGTGTCATTTGGGTTGTGTTGGGAGGTGGAGTTTGCTTGCATTTCTGCTTTGGAGGTCCCTGTTGCTTGGGCAGGTTTTTATTGAGAGCCTCTGAGAATGTAGGTGTGTGTTTTGTGTTTCTATGTGTGTATTTTGGTGGTGTAGGTTTTGATGGACTATGTGATGAGTGTTGTGTGGTGCAAGTGTTTACCTTCTCCTCTTGACTGTCTAGTCCAGTCTTTGGTGAAGAGAGCTTTACTTCCAGTTTGGCTATATAAGTGCATCTCTCACAGGCTGTAGTGTTGGGTGGTAGGAGGAGATGGTTGTCTGTGTACATGAGGCAATTCTGCATTGCTCCAAGATGCCCAGATTCATCAGGTAGACAGGAGAAAACATCTGGAGCTGACCCTTAGACATGCCTGGATAGGTGCTTATTTATTAAGTACTGAAAACTGCTTTCCTCTAGACAAATGGGGAAAGTTGAGTACTGTAGTAATTTGTAGCTTATTTAGTGCTTACAATGAGTTCTGAACAAGTGCTGAGCTCAAAGAAACAGATTTGAGTGCTGAAACTAAAAACTGGCTAGTTCTAAGAAACAAATTTAAGCTAGAAGGCTCCCCCCCAACACAGAAAGGTTTGGGGGCTCAGAAGCTTACAAATAGTCCTGGATACAGCAAAGCTGTATGTGAACTAGACTACTTACAGGAAAAGCAGGAAATAAGCTTAGACATTTTTTTTTCTTTCCCAAATGTTCTCTTTGTGCACAGTAGGAGTGCCTGAAATCAGAATATGACCTCACTGCATTCAGTTGAGTGAGCAAATGAGATGGGCCCTGAAGGGGTATCCAAATACAAACTTACAAGAGGGGTGTGCAATTTCAAAGCCACCAAGATTAACACCAAAACAAGAACTGGGGGTGGGAACTAACTGTAGAGACACAGAGTCACAATTTTCAGTTAAATTAATATTCAGTGAGAAATAAAAATAAATAAAATGCAGTACTATATGAAAAAGTGCAGATAAAAGTGTACTTAAATTCACTTATACGTCCAGTTGATTACAGGCAGAACTTAGCCGGCCAAAGCTTGAGTATTTAGCAGAAAAAAAAAACCAAAATGTACCACTTTTATAAGGCAGAACAGCCCCAAGTCTAAAACACAGAATATCAAAGTGAAACTATCTCCCACTGCTATCAATGGCTACACTTTTAACAAGATCTCTGTAGCGACACAGAGCCACAATTTACAGTTCAATTAATGTTCATTGAGAAACAAAAATAAATACAATGCAGTACTATATGAAAAAGTGCAGATAAAAGTGTACTTAAATTCGCTTAAATGCACAGCTGATTGCAGGCAGATCTTAGCCGGCCAAAGCTCTAGTAGTTAGCTGATGGTGATCCCAAGGTGACAATGATAGGTATGTGGACAACTTGGACAAGTTTGAGTTATCTAGATAAGTAAGTAAGTAAGACAGTGGAGAGTGGTGGTGAAAGTAGGAAAACTAGGGTTGAACTAGGAATCAAGGTTGAAGTCAGAGTAGGAAGGATGAAAAGTAAGTGAAGATAGGAAGTCTGGTGGAGGGATGAAATGGTTAGCCAAGGGTGGGGTTAAGGTCATACTGTCAAATGTCTTAAGGCATTTATGCAATATAGACACTATATAACAGTCTAGAAAACTGACTATACCACACCATAAATTAGTTAGTATAATGCACCAGAGTACTTCTACTCCTTATACATCTTAATTTAGTTGGGCTAGTCAATATTTAGTATTATACCATGACCCCCCCAAAACGTGCACGCTGATTGGCCAGCGTGCCCGTTGTAAATCGAGATATACTAATGGAAAAGGTCCGCCGTTCGGACTTTTTTCCATTAGTATAACTCGTTTTTTTAAAACACTGTCTCGCTATGTTAAAAGGGTTTAACATAGCGAGACAGTTTTAAAATAAGCAACGGAGATCTCCGTTGCTTATTTTAAAGCTGTCTCGCTATGTTAAACCCATTTAACATAGTGAGACAGTGTTTTACGGAGAAAGCAAGATCTCCGTTGCTTTTTATTGCTATGTTAAATGAGTTTAACATAGCGAGACAGTTTTAAAATAAGCAACGGAGATGTCCGTTGCTTATTTTAAAAAACTGTCTCGCTATGTTAAACTCATTTAACATAGCGAGATTTAAAAAGCAACGGAGATCTTGCTTTCTCCGTTGCTTTTGCCCACAGCTCTGATGTACTGCGCAGGCGCGCAGTACATCAAGGGCAGTAAACAGGCATTATACTATGCCATTATTTAAGAAAAGTAACAGTTTCTTTTCTTAAATAATGTCATGGTATAATAGCAATAACCGCCTGGTGGGTAATGCTATTACCCACGGTTGGCTTTGTTCGGGCTTCCCCGGGACCAAACCACGCCAACCTTGGGTAAATTTAGCATTACCCACACCCAGGCGTGGGTTATTGCTATAAAATGATACTGTTGCAGCAATGATATTTATTGGATGAATGAACAAAGCAAATGAGTCCTTTCTGCAAATAAGCAAATAGTTTCTAATCACCAGCTTACTGAATATAACATTATTTAAACAATACTGAGTGAAACAAAAGGTACTTTCACACTGTACCAGGCTCAACAACATATTATGTTGTACTCTAGAAAAAAATAAAAAAATAAAAATGAAATAAAAGATAATGCAGCTCTTATAAGAGATAATGGAAAAGGAAGGCCATTTTTATGAAAAAAACATTGATTTTGATACATTCAGTGAAAATGACAGATAAAAACAGTAAAACAACAGCTAATAGGGCAAAAATGACACAAAGGCCATAAAGTGCATGAAGATAATGTGTGGCAATAGTATAATCCAATTTAAAAATATATTCAGTACAAGCCACAGTGATATAACAGTCCCTGGATTCAGCAAGCTGCCATGCAGGAATAAGTTATTGTTGCATGGCAGGGACCGTTCCAGTTCAGCACGGCAGCGCACCATGCATATGTATGAAGGCATGCTGTCATGCTGTTAAACAGACAGGGTTCCATGTATGAGCACAGGGGGTGTGTCTGAGAGCAGAGTTTTCACAATACACATGCCCCCTGCACTCCAGAATTTCCGTTCCGCAATTTAAAAACGAGTGAGAATGCTCGTAACACCCCCAACCCATCAGGGTAAGAAATCTGGACAAAGCCATAAGGGCAATCATTCATACCAAGCCAAAAGTTGATAGAATAACAGATTTAGCATAAGCACATAGCACAAACCTCCCAACCTGTCAGAGTAAGGAATATGGGCAAAGCCATAAGGAACAATCGTCCCACAAAGCAGAAAGTTGATGGAATAACAGGTTCAGCATTAGAAGGGTACAAATAAAAAAACACAACACATTTTTTTTATACATGCAATAAAATTTAAGTGTAGCTGCATGGGTGAACCAGTTGCTTAGGTATGCTTAGCCCAGCTGAAACAGCACGATAAGTTATAAAGCAAAAGACTTCCAATGTAAACATAAGTGCAATAGTATAGCGGTTAGAGTGTATTCCTTGCATGTAGGCATTCATGGTTTGAGCCTCAACAAAACCATTTTCATTTTGACCATTCCCGGTCAACAAATGTTAAATACATAAAATAAATAAAAATAAAATTTTGTATGTGTAAACATTAAAATTTAAATTTTTTGCATATTTATGTAAGAAGTAACTGATTTTTCTCAACCAGAGTATTGTATTAGGCCCAGATGTGAGGTGTCAGTGTAATAAAGTAGTGAAACCCTCATATAAACACAAGTGCTCCATACAGTATAGTTATACAAGAATAAATTAATCACAGCACATTGGGGGATGTCAGGGAAGGTAAATAAATCTAATATGTAATGAATGATGAATTAATCCCATACAGGTGGTAGACCAATATAATAAAACATAAGCAATGCTAAGCATTGCACAGCTATGTTAACCGGGTGTAAGCATTGTGTACATATGAATACTAAGCAATGGATAGCCCAGCCAAGTGGATTTGCCCATTGCTAAGTTATGCTGAACCTGCTCCTTTAAGCACTGCCAGCTTTAGCTAAGCAGGTTTGACCATGGCGTAGCTTAACTCAGCATTTTCAAAACCATCCAAGCATGGCAAAGGGTGAGAAATCAGCGTATTTAAATTGCACAGGTGGGAATACAGCTTATAACTGGTTGTAGCTCTCCACTGTAGGCAGTATGGCAGATGTTGGAGAGGGCATGCGCTTCCGGGCATAGTCCAAGGTCATGGTAGGACTTCTGGTAAAAAAAACATGACATGAGACTGCCACAGGACCAGTACCAGAGCTCCCAATATAAAGCAGAAGCCTGGGAAAGTCTAGCCCTTGATCTCACCAGTGCCACTGGTATCCCTCAGACTAGTGAGCAGGTCCAGCAACACTATGATGACTTGAAACAGAGGAAGAGGGAGCTCTTGAAACAATGGGTCCAAGAAGCAAGAGACAGGGGAGATGCCCCAGCAGTGTGTAAGTATTCATAGCAATAATTGTTTACCAAAGTCCACCCTGTGTATGTGATGGATAGGTATGCATAAATGTTTCTCTATTTTCATTACAGCTGCAGCTGATTGGGCTGTGAACCAGGAAGCTCATGCCAGCAGGTTGCAAAGGCTGTGCCACGAGGCTGGTGAGTAACAATCCTGCTTGTAGTAGTCATACTAAATAAATATAAAGGAGTAAAATGCCACTTGGCACTATAAAAATGTGTATGGCTTCCACTGGATAAACCAGACAGCATGACAATAATAGTCCCATATAGGTCATATTTAAATAAAAGTGTAACTGCCTGGCAATAAAGTTCTAAATCCTGGGCTGCTTGTGTTTACTCTGGTATTGTATGGCCTCACATGTTGCATTCATTAAGATCTGGTATGTGACTAGTACTGTTGTGTCAACTGTTTCTCACACTGTGCTACATAAACAATATGTCTAATAATGTCTATATAAGAATTTTGTAATTACAGGGTTAGATTTTACAACCAAGAGAGACTTAGACAGAAAACACTGAAAGAAAAAAACAGCACTTTCTAAATAGCTCATGCTGATGAAATGCAAATTGTTGTGTTTTTAGCACACAAAGCTATGGTTCGAATCCCAGGAGTGATAGTAAACTGTATGCCTAATCATGCTTCTCAACTGTACAGATTTCTGCAGAATGTCCATATTTTTGGCCTGTTCCTCTATTTTCCTGACAAATCACTGGGATGATCTAAGGATTGTAGTCACTAAATAATGACATTCATTTGAGTTTCAGACTTTAGATCCTTCAGAAAATGTATATTAAAACAAACCATGTTACTCTAGCAACTTTCTAAATGTTTATAAGAGCAATATTTAAAATATGTCCCTATTTATACCCCCAGGTTGTCAAGCTTTGTACAGATTGTTTGCATTAAGAGATTGAGAGGTATGTGCAGAATTATAACTAGGAATCTGGGAATATGTGTAGAAACAGTCAGGTAGTGTTAACCAACATTCCCTCCGCAGGTCTACCAAGTAAGAGAAGTAGAATTTAGCTATAAGACAGTTGAAGTATACACTGTGTACAAACATATCACTGCCCAAACCAAGGCCATAGCGTATTGTAATAATACCTGTAGAGTAATGATTAGAGCAATGATCATTAAAGTTGTGAGTACTGCAAGGATATACACGTTGTTTTAATTGACATACCCCCCCCACCACAACCATATCTGCAACAATAATCTAAGCACACAAATCAGTGGGTAAGTTTTTCACCAAAGCTACTGTTGGGACATATGTCCTATTGTTCAACAAATATTGAAATGTGTTTCTATTAATGTTCCATGTTGAAATACTATCATTGATGGCCTGTTGCTATCACTGTAACCTGTTGTAATGGCCACTGTGGTTCCATATATGCATGTTTTCTGTTTGCTATGCAACTGTTCCAAAACTGCTGTTTTGGGTTAATGGGAATATCTATGCATGCTGTTATAACTAATCCTCGATTGTGTTGACTATTACTAACCCACACAAGTTCTAAAATTGTAACACCATAACACATTAGGAAAGGCCGATCCCAGCGGACCCACCTCTCCCACCTCATGAGGCCATAGCACCAGGCCCCTGCATGTCTGGGACCCACCCCAGGACCGCCTTGTCCACTGGTCCTGCACCACCTTTGGGTGGAACTGCCTCAGGGGATGGGGCTCGTCCCCCCCAGGAGTGGGTGCAGACAGGATCTTGTCACCCAAAACCAGGTCTGAGGTTGGTTCGTAGCGAGCTCCCAAAGGAGTTTGGAGATCTGCTATGCCATCGTGAGGGCTATGTGGTGCAATTAGAGGATCAGCCTGCCCCTCCTGCTCAGCTTCCAGCACAGCCACCTTTGGGGCTGTGAAGGTGCAGTGGTGGCTGCCCATGGGTGGGGACCTCACTCCCACTGTTTCCATTTGGGGGCTCATAGGCTTCCGATTTCCAAACACTCCTCCCTGCCCAAGGTGTTTACCCCACATGTGTCATATACCACCCCTGTATGCTGTCTTGTCTGTCTTGGCTGTCTTCCTACCCAACCTACCTCCCCAAATAGACCTACTATCCTTCCCCAACATCCCACTCTCATCTGTCCCCCAAAAAAAATTTGCCCCATACATAGCTGTCCATTTCACACACATGTCCACTGGACACATGTAATCTGGTCTAATTGGCTTCACAGCACATTATTGTTGTCCTCACCCCTCTCTCAGGGGTTTGAGTGTCCAAATATACCTCCAAATTCAGTACATATACACAGCTGTTGCTGTAGAAGAAATGGACAGCTATTGAACTTCCCTACACCCATCCTGCACATCCCTAGCTACTTTCACTATTGTCTTTCCCTCTGCATGCCGCCTTTTTCACCACTGTCCTATCACCCCTTTTTTCTTTTCTTTTAAAGAAATTAGCATGGGGAAAAGTGGGAATAAGCACCGTTAAGGAGTAATAAGTGGGATTAAGCCTGTTTACCTGGAGCTAAGCAATGCCTACACAGATTAAGCACTTTTCAGGCTAACTGTCTGTAAGCATATTTAACCAGAAGTTAGCATTGCTTACCACCACAAAAACCCATGCAAACCCACTTACAACTGCTTAAAAGTGCCTTACTCACTTTGTATCCAACAGCCCTTGTTCTGCCCAACAAAAAATAATCCACCAATGGAAGTCTCAAACCCAGGACCCTGCACACCATAACCACAGCAAGTTACCACTAAACCATCTGAGCTCTTGATACATGCACTGTTTTCTCAAACATATAATGCAGCACAGTCATTCAACAATAGGGAAAATGTATTTATATATGTGTGTGTATATATATATATATATATATATATATATATATATATATATATATATCTATATATATATATATATCTATATATATATATATATGTATATATATATATATATATATATATATATATATATATAGCTATCATACATGTCTATATATATATATATGTGTGTAGACATACATGTCTATATATATATATATATATATGTGTGTGTGTGTGTGTGTGTGTGTGTGTGTGTGTGTGTGTGTGTGTAGTGCATTCGGACATCAGATCCCACACTCTGAACCTTCACTGCAAAACATATGACAAAGGCAACTATAAATGGGGGTGTAGGGGCCCAAAATAGAAACCTCTTGTAATTATTTCCATTATCCCTTCCTCGACAGCTGAACTGTTCTGTCTTGCAACAAAATAATCAGCCCTTACAACTCTTGAACCCAAGACCCTGCACAATATAGCCAAAACAAGTTATTACTAAGCTATCTGAGCTGTAAAACTTTGGGATGATTTCTTTAACATATCATGCAGAACAGTCGCACACACACACACACACACACACACACACACACACACATATATATATATATATATATATATATATATATATATATATATACAATTACATATATAAATATATAAATACTTATAGATATATGTAAAAAGAGTATATATAGAGGGTGCACAGAATATCAAACATCCATTATTCCTACAGTTGTCACCTTTTCAAATGACCACTGTCTGATTCTTTCCTGTGCATGAAACATGTACCTAGACACACTGCAAAGGACATGACACCACACACAGTTTGCATACATATAAATGTTTATTTGTGTACTATTTCAGTTGTTTATGCCATTTCTTATAGCATTTAGGTGTTTGAAATACATAACTGATTAATGCAACTCTCAAAGGAAACATATGATACAGTAATCTGCAAAACACAACATACTTTGCTGTCTAGGCTAAAGCCTTCAAGTAGTACAACAGTAAAACACACTCTTGCCTTGAAGATAAGAATTAATCAACACTTAATTACAGATGTAGTTCAACAGCCTGCAGTTACATTCTGTAGTCCATCCCATGGGGGAAAAGTATCAATTGTCACAATTTAAATGTATCTGCTACATTACACTGCTTAACTTAAAACATCACTATCACACTGAGAAACAGAACTGTGTGCAAGACAGCAAGCTCTAGCCCACCACTGTTCCCATGTTGAAACATATGAAAATGTACAGCCATATGCCTTTATGTTTCTTATTACAGATATTCCCCTCATGTTGTAACAACCTAGGTTAAAACATTTAATACCCCTCCTCCATAAAATGTCTTACAAGGGCATATAACAGTGTTATCTATACACTGACTTCCAGACTGTACAGGGTAACACATGTTTTGTCCAGCTGTAGCCCTCATATATATGGACCCTACCCCACAACTTGTGTGGGAGTCCACAACATCACTGGAATGATAGCAGGAATGTCAGCACTAAATAATGATAGACCATACCTATCAACCTCTTACTGCATGACATCTGAACAAAGCCTGGTATATAGGTCGAGGGCAGAGGCTGAAACACAGGGCCATATTTGAAATATTGCTGTTAAACACTGTGAAAGTTGCTGGTGTTTCTTGATTGGTTGCAACATACCCTTACTCAAGAATATGAAGTCTGAAATACAAATGGATGTTGCCATGTACTGATAGCAATCAAAGGAGAGAATGCCATTGATATGTCGGGGCAAGACCTGTGTGGGGAACAGACAAAACATAACAGCCAATCCTCTGGCCATCATGTGGATAGGCCTACAGTTGAGAGATCTACAGACAGACTGCATTCCATGCAAAACAAGCATGTACACACAAACCATGTAAAACTAGCAGTATTCAATGCATATAACAGCAATACTCACACACTTTCCCAAGGTCTGGAACCTTATACAAACATGCAGTTGGCCTGTGTCCAAAAGTCCTGTTGTAAGAGATATTCCTATCTGCTGTCTGTAACACTGCTGCCCCCACACATGAAAGATGTCTTCCATACAGGAAAGGTAAAGGGACAACACCCACATGATGTAGTTATTTATAGTAGTCGGTTGCTATGACATTGGCTATTGGAAGAACTAGATAACCTGTACGGATGACAAGAGCAAGGCTCCAAACCAAAAGGCAAAGTCCAAACCCAAAACGAGCCAGCACATGTACAGCGAGTGAAACTCATTTAATATAGAAATAAAAATCTATACACATGAATCAAAAAGGTTTCGGCTAACACCTTCTTCAATGATATAAACAAAAATATATATAGTTGCTAGATAGCATGTGGGTTTTCACCATCATGTGAGTGACTATATGATTGGATGGAAATAAACTCAAAAATGTTCATTTAGTCCTGGTGGAATCAACCCCCCCCCCCAATTTGACTATCCACTTTTTTTCTTTATTGAGTATTTCATGTAAAGTGGCCTTGTCATTCCTGCTATACCTGATACAGTCAGTGACAGTAAATCCAAAAATCCCAGTAGCATGTAATATGTTTGTATAAAGCACTGAATTGCTTTTTATTTCGAATATCACTCAGATGTTCCCCTATTCTAAACTTTAAAGGTTGTGAAGATTGACCCATATAAAATGCCATAGATATACAGTTGGCCAAATAGATGACCCAACTGGTATTGCAGTTGGCAAAAAATGAAATGTCATAAACAATGGGTGAATTGTGTCTACTGACGCTGTCTATCATAAAAAATCTAAGACAATATGTACAATGTCCACATGGAATGCATCCCGCCAATTTATGTCCAGTAATTGTTCTTTGAGTTAAAGATTGATCAACATCATTCCATTTTTTATAATGACTGAACAAAGAGACCAAAGAACGACCCTTACAGAAGGAGAAGGAGCAGTTGTCATTCAGATGTCCCCTAAGTTTGATGTCTGACTGTAAAACATTCCAATGTTTACCCACAATATCCATAAAGATCCTAGTGTTTCTGCCATATGTTATCACAAGCCTCAATTCTTGTCTGTTTGTCCTTGGCCGCTGCTGATATGAGAGCAATTGGTTCCTATCCTGTTGATTAGCAAACTAACTGGCTCTGCAAATGTCACCTGCTCTATATCCCCTACTTTTAAATCTGGTAACCAGGTCCTGTCTAAACTGGCTATATGTGGAGAAGATGGAACTAATTCTTTTAATCCTAAGAAATTGTGACTTGGGGATATTCCTGATGACATGTTGTGGGTGCAAGCTGGTAGCATGTAGAAGCGTATTAAATTGTGGAAATTTCTGAAAACCTCACTTTCCAATGTGTCTGTACTGGTTCTTCTAATTAATACATCCAGGAAAGTAATTTCCTGTTTATGAAAAGTTAGTTTGAACTCAATGCCCCACTTGTTTTCATTGAGATATTCCACAACGTCTAACAACAATGCCACATCAGCCTTCCACACCAACCAACTGTCATCAAGATATCTAAGCCAAATATCTATTTCATTCAAAAATATATTATGACTGTTGTCATAGATCAAATGCTCCTCCATGTAAGCCATAAATAGATCCACATAAATGGGGGCAAAGGAAGCCCCCATCGTAGTCCCATGAACCGGCCAGATGCATTGCTGTTGATAATAAAACAGATTATGTGTAAGTACCATTTCCGCCATACACACAAGAACAGTATTAAAACCTGGTTGGTAAAGACTGTCTAGCCAATATTGCATGGCAGTAAGACCTGCCCAGTGGGGAATACTAGTATATAGAGAGGTGACATCCAAAGTATACAAGAGCCAGTTAGCCTCCAATTGCATCTCAGAAATGATGGCTAGAAACTGGGTGGTATCCTGAATCCTGGCACAAATCAATCCAAGCAAAGGTTTAAGATATGTAGTAAGATACTCTGAGAGTGGCTCCGTTAATGAGCCTCTGCCAGAAACAATCGGTCGGCCAGATGGTTTATCTGGATCTCTATGGATCTTAGGTAGTAAGTATAAATGTTGTTTAGGATAATCTGCTTTTAGCTGGTAACCAATATCCACAGAGATAATACCTTCTTCTACAGCCAAATCCAACAACTAATCAATATCATGTTTAAATTTTGATGTTGGATCAAGGGGCATGATCATATAGTGTCTAGTATCATATATCTGCCTCTGTGCTTCTGCATGGTATTGCACCCAATCTTGAATGACAACCGCCCCCTCCCTTATCTGCTGGCAAAATCACTATGTTCTTATTCAATCTAAGTTTATCAATGCACACCCTTTCCTCCCTGGTGATGTTATCTTTCATAATGTTGTATTTGTGAAAGTTTAAATGTAAATCCTTAAGTACATTATTTTGAAAAGCTAAAACAGTTGGTGACATAGGTGGTTTAAAAGTAGATGGTCAAAATTTGAAAGGTCTGAGGTCAGTGTTGTCATCACCAGTCCCCTCCAAATCATGAAAATGTAATTTTAAATTCAAAATACGGCAAAAGTTACTCAAAACTTGTATAAAGAACTGTTCTGGTACACAGAAACCCGGTACAAAACTGAGACCTTTATTAAGAACTTTAATATCTAATTCTGTAAGTGTCAAAGAGAAAGTGTTATGTAGATTATCATAAACCGTGTCTAAATCATGGTCCTAATATCCAAACCTCCCCTCAGGTCTGGTGGTACCTTTGTTTTGTTTCGTCCACCCTCTTTTTCTTGGTTTGGGCCTAAAGGACCCCCCCCCCCCGATTCCAAATTGTTTCCAATGTTGTTCCTCTTGGGGATTGGGGACGTACTCGTTTGGCCATCTTCCCAATCTGTGTTTGAGGACAAATCCTCCCCAGAGGTAACTGATTCTTCCCTGTTCTGCTTTTGTAGTATAGACTTGGTCCTGGCTGGCCTAGGCCCTTTGGAAGTCTGATTGGGGGTCAGAAATTTAACCTGCTGGTGAATTTCAAAGGGTTTCCCTCTGTCATAGTCACACACATCCGAATGTACTTTTTAATCTTTTTAATTTTCAGAATTTTATCAAATTCTGAAAGATCTTGATTAAGTTCATTAATACAAGAATTATAACATGACAAAGTTATGTACTTCTGAAACCCCTCACTTATGGTGAGTACCTCCTTGGTTTGTTGTTCTATCATTCTTTCATAATGACCTACCAATACATTCACAAAGCCCATAGAGGCTCGTTGCTGCACTTCTAGCCATTGATCTAACAATGGTTGATCCAGTTGTGATACCACCAATCTTTGCCTAATCCTAAGCTCTCTTGGTACAATGTTCTTCTATTGATAAACCTAAATAATCTTTGTCATGTTATAATTATTATATTAATGAAATCAGGGGAATTTTAGATAGTATGACCAAGATTTAGACACGGTTTATGATAATGTACATAACATTTCCTCTTTGACACTTACAGAATTAGATGTTAAAGTTCTTAATAAAGGTCTCAGTTTTGTACTGGGTTTCTGTGTACCAGAACAGTTCTTTATACAGGATTTGAGTAACTTTTGCCGTATTTTGAATTTAAAATTACATTTTCAGGATTTGGAGGGGACTGGTGATGACAACACTGACCTCAGACCTTTCAAATTTAGACCATCTGCTTTTAAACCACCTATGTCACCCACTGTTTTAGCTTTTCAAAATAATGTACTTAAGGATTTACATTTAAACTTTCACAAATATAACATTATGAAAGATAACATCGCCAGGGAGGAAAGGGTGTGCATTGATAAACTTAGATTAAATAAGAATATAGTGATTTTTTCCAGCAGATAAGGGAGAGGCAGTTGTCATTCAAGATTGGGAGCAATACCATGCAGAAGCACAGAGGCAGATATCTGATACTAGACACTATATGATCATGCCCCTTGATCCAACATCAAAATTTAAACATGATATTGATCAGTTTTTGGATTTGGCTGTGGAGGAAGGTATTATCTCTGTGGATACTGGTTACCAGCTAAAAGTAGATTATCCTAAACAACAATATTTATACTTATTACCTAAGATCCAGATAAACCACCCGGCCGGCCAATTGCTTTTGGTAGAGGATCATTAACGGAGCCACTCTCAGAGTATCTTACTACATATCTTAAACCTTTGCTTGGATTGATTCGTGCCAGGATTCAGGATACCACCCCGTTTCTAGCCATCATTTCTGAGATGCAATTGGAGGCTGACTGCCTCTTGTGTACTTTGGATGTCACCTCTCTATATACTAGTATTCCCCACTGGGCAGGTCTTACTTCCCTACAATATTGGCTAGACAGAACCGATCTTTACCAACCAGGTTTTAATACTCTTCTTGTGTGTATGGCAGAAATGGTACTTACACATAATGTGTTTTATTACCAACAGCAATGTATCTGGCAGGTGCAGGGGACTGCAATGGAGGCTTTCTTTGCCTCCATTTATGCAGATCTATTTATGGCTTACGTGGAGGAGCATTTAATCTATGACAACAGTCATAAAATATTTTTTAATGAAATTGCTGTTTGGCGTAGATATCTTGATGACTGTTGTTTGGTGTGGAAGGCTGATGTGGCATTTTTGTTAGAATTTGTGGAATATCTCAATGAAAACAAGTGGGGCATTGAGTTCAAACTAACTTTTCATAAACAGGAAATTACTTTCCTTGATGTATTGATTGGAAGAACCAGTACAGACACATTGGAAAGTGAGGTTTTCAGAAAATTTCAACAGTTTAATACGCTTCTACATGCGACCAGCTTCCACCCACAACATGTCATCAGGAATATCCCTAAGTCTCAATTTCTTAGGATTAAAAGAATTTGTTCCAGATCCTCCACGTATAGCCAGTATAGACAGGACCTAGTTATCAGACTTAAAAATAGGGGATATAGAGCAGGTGACATTTGCAGAGCCAGTCGGTTTGCTAATCAACATGATAGGAACCAATTGCTTTCATATCAGCAGCGGCCAAGGACAAACAGACAAGAATTGAGGCTTGTGACAACATATGGCAGAGACATTAGGATCTTTATGGCTATTGTGGGTAGACATTGGAATGCTTTACAGTCAGAAATCAAACTTAGGGGACATCTGAATGACAACTGCTCCTTCTCCTTCTGTAAGGACCATTCTTTGGGCTCATTGTTCAGTCATTATAAAAAATGGAATGAGGTTGATAAATTGGTGGGATGCACTCCATGTGGACACTGTACATATTGTCCTAGATCATTTAAGACAGACAGCTGCAGTAGCCACAATTCACCCATTGTTTATGACATTTCATTTTTTGCCAACTGCAATACCAGTTGGGTCATCTATTTGGCCAAATGTACATGTATGGCATTTTATGTGGGTCAAACTTCACGGCCTTTAAAGTTTAGAATAGGGGAACATCTGAGCAATATTCTAAATAAAAAGCAATCCAGTGCTTTATACAAACATATTTCGAAACATGCTACTGGGATTTTTGGATTTACTGTCATTGATTGTATCAGTTATAGAAGGACTGACAAGGCCACTTTACATGAAATACTCAATAATAAAGAAAAAAGTGGATAGTCAAATTGGGGGGGGGGGGGTTGATCTCACCAGGAGTAAATGAACATTTTTGAATTTATTTCCATCCAGTCATATTGTCACTCACATGATGGTGAAAACCCACATGCTCTCTAGCAACTATATATATTTTTGTTTATATCATTGAAGAAGGTGTTAGCTGAAACCGGTTTGATTCATGTGTATGGATTTTTATTTCTGTATTAAATGAGTTTCACCCGCTGTACATGTGCTGGCTCATTTTGGGTTTGGACTTTGCCTATTGGAAGAACTACACAGCTGTCTGTATGCAATTAGCAAGCAGGGAACAGCAATTGGTGCAGAGGCCATCACTTGAACATGAGCACCACCTACAAAAGCCATGCTTCAGCCTATTCAAACAAGCTCAATTCCAGTAGTGGAGAGAGAGAAAGAGAGAGACACACCAAAAAAAAAACACATAAACAAAACCTCGAAATAAGAAACAAGAAGACATCCTGTTCACAGAAGGTACCTGAAGATAAACCAGGAATGTGAAACATGTAACCATGTAATTGAATGCAGTACTTGGTCTGTAATAATGGGATAGATGATTATGACAGATGTATATGTGTCATCAATACTTGCTGTAATGATGTCCTGCTGAACAAATGCTATGGAGACAGCATCTGGCTCTGTCTGCAGTGGGCCATACCTGTCAGCTGTGCAGATCTTCACAGAATGTCAAGATTTTGCCATCATAGTGTTTGTTCTGTTCCTCCAAACATCTGTATTACTCTGGCAAATAGCTGAAGGTGGAAGTAATGAAGTCATGACAACAACATGAGTTTCAGAACCCACCACCTTCAGGACAGTGATGATAATGCAAAATGTATCATACTACAATCTTCATATATTTGTAATAGGCATATCTACGATCTTTCCCTATATATCCTCCCTAATGTTAGGCTTTGTCTACATGTGGTGCTCTAAGAGGTGGATAGGTTGGGTCACAGCTGGGGAGCCTGACACACCTTGGGAAAGAACAGCTCACATATGGCAACCACTAAAGTGTCTGTCAAACAGTCATGGCTGTGCCACTGCTAGGCCAGTTAATGGGATGTTGCCCAAATCCATATGTTACCTGTGAATATGAGTATTATACATGTTTGTATTGTAAATCTAGGATATCTATATAGGGCATGAACATAGTAAAGCACTGTTGCAGATATGTGTGTTATGTTGTTGTTGTTGTCTTTTGGCTTTTCCCGGTTAGGGGTCGGCACAGCGGAACTCCAGTCCGCTAATGATTGGCAGTAGATTTTGATGAACACCGATGTGCCAGCTCGACATTCAACCTTCAACAAAGGCACGCCCATTAATGCATGTCTTTCAAACGCCCACCCAACCGCAGGGAGGACATGCAGACTCCACACAGAAGGCACTCCCCACACTCCAGCTGAGAATCGAATGGAAAAACCTCTTGCTGTGAGGCAACAACGCTACTGCTGCAAAACTGCATGTGATATATTGAATTACTAACATTTATCTGTACAGTGTTCTTCTGGACAATGTTCACAGTTGTGATAGATATCTGTAGTAACGTACACATATACTTGTGTTATGGCAGCTATATTAATACTTTATCAAAACTGACTTCCCTGTTTTGTCACCCAGTGATGTGGACCAATGACCAGAAGTCCTGGTATAACAGGTTGATATATATGATTGAGCTGCAAGACTGTAAATACAGTGTGCCATAATGACATTGGACACAAATGTGTACCAGGTATCCCCTGAGCACGTGTATGTATGCGTATGTTCAGCTGAAAGGCACAGAAGTAATAACATGGGTCACAAGCAGTCCGGAAAACATGATGTGTATGTTGCACATGTGTGTAATATCACTGTCACTGCATACAACAAAATAAAATGTGTACTGCTGCTGATTGTTACATTGCCATGACACTGATATGGGTACTACAGTAGGCATGCTTATTACGTAATAATCAGAGAAATGTACAGCTGTGTTATGAGCCACTGTCCATGCCTACCACTAACAGCTATATCAACACCCATATACACTGGATATCAAAGTGTACACACCCCTGTTGGAATGCCAGGTCTGTGTGCTGTATGCCAATGAAACCACAGAAAGTCATGTCAAAATGTTTCTCACCTCAAATGTGATCCATGACCTGTACAATTCTATTGAAAAAGAAACAAAGCTGTTTCACAGAAGGTGAGCAACCACTGCCAAGTGAAGATGCGATATGACGTTAGAGTACAACCCAAGACAAATGGGTGCTGCAATCATCGCAGCAGGTGGTTACACAGTGTAAGGGTGTGCACACACATTCAACTGCCTTACTGTACTAATTATTAATTCCCATATGTTTCCACAGGACAGGTTGTTATGTTCCCCATTGAACTGAGCAGGCTATAGGACACATCACAGATGGGGATTGTGTTGAAATGTGCTTTTCTGGGGTCATGCTCCAATTGCACGAGTACCATGCATTGTAACAGGGGTGTGTACACTTCATATCCACTGTAGCTATATGGAATCAGTAGTACCTTACCTGTACAACCATCCTCCACTAACAATAGAGTAATCCCCCTTGGTGGACAGCACCAAGACAGAAAGTACATAATAGGTTGCTATAGCGGCTGTACAGGGACACATAGGTGCAGACCACAACTTGGAAGCAAGTGCACCTCTATCTGAGCAAACATGTAAGTTCACAGGTGACTTCCTGTAAGGTTGACTATGACAAGATATCAGACATATCCAAACCACAAAGGCCAATTGCAACTATGTCTACACATATGTATGCAGTTTCAGAGCCAGTAGCACAAGTCAACCTGTACTGGGGGTAAAGCACACCTCATACACACATGCCATAGATACAAGCAACCTGCATCAAACAGGATAGGCAGGAACAGTGGCACCCTATCCACAACATTAGTACAGAGGGATATGCACATCACTCACATGTCTGCCTGCATCACTGGTGAGCATGGACATAATGCTGACTGATGGCACCAACAGCAAGTCTCCATGGACCATGAGGACATCACAGTTTGCCTCCTACATGAACACAGGCATGTGCTCACAGTTCCATCACAAACTACAGTCAAACACACACATGTCACCATCCACACACCATCCACACAGAAGATGGCCACTTGTCATCCCTCTACACAGAAATGAATGGTGAATAGTGGATTATGCCATTAAGTGTCCAGTACTGGGGGAACTGGACAGGTCAGGGCCAGGATTGTAATGCAAGATGTCAAAGCCATAATAGCTTACAGTGTTATGGTATAGTATGGATTATTTGCAAGCAATATCCACTGTTAATGTGCACATGGACAACCATATGAGGTCCTGTGACCTGTTTTCCTGTTTATGTCTTCCAGGTACAATGTCCCGGGAAAGTCTGCCCACATTCACAAACCTGGAAAACGAAGCAATCATCCAGTACATCATCATACATCATGCCATCCTCTTTGTCTGCAGGGACCAGGATCTGCAGAAGAGTACTGCCCTGTGGAACAAGCTTGTCCACAGGGTAAACAATGTCGGCCTGCACAACCGAAATTATGAGCAGGTGCGGCATCGATGCACAGATTTGATCTGCCACACCCGTCAGTGTGTTGCTGTGGTTAGGAGGGATCAGCCAGCCACAGGTCAGGGTCATGCCATCCAGCCTCCACTGACACAGGCTGAGGAGCTCCTCACCAGCCTTGAGGCACCTGCCCCCAAGCCAAGCTAGCAGTCTGAAGACAGCATTGTGGAGGTGAGTGCCAACCACACAATGGATGAGGAGCATGGAGGTAAGGCCCCAGGGAACATTACTAGACCACTGTTGCTTATCCATTTTCATCTGTAAGGTATCTACATGCATATGTCAGATATGATAGTCTATTGCTGCAGTGTAGTAATGAACAAATCTGCATAATCTCTAGTATTGTGGGTTTGTACTGCTGATGTGCTGAAATGCTGCTCCCACCCTGTAGATATGCCACAGGTGTAGCTACTGACATTACTTCTCTCTCACAACCATTTAGTTTCCTCTGGTATACAACTGGAGCACCAGCCTGTAGCTGGTGAATATGGAGTTGTTTTGTTCAGCTTTGTCAACACACTGGCCATGTCATGGCCATGCACACATTTAACACACCTACCCATAATGCATGCTGTACATGTTCACTTTTTGTTGGTGTTAACTGCACTGCATCACAGTGGTCACCATGGTGGCATATCTGAATGGTATGTATGAGTCCTGCAGTATACCTAACAATCTGTCAGTGCAAGATGTGTGGACAAAGATGAACATAATGGTGTGACAAATGGGCTACAGTAGGGACATGTATGAAACATTACCCTTAGACAGTGGCTACAACAGTGTATACCCCACTATTACAATGGCCAGTGTTCCTGATATAAACAATGGCAAATCACACTACCATATTCCACACCTTTTACAACCTGTAATGTGATCCTAACATGAGCAATGAATGTGTAATATGGAATCCTATGTTAGGACAACAAATATGGGGAATAGATACCTTAACAAACACGGGAAGTATATGTGTGCACACACTCCAAATAACATATTGTGGAAGCAGCTTGTGATGTACTGACAGCATTCACTCTTCTTGAGTACACACCTTCTATCAAGTACAGGGTCTCAATGTCACACCAAGTCTTGGTCTGCTGTCCAAGAAGTATGTCCATGACATTTGCCCACTCACCTGCAACAGAGGCAGCCATGGCTTGCACACATCTTACAGACCATGAAATGGATCCCATATCTGAAAGGTAGTACTCAGGAGTGGGAAAAGTAGCCTTACCTCACCATTGCATATACCATGGCAAAAAGTGCAGACAGTCGTGTATGTGTGTATGAAGTATGGGACAACACTGATGTAGAAAATAAACAGATGCCCATCCAAAAAAGGTGACAAAACATGTTGCAAGCTGGTCATGCAGGCTGCCCAGAAACATGCAGCAACACTGCTGGATTTGCAGGAATGTCTAGCAAGTACTGCATGAGCAGTACCTGTGTCGACAATTGCCTGGATTCTGCAAAGTGTGGCCTATGGGTTAACGTAATCAGATGGAAGAGTTGTTCCACATGATACATCATCCAGGGCTCTCTACAGGTAGCATAAGCATAACATCAAGTCTCCCAAAGGCATGTGTTGCAATGTGTAATGGTGTCATGAGACCAAGGCTCAAACCTACAGACAGTATTCATAAAGATATGTGTGGTGCACAAGCAACACCTCACTCCATCTCAGGGCCACCATCTCCAATATTTAACTTGCTGGTGCCAGTGTACACCTTTAGGTTTGCTGTTCATTAGCTGGAACTAGGCTGATACACATGGTGTTTGGAATTTGGAACACTGCAAAATAACACTCATGTATGGCCCGTAGTTGTCAAGTATCTGCAATAAGGCTGAGGATGGGGAGCGGTGTTGGCTTGAAACACAACAGTGAACTGAAGCATACATCCAAAGCTTGCTAAGAATGGCTGTATCTGAACACAGTGAAGGTTATGAATTGTGTCAGACATAACCCTGAATCTACAGCAATAGTGAAGCCACTGTGTGACCTCCAAGGGCTATGCACATGAGATGACCTTGCAATCTGGCAGAGTTGGTGGACATTTGTGTGGCAGAGTGACCAAATAATGGCAAGTGAAAATGGGCCTTCCGTGAATAGTGACTGCTGTAGTACACTTAAGTGCTTCAACAAACCATTGTATTAAGGGTGTGCACACTTATGCAAACCACATATTGTAACATCTCATTCAACATCTGCATGACTAACACATTTGTTTGATACTGCATTTGATTGCACACATCATATGTTACATATCAGGTGTTTATAATGTTAACAAATGCAGTATTGTGGCCACATTGCATATCATAGAAGAGGCTGGCATGTCAACAAGGGTGAGTACACTCCTTATAGCCACATTGCACTTTGAAGGTTGTCAGTGTGACTGGATTTAATTGCACATACATGCACTGTTGATGACGAGATCTGCAAATCAAAGGACAGGAATTAATTACTGACATTAGTCCTCATATCATCCCAGGTATGTATCAGACAGACACATAGGGGCTGTGAGCAACAGTGCAAACATAACTGCCACAAATATACACATTCATCAGTGGTTTGTACACTTGTGAAGTATGGCACACAATATATGCCAATGTGCTGTACAGGTGCACAGCAATACTGTGTACATGGGTGCAGTGTGTTCCAGGGAAAGATTCATCACCTACTAACACAACCCATGCATCACAGAGATGTATAATGTTGGTAACAAGGATTTAGTATGGCTGCAGTGAATGCTGTTGAGTGCCATATGTCATTGTCATGCATGTTGACTGTTGGGTAATGAGAGGTGTGTGTAATATATTTGTGGCATCTCAACTGCGTGTGTGAGTGTGTGTGTGCGTGTGTGTGTGTGTGTGTGCGTGTGTGTGCGTGTGTGCGTGTGTGCGTGTGTGCGTGTGTGTGTGTGTGTGTGTGTGTGTGTGTGTGTGTGTGTGTGTGTGTGTGTGTGTGTGTAGAAGTAAACCATAACATACAGGTCTTAATTTACATTTCTTGTCTGCCACTCACAGGTGGCGATGTGGGTCCGGGTCCCTCCTCCAGTCAAACTGATGTTAGTTCCATACAGACTCTGACAATGATGATAGGCATAGTGAGGCACAAGCAGGGTAATCAGGGGCTGAATCTGTGCCATTGGTTGACATCACACTTTTAGCCACCTCATCCCCGCGCATAGTCACAATGCCCATACATATCCCATCACCAGTGGCCACAGATGAAGGACAGCTAGCGGGTGGTGGCATGGGACAAGAAAGTGCGGTGACTATGGCAAGTGTGTCTGTACACAGCAGCTATAGCAGGATGACTGGTGAGGTACCACACAGGCAGATGCACAGGGGTGCTCATAGGAGGGCTGCTGGCCATCATGCCACTTGCAGAAGTACCACAGCAGGTGTTACCAGACGCATGTTTTAGGCCATCATGGAGGCACAGGCATGTATGGAACATTACACCAGAGATAGTCTGTGGCTCCAGAGGGCTGCTCTTCCTGCTGTACATGACAACATCCATGATCTTGCAGGTGCTCACCGTTATTTTGCAGAGGTCATAGATAGACAGTTGGGAGAGATGGTGGGAATCCCCAACAGTGTGGTGTCTGTGGTAGAGTATGTGGTGGGAGTAGGGTGTCGGCCATGTGGACGTAGGTTAGCAGCACCAACTAGTGGAGGTCTATGTGGATGTGCAACAACTCACAGCTGCTTCCATAGTGGCAGTACCAGCCCAGGACTGCAGGGGGAGTGCTGTCCACACCACAATGCAGCAGGCTACATGCACATTGTCCTTGCTGTTCCCAATAGGGACACAGATCCTTCAGACAAGTGTCATCATCAGGAGAGAGTACCATATCTGGGATTCTGCCTGGTAGTGCCTGTGGAACCCCTGGTTGTCACAGTTCCTGTGTCCGTGGATAGACATGGTGAACTGTATACCCTGCCATGTATGGTCTGCATCTATCCAACAAACTCTTAAATAGGGCAACCACATGGCAGAAATATGTGCATACACACACACATGCACACACGCACGCACACACACACACACACACACACACACACACACACACACACACACACACACACACACACACACACACATCACCAGAACAGCTAGGGCACCTCCATACCTACACACACCAAATCTACACAGCCCATTTAATAAAGAACCCCCTAACCCACACACACATGATGTCAACCAAACAGCTCAGCCCAGGCCTCTGGCAGACCCACAACACACCCTATGCATATGATGATACCTGTGCCACATCCCTGTCATCCATACCTTTGATGCAGGGACATGCTAATATGGTTGTGATGCACAGGGTGAATGTACTAAGGTTTAGCAATGTAATGCTATTTAACATGTTTTCAACTGGAATGATTAATGCTTACATGTCAGGGTGTGAATCTGTCCAGCCATGATGCATTATAGCTATTATTAACACTGACTGATTGTGGTCTCCATAATGTATTCTGTTTGTGTTCTAGGTATCTATGTGTCAGCAGGATGTTGGACTGCTGTCCTTTCCTACAAGGGGTGTGGCACTGTGGTGACACATTGACTGTGTCATATCCTGGGTACAGTTGAACACAAGTAACAGGTCTGTAAAACAGTTACTGCATGTGCCACACGGCTGATAGGTCTGAGGGGTGTATACAGGTGAGTGCATGGTGGCTGATGTAAGCAGCTCTTTTACAGTGGACAATGGTAAGTGTACTGGGTGACACACACCACATGTTTGTGAATTTGGTGTTGATGCAATACACAGATAATTCTGTTCACATGGATGT